>NW_027361716.1:26802500-27265000 GCF_039654945.1 Dendrobates tinctorius | reverse complement strand
CTGGACCAGAAGACAGCCACTCAGCTCCTCAAATTGGTTAACAAGATGCTGACCTGAAATCAAGCTGGGTGAAAGGAACTGCTGCTGGCTGGTAAAGAAGACACCCCAGCAAAAAGACCCCCTGTGAGAGCAAGAAAGCTCAGCTGGACGTCATCTCTGATTAAGAGGACCCCAGCAAACGGCTGGTTTTCCTGACAGCCCTGTGCCAGAAGGTGGGAGTCACTCACGGCACTGTGAAGAGCAAGGCCAGTTTGAGCTGCCTCACCCACGGGAATCATCATGCGGTCCCAGCTTCTCTCGATCAAGAGGAAGACTGTGAAAGGAGAACCAGACCAGATTGAATGGTGCATAACCTGAGGGCTGTGAGCAAAGCAACCGTGCTTGAAACCCCAGTTGCGCCAGATCTGCACACTCTGCTGGCAAACGTGCCAGCCACAGCAACGGTGCTCACGGCAATGGATCTGCCTGAAGCTCCCCTCAATGTTCCCCCTCACCTGGACGACCAGTTCCTGAAGACGCACAAGGGGGCTGTGGAACAAATGGACAGTGAGGCCCAAGAGGGCCCGGAACAGCCTTTCACAGCTCGCCAGAGCATTGTCCTCCATCCCCGACAACTGGATTGCGGAGCATGCAGAAGCCATCGACATCGCTACCTGCACAGCGTTTTCCATGTCTCCTCTACTCTGCCTGGCGGAGCAGCAACGTAAGTTCTGCAAAACAGAGTCCAGTGGTGTCAAAAGCAAGTTCCTGAAGACACCGTATCGCCCACTGGACGAAACACTTGACATGACCGGAAGACCGCGGAGGAGAAGATGGCTCCCTCAACAACTCCGAAGATGCAGGCCTTCCTTAGTCTAGTCTCATACTGCAGAACTTGGATCCCTGGTGCTCCAGACTTAATGCAGCCTCTGTAGAATTGCATCAACGCATTGCAACCTTCATCTCGTACAGGAAACTGAAAGACTTCATAGTCTCTGAGCCAACTCTAGGCCTCACTGAGTACGAGAAGCCATCCCGTCCTGACCAAACGGAAAAAGGACCAAGATGGAGAAGGTCATGCTACTGGCCAGGCTTAAAACAGAACCTCTCAGCCGGCCTGGATCCAGTTGCAAGGGGGGGGCCCTCCTGCATGAAAAGCAATACCCGCAGCACACGCCCTCCTGACATGGCTGCTCTCCACCATTCTTCAGTGCTCGCAGCCGTTACCTGTCTCTACTCCCACTCCCAAGGGGGGAGGCGGATACGGACCCTCAGATGAAAAGTCTGCAAGATACTGTAGATGGCTCCAGTTTTGCAAATGATGAAGGAAGGTTCCACATGGGATGTGCAGCGACCAGCAATCAAGACATTCTATGGTCCAGAAGGTTGTCAGCCCAAGAGCCCAAGAAGTGGAGCTGATAGAGCTGACGAAAAGACCTGCCAGATTGCGAAGAACAAAAACTTCCAGGTACTCGCATGACATGGCACCCGACTTCGGACCCATCTGGGCTGCAAGAAACTTCATCACAGCAAGCGGATCGACCGTGAAGCACCATGGAGCCATCAGAGACCTGCTGGACACTCTTCAACTACTAAAAGTGGTGGCAGTGCTGAAGGTCAAGGCATACGGAAAACTCAACACAGTAGAGACACGGGGCATCAACATGGCAGACGTGGCAGCCAAAAAAGCAGCCGGAGGAAGACAATATGGAAAATGGGAGAGGTCGTAGAGCCGGACAGCTACTACATGACGACTGAAG
The DNA here is from genome assembly GCF_039654945.1 of Dendrobates tinctorius. Taxonomy (NCBI): domain Eukaryota; kingdom Metazoa; phylum Chordata; class Amphibia; order Anura; family Dendrobatidae; genus Dendrobates; species Dendrobates tinctorius. The sequence goes on along the minus strand of NW_027361716.1, from coordinate 27,263,261 downwards.
AAGAGAAAACCTGGCAAACAGAAGTCAATGGGAAAACCGTTGAAGATGCCATCTCTGAATTGGACAGAAGTGCTGCCTCCTCCTCCACCAGCCAACAAGCTGAATCACTTCCAGGACGAAGACTCTGACGTGGATATGAATTCTGAGGCAGAAGAATGGTGCCCACCTTTACCAGAAAGGACGTATTTGATGGAGAGCATTTCAGAAGATTGTCCTCCACCGCCCTCTCATGGGGAAGCTTCTTCTCCAGCACAGTCCTACGATTGGCAGTCCACGGCAACACTCCCCGAGACGAGCTGCATGAGTCCAAAGGCATCAAAAGGCTACAACAGTTTTGACCTTTCCCCCTCATCCCCGGAGAATACCGGCTGGATCTGTACCAATGCAAAGAGGCCCAAGTCCTCCTCTGACATAGTCTAACCCGAGTCTTCATACAGAGGGAGGCGCGGACATACACGAAACCTCAGCTAAAATCCCACAATCAGCTCAGAGAATGTCAATTACCACAACCTAGTCACTAAACCTGACAAAATGACTTCCTGAAACCTGTACAAGAAGTAACAGGATCAGACTCGGAAGGAGGAGAAGGAAAGCTGGATGCTGAAGGCCAAAAGCACTGGGCTCCAATAAACCATAATGGTTGACTATGGGATGGAGGATGTGTGATGGGTATATGGGCACTGGACTATGGGATGAAGGATATGTATGATGGGTATATGGGCACGGGACTATGGGATGGAGGATGTGTGATGGGTATATGGGCACGGGACTATGGGATGGCGGATATGTATATGGGCAAGGGACTATGGGATGGAGGATGGGTGTATGGGCACTGGACTATGGGATGGAGGATATGTATGACTGGTATATGGGCATGGGACTATGAGATGAAGGATGTGTGATGGGTATATGGGCATGGGACTATGGGATGGAGGATGTGTGATGGGTATATGAGCATGGGACTATGGGATGGAGGATGTGTGATGGGTATATGGGCACGGGCCTATGGGATGGTGGATATGTATGACGGGTATATGGGCACGGGACTATGGGATGGAGGATGTTTGATGGGTATATGGACACTGGACTATGGGATGGATGATATGTATGACGGGAATATGGGCACGGGACTATGGGATGGACGATATGTATGACGGGTATATGGGCACGGGACTATGGGATGGAGGATGTGTGATGGGTATATGGGCACTGGACTATGGGATGGTGGATATGTATGACGGGTATATGGGCAATCGACTATGGGATGGCGAATATGTATGATGGGTATATGGGCATGGGACTATGGGATGGAGGATGTGTGATGGGTATATGAGCATGGGACTATGGGATGGAGGATGTGTGATGGGTATATGGGCACGGGACTATGGGACGGAGGATAATTATAATTTGTTATAACTAGCCACAGTTAGTTACTATGCCCGGGCAGCGCCGGACTCTTCAGCTAGTATTATATAGATATAATCATTATTTGTTATAGCTAACCGTAGTTAGTTACTGTGCCGGGCTCTTCAGCTGGTATATATATATTTTTGCTAAGCTCACATTTTTCACCTGAGTAACTAAAAAAAATGTGTGTGTGTGTGTATATATATATATATATATATATATATATATATATATATATATATATATATATATATATATATATATATATATATATATATATTTTAATTATATATACAGCTGTGGCAAAAATTAAGAGACCACTACAAAATTTTCTGTTTGTCTGATTTTTCTCTTTATAGGTATATTTTTGAGTAAAATGTAAATTGCTCTTTTATTTTATAAAATACTGACATGTCTTCGAATTTCCAAGTACTAACTTTTGTATTCATTTTCAGAAAATGAGAAATGGTCATATGAACAAAAGCAGTGCTTGCAGATCTGAAATAATGCTATGAAAAGAAGTTCATAATCATTTAGAAACAACAATACTAATGTTTTCACTCAGGAAGAGTTCAGAAATCAATATTTTGTGGAATAATAATGATTTTTAATCACAGCTTTCATGCGTCTTGGCATGCTTTCCACCAGTCTTTCACACTGCTTCTGAGTGACCTTATGCCATTCCTGGTATAAAAATTTGAGCAGTTCTTTGTTTGATGGCTTGTGACTATCCATCTTCCTCTTGATTACATTCCAGAGGTTTTCAATGGGGTTCAGTTCTGGAGATTTGGCTGGCCATGACAGGGATTTGATGTGATGGTCCTTTATCCACACATTGATTGACCTAGCTATGTGGCATGCCGCATTGTCCTGTAAAAAACCGTCCTCACAGTTGGGGAACATTGCCAGGGCAGAAGGAATCAACTGTTTTTCCAGGATAACCTTGTAGGCGACTGGATTCATACGTCCTTCGCAAAGATTAACCTGCCCAATTGCAGCCTTGCTGAAGCATCCTCAGATCATCACCGATCCTCCACCAAATTTTACAGTGGGTGCAAGACACTGGCTTGTACACCTCTCCAGATCTCCGTCTAACCATTAGACAACCAGGTCTTGAGCAAAGCTGAAAATCAGACTCCTCAGAGAAGACTACCTTACTCCAGTCCTCTATGGTCCAATCCTTATGGTCTCTGGCAAACATTAGCTTGGCTCTCCTTTGCTTCTCATTGATGAAAGGCTTTTTTCTAGTTTTCATAACTTGAGCCCTGCCTCTAGTAGCCTGTTACGAACTGTTCTTGCCTTTCACTTCACTGCAGCTGCCATTTGCCATACCTTTTTTTTCTAATGAGGGTCATCCTGGTCATTAGAGAGTCTCTTTCTCCCTCTGCCGGTCTGTAGCTTTGTTGTCCCCAATGTCTGCTGCTTCACCTTGTTGTAATGGATTGCCATCTTAGAAAGTTAACTTCCTTTACCCCCAAGGGTGGTTTGCACGTTCTTGACCAGGCCAATTTTTAGAATTCTGACCACTGTCCCTTTATGAGGTAATAACTCTGGAACGCTTCCGTGGATCCCGGTGATTTTGACATTGCTTTCTCGTGACATATTGTACTTCATGTTAGTGGTAAAATTTCATTCATATAACTTGCGTTTATTTGTGAAAAAAATGGAAATTTGGCGAAAATTTTGAAAATTTTGCAATTTTCCAACTTATTTTTATGCTCTTAAATCACAGAGATATGGCACACAAAAAACTTGATAATTGACATTTCCCCCATGTTTACTTTACATCAGCACAATTTGGGAACAAAATTTTTTTTTTGTTAGGAAGTTATAAGTGTTAAAAGTTGACCAGCGATTTCTCATTTTTACAACACCATTTTATTTTTAGGGACCACATTACATTTGAAGTCACTTTGAGGGGTCTATATGATAGAAAATACCCAAAAGTGACACTATTTGAAAAACTGCACCCCTCAAGGTACTCAAAACCACATTCAAGAAGTTTATTAACCCTTCAGGTGCTTCACAGGAATTTTTTTAATGTTTAAAAAAAAATTAAGATTTAACTTTTTTTCACAAAAAAAATTACTTCAGGTGCAATTTTTTTTTTTTACCAAGGGTAACAGGAGAAATTGGCCTGCAAAAGTTATTGTGCAATTTGTCCTGAGTACGCTGATACCTGATATGTGGGGGGGAACCACTGTTTCGGCGCATGGCAGAGCTCAGAAGGGAAGGAGTGCCGTTTGACTTTTTCACTGCAAAATTGGCTGGAATTCAGATCGGACGCCATGTCACGTTTGGAGAGCTCCTGATGTGCCCAAACAGTGGAAACCCCCCCCACAAGTGACCCCATTTTGGAAACTAGACCCCCCCATGGAACCTATCTAGATATGTGGTGAGCACTTTGAACCCCCAAGGGCTTCACAGAAGTTTATAACGTACAGCCGTACAATAAAAAAAATCATTTTTTTCCTCAAAAATGATCTTTTCACCCCCAAGTTTTATTTTCCCAAGGATAACAGGACCCCAAAAGTTATTGTGCAATTTGTCCTGAGTGCGTGGATACCTGATATGTGGGGGCAAACCACTTTTTGGGCGTATGGCAGAGCACGGAAGGGAAGCAGCGCCAATTGACTTTTTTGGCTGGAATTGAGATCGGACACCATGTCACGTTTGGAAAGCCCCTGATCTGCCAAAACAGTGGAAACCCCCCACAAATGACACCATTTTGGAAACTAGACCCCCCAAGGAACTTATCTAGATGTGTGGTAAGCACTTTGAACCCCCAAGTGCTTCACAGAAGTTTATAAGGCCCGGGAGTGAAAATGAAAAAAATATTTTTTCCACAAACATGATCATTTAGTCCCCAACTTTTTTATTTTCCCAAGGGTAAGAGGAGAAATTGGACCCCAAAAGTTGTTGTCCAATTAATCCTGAGTACAATGATATCCCATATGTGGGAGAAAACTACCCTATGGGCACATGTCGGGTCTCGGAAGGGAAGTAGTGACGTTTTGGAATGCAGACTGTGATGAAATGGTCTGCGGGTGTCATGTTACGTTTAGAGAGCCTCTGATGTGCCTAATCTGTTGAAACCCCCACATGTGACCACCATTTTGGAAACTAGACCCACCCTAGGAACTTATTTAGATGTGTGGTGAGCACTTTGAACCCCCAAGTGCTTCACAGACGTTTATAACGTAGAGCCATAAAAATAAAAAAATCATGTTTTTTCCACAAAAATGATATTTTTGCCCCTAATTTTTTATTTTTCCAAGGGTAACAGGAGAAATTGGACCCCAAAAGTTGTTGTACAATTTGTCCTGAGTAGGCTGATACCCCATATGTGGGGGTAAATCACTGTTTGGGTGCATGGCAGAGCTTGGAAGGGAAGGAGCACCATTTGACTTTTTCAACGCAGAATTGGCTGGAATTGAGATCAGTCGCCATGTTGTGTTTGGAGAGCACCTGATGTGCCTAAACAGTGGAATCCCCCCCCCCCCAATTCTAACTCCAACCCTAACCCCAACACACCCCTAGCCCTAACCCAAATGGGAAAATGGAAATACATTTTTTTTTTAAATTTCATTATTTTTCCCTAACTAAGGGGGTGATAAAGGGGGGTTTGATTTACTATTTATGGCGGGTTTTTATGTTTGGCAGCTGTCGCACGCTAAAAGACGCTTTTTATTGTAAAAATAGTTTTTGCATCACCACATTTTGAGAGCTATAATTTTTCCATCTTTTGACCCACCGAGTCATGTGAGGTCTTATTTTTTTCCGGGATGAGTTGACGTTTTTATTGGTACCATTTTCGGGCGCTTGACATTTTTTGATAGCTTTTTATTCCTATTTTTGGAACGCAGAATGAACAAAAAACAGCATTTCATGAATTTCTTTTGGGGGGGTGCGTTTAAAATTGATAAAGCGGTTTTATTCTTTGGGTCAGTACGATTGCAGCTATTCCTCATTTATGTCGTTTTTTGAAAACAACTTTATATAAAAAATTATTTTTGCATCGCTTGATTCTGCGAGCTATAACTTTAATTTTTTCGCTAATGACGCTGTATGATGGCTTGTTTTTTGCGGGACAAGTTGACTTTTTCAGCGGTACCATGGTTATTTATATCCGTCTTTTTGATTGCGTGTTATTGCACTTTTTGTTTGGCGGTATGATGATAAAGCATTATTTTTTTGCTTTGTTTCTTATTTTTTAAGGGGTTCAATAAAGGGGTTAACTAGTGGGACACTTTTATAGGGCAGGTAGTTACGGATGCGGCGATAACAAATGTGTACTTTTATTGTTTGTTTTTTTAATTTCCAAAAAATGAATTTATTAGGGAATATTTTTCTTCATTTATTTAGCTATTTTTTTCAAATTATTTTTATTTTTTATTCTTTTAGAAATTATTTATACTTTTTTTTTTTTTTCTTTATTACATTGTCCCAGGGGGGGGACATCACTGTCATGTCATATCGCTGATTTGACACATTACCCAGCGCTGTGTCAGATCAGCGATGTGACAGGCGCTGCAGCAGGCTTCCTCATGCTTGCGCTTTGCAGGCACTGAGTAGGCCGCCTCCCTGAAGGCCCCCACGGCCATATTGGATCCGGGGACCTGCAGGGAAGGAGACCCCCAGCACAGCGCAGCATATTGCGCTGTGCTGTGGGTCTGAGGGAAGCACGGAGGGAGCCCCCTCCCTGCCGATGCTTCCCTGATCCTCCGTTACACTGCGATCAGGTTTGATCGCAGTGTGCCAGGGGTTAATGTGCCGGGGGTGGTCCTTGACCGGGCCCCTGACACATAGTGCCGGGTGTCACCTGTGATAATCAGCTGACACCCGGCCGCGATCAGCAGCGCTCCCCCCCCTTGAGCGCCGCTGCTCGCTATGATGTACTATACCGTCCTTGGGAATTAAGTCTTAGGGCACATGGACGGGATAGTACGTCATATGTCAGAAAGGGGTTAAAGGAAGGTGGCAACATGATGCTCACTGTATCGCTCTGCTAATTAAGACAGAAATGAACCTTTTCCTCACTCAAGACTTTTTAACTCCTTTGGAATGGTTAAAAGTTAATTTTTCATTCCTATTACTTTTGGGATATTACTAGCACTTGTTTTGCCATCCAGCTTGTCCTATTGCAAGAGGATTGTGAACCATCACAGCAGGGTTTTTTTTATACTTCAAATAAGATCTGGTTCACGTGATAACCTAATCAGAAGCACATTAAGTAGAACGAGGTGTACTCTGGTTGGAATTCAACTGACCCTGGAATAGAATGGCTGTCAGACATGTTCATGTAGAGAAGCTGATTTTTTATAAAACTGCAGTGTAATTTTTGCCAGAGCTGTGTGTATATATTTGTGTGTATTATATATATATATATATATATATATGTGTGTGTGTGTGTGTGTGTGTGTGTGTGTATATACACTCACTGGCCACTTTATTAGGTACACCATGCTAGTAACGGGTTGGACCCCCTTTTGCCTTCAGAACTGCCTCAATTCTTCGTGGCAGAGATTCAACAAGGTGCTGGAAGCATTCCTCAGAGATTTTGGACCATATTGACATGATGGCATCACACAGTTGGCGCAGATTTGTCGGCTGCACATCCCTGATGCGAATCTCCCGTTCCACCACATCCCAAAGATGCTCTATTGGATTGAGATCTGGTGACTGAGGAGGCAATTTGAGTACAGTGAACTCATTGTCATGTTCAAGAAACCAATCTGAGATGATTCGAGCTTTATGACATGGCGCATTATCCTGCTGAAAGTAGCCATCAGATGTTGGGTACATTGTGGTCATAAAGGGATGGACATGGTCAGCAACAATACTCAGGTAGGCTGTGGCGTTGCAACGATGCTCAATTGGTACCAAGGGGCCCAAAGAGTGCCAAGAAAAAATTCCCCACACCATGACACCACCACCACCAGCCTGAACCGTTGATACAAGGCAGGATGGATCCATGCTTTCATGTTGTTTACGCCAAATTCTGACCCTACCATCCGAATGTCGCAGCAGAAATCGAGACTCATCAGACCAGGCAACGTTTTTCCAATCTTCTACTGTCCAATTTCGATGAGCTTGTGCAAATTGTAGCCTCAGTTTCCTGTTCTTAGCTGAGAGGAGTGGTACCCAGTGTGGTCTTCTGCTGCTGTAGCCCATGTGCCTCAAAGTTCGACGCACTGTGCGTTCAGAGATGCTCTTCTGCCTACCTTGGTTGTAACGGGTGGCAATTTGAGTCACTGTTGCCTTTCTATCAGCTCGAACCAGTCTGCCCATTCTCCTCTGACCTCTGGCATCAACAAGGCATTTCCGGCCACAGAACTGCCGCTCACTGGATTTTTTTTCTTTTTCGGACCATTCTCTGTAAACCCTAGAGATGGTTGTGCGTGAAAATCCCAGTAGATCAGCAGTTTCTGAAATACTCAGACCAGCCCTTCTGGCACCAACAATCATGCCACGTTCAAAGGCACTCAAATCACCTTTCTTCCCCATACTGATGCTCGGTTTGAACTGCAGGAGATTGTCTTGACCATGTCTACATGCTTAAATGCACTGAGTTGCCGCCATGTGATTGGCTGATTAGAAATTAAGTCTTAACACACAGTTGGACAGGTGTACCTAATAAAGTGGCCAGTGAGTGTATATATATATATATATATATATATATATATATATATATGTGTGTATGTAATATATATATATATGCAGCGAGATACTGTCACTAATAAAATGGTTCATGAAGAGATAAATTAAAGACACACACGAAATTTGGTGAAATGCAATGTCTGTTTATTTAAAAAAAAATTTTTTTTAAAGAATTGTGTGGGCTCCTGCGTAATTTTCTTAACCAGCAGAGGGAAAGCCAAGTGCTAAGGGGTGATGTTAATAATCTGAGGAGGAGCCAATAGCCATAAAGGTTCCCAGGCTTTTAATAACAGCTCACAGATGTTTGCTTAGCCTTTACTGGCTAGTTTACAGGGAAACCTCAGAAAATAAAATTGACATCGGGTCCCCCTATAAAATCGAACCAGCACAGCCTAGGCAAACAGCTGCTTGCTGATATTAATAGCTTGGGAAGGGGCCAAGTTTATTGGCACCCCCTATGCTAAAAGTATCAGCTCACAGCCACCCCAGAATTGGCACATCTTATAGATGCGCCAATTCTTGCACTTAACCTTACTCTTCCTACTTGCCCTGTAGCGGTGGCAAGTGGGGTAATATTTGTGGGGTTGATATCACATTGGTATTGTCCGGCGACATGAATCCCATGGCTTAGTAATGGAGAAGTGTCAATAAGACACCTATTCATTACTAATCCTATAATTATATGGTAAATAAAGACACAGCCAGAATAAAATCCTTTATTTGAAATAAAAGCACAGACTCCTTTATTGAATCTTAATTTGCCATTCTTAACTGCATCGCCTAATCTCTAAATCCCTCGATCTCCTGCAACAAAAATAAAATTATATACCAACATAAATACCTTATTTTTCAGACTATAAGACGCACCTCAAATTTTCAGAAGGAAAATAGGTAAAAAAAATTTAACAAACGGGGGTCCGTCTTACAGTCTGAGTTCAGCTTGCCAGGGAATGGATAGGTACAGGTGGAGGAGTGGTTACAGGGTTCGTTCGGTGGTCCAGGCTGGTGCGGTGGCCTCTGGGAAATCCCATCCCAAGCTGGGGCAAGTGGGGCTGTGCTGGGGTTCTGTGCTGGGGCAGGGGGGCTTTGCTGGAGCTGTGGAAGCTGAGCTCCGGTGCAGGGGCTGTGCTCCAGTGCAGTGGCAGCGGCTCTCTGTGCTCTGTGGGGGGCTCCGCCGGCATTTTGTTAAAGCCCGGAGTCCCCTTTGGAACCCCAGTACTTGGACGTGATCTGAATCTGAGCATGCGCCGTCCCCGGCCTTTGGGCTTTGAGGAAATGCCGGGAGAGCCCCCCACGGAGCACAGAGTGCCGCTGCCACTGTATCGGAGCACAGCCCACCACCACCACACCACAGAGCCCCGCCGCACCCGCCATAGGATTTGTAAGTATATTGTGTCAATAAGACGCACCCCCATTTTCCCCAAAAATTTTGGTGGAAAAAAGTGCGTCTTATGGTCCGAAAAATACGGTACTACCTGTCCGACGTGGTCCTAAATAGCGAGTGTCCCACGACGATCTCACGTGTAGAACAGTCACATCGGAAGATATGACTGCTCTACCCGGCCTCTCGTGAAACACTGACAGGAGCTAATCGCTCCTGCAGTGTATCACTGAAAGTTCACCAGAGTTCGTGCTCTCACGGCACTGCTCCGTGAGAATTTTCTTACGCAGCGGTGCCGCAAGTGAGAATCGGAGCTCATCAGCTGATGTACTTCAGGGACCTCTCACGGCGGCGCAGTGATATAGTGACAGGAGGTAATCCTCCCGTAGTGTATTAACGGAGGCCGGGTGGAGCTGTCACATTTCCCGATGTGATTGTTCTAAATGTGAGATCACCGTGGGACACTCATAATTTAGGACTACGGCGGACGGGGAGTATATGGTGGTTTATTATTTTATTTTTGTTGCAGGAGACATGGGCGTCGGGGAGTAGGTGTTTGAGTATGCATGTTTTTTTTTTTTATGTTTTACAATTGAGCAGAGTCGCCGGATGATGGGACTAATGTCCCATCATCGGCTCTTACAGTCACTGTTATATGTGACAGCAGACATAGCTGGATGGAAGTTTTAGTGCCATAAGATGATGCCTGGCTACATCTGCAGCCAGACACCCGCAGCCAGATATTCGCATAGTCTCCGGCACGCAAATCCGCAGACCTTTTAGCACCTGAGTTATGGCTACTTATTTGACTCAATGTAGGTCAATGGTGTAAAAAACGCTGAAAATTCGCAAAAATAAATGACATGCTGCGGAAAATAAAGATGCGAATCAGTGTGGAATTTTCCGCAACATGTGCACTCCTTTGAGATTTGGTGCAATTCCGCGCGGAAAAAACACTGCGAATCCGCAAAGTGTGCACATAGCCTTAAGTACTGTTGTTACTGGCTGGAGCTTGATACATGTACTATGGCCATGATAGCTATCGTCTGGATGTGAGGAACTACCTTAAGGACTGTTGTTGGTGGCTGGAGTTGGATTCAAGAGCGACGGTCGTGACATCCGTCATCTGGCGGAACATAGGCTGTGACTGTCTATGAGAGATACTAAAAACTGTGGACCAAGCAAAAGTTGGGTGACAGTGGGTATCAGATTGTACTGGGGTAGAGGAACTATCCATCTCAGGTTAGTATCTTCTGCACTGAGGACATTGTATTGTGACCATCTACCCAGAATTGCTGTGAGACCAAAGGAGTAAAGAATAGTTGCTTTTTAACCTGCCTAGGTGATTATTACAACCCACAACCTCAGATCTTCGTAATTCACTTCACTATAAAGGTGGGAGATGACACCTGGAGAGAATTCACTCAAAGAATGAGTTGCTTAACAATAGATGTAGCAAATGGTATTGTGTGAGATGGTTTAGTGAATCCTGCATTGAGCAGGGGGTTGGACACGATGACTCTTGAGGTCCCTTCCAACTCTAACATTCTATGATTCTGCGGCAACGTGGCAGTGTGCTGCCCAGTTAATTTATAAAGTAAAATTTTCAGTGATTGTTACCTTTTATTGAAGTCCACAAATTAACAGATCCAAGGAGCAGATTCTACCTACATTTACTTCTGCCGTAATACAGTAGTTTTCTCTAATCACCTTCCACGACAGCCATATCGGAGGATGTTTCCCCGCCCTAATGGGGGACAGGAAATGCACAAGAGGTTAAATAACCCTCACCTTCCTACTACCTCCAGTGTTTTTCCTGTCCCCTATGGGGCATGAAGAGGTCCGGATAGTGCTGCCGTGGCCGGCGACCGGACTTACTACACTAAATACCTGGAAGCCGGGCGGCTGACGGTCGGGGGCTCCGCTCTCCTCCGTATGACAGGCCGCTCCCGTCTCCGCTGCGGCGCTACTTGGGACTACTGCTCGCCTCTCCTGCTCCCCCTCGGGGGTAAAGTGAGGCGGCGACGTGCGGCCGGGGTCCTCGGTGAGCTCCCCGGCGTCCTCCCCACAGCGGCTGGCTCACTGGAAGTGACGCGGCACCGAACTTCCGATTCATCACTCCAGCGTTCCAGGTGGAACGCTTATGTGACCAGTATAGCGGTCGCCGATCGAGGCTGGCGATTTGTCGGGCCCCGAGCTGAACCACTATGCCCCCCCCCCCCCCCCCACCGACGGGCCACCACAGTGAACTGGGACCAAGGGGGAGGAGCCAGCGACCCCAGACGGGGCGGGGGAACGGGACGGCCGCTGACAGCTGCGGAATCAGTCGCGAGGAGGGGTGATCGTGATTACCCCCACCTGTGGACCAGGGGAGGAGGAGCATAGAACACACTGATGGACCTTGGCTATTTAAACCCTGGTCTGAGGGCATCCAGGTAAGGCCATTTATGCACTGGTGACTGTGACAGACTGACCATGGACGGCGATAAGCCCTCACGATCTGCTTCTGCGGAGCCCAGCGTCCACCCTCCTTCTGTAAGTAGCGGGGTGGGTCCCCCTTTATTCTGTCCGAATGGTCTCTGAGGTGACTTAGTATGCCTTCTCTCTCTGTTTTAGGGAGACAAGGCTCCTGACCCTATAAAGAAACCAAGCCGCAAGTGTGTGTGTAGTACCAAACTTCCCTCGACATTTAGGAAGAAACTATGTCAGCCCTATACGGATGACGTAATACGTGCAGAGCAACCCTCCCTACTGGACAGTATAAAAACCCTCATCAAACAAGAAGTCCAAACTTCTATGATGACTGTTGCCCAGACCCCGACACCACAGCCCCCTCCTCTTAGGAAAAGGAAAGCGGCCCCTGTGGAATCTGACTTGGACTCGGGCAAGATTGATACCTCTAACTCAGTGGATGCGTGGGAAAATGAGTTCCATTTCCGCCCCCAAACCTGATAACAAAAAATACTACTTCTCGTCTGAGGACATGGGGGATTTAGTTAGTATGGTAAGGGGCACTATGGGATTGGAAGAGACGGAAGTGGAATGCTCTATTCAGGATTAAATGTTTGGGGGACTGAAGCCCAAAGACCAAAAGGGGTTTCCCATTCACGAAAACATCCGAAACCTGGTTATGCAGGAATGAATGGGCCTTTCCCGCGCGGGGACAGCACTATAGACGGCTATCATTCATTTTTACTATTAGTAAGTAAACCTTTTAGAACCTTGACTGTTTATGAGATTTGTTAGTTTACTTGGCGGGCACTTAGTATAATTAAGGGATAATATGACCGGTTACTATAGAGGACTCTTATGGTAATTCATGTGATATAGCATTGGGCTTAATATACTAGGATTATTTTGTGTCGTGCCTATAATGTTATATGTATCTCCCCTTATATTTACACAGTATGGGGTGCTCTTATGTTCATTTTTGGTAATTTATGATTAGTGCCATCAGGCTTTATTAACACACAACTTCATCATTGTGTGTTTTTTCAGCCGTATTAGATGTTGTCCCCTTAGGGTATGTTGATTGTATGGATAACAAGTAGCAATTTTATAGGTTTTAATGATTCTAATAAATTGATTTTGTACATTATTCATGGTTCTCTTCTGTTGGTGACAGTTTAAATTCTGCCTCCATTTGTTTTTGTACATTGTTCATGGACGTGCCTTTGGTATTATTGGTGGACAAAAGTGGATTGAATTGACAATGCAGCCCATTTTTCTTCAGCCCATTTTTCTTATTCTCTGAAAAAAGGCCAAAAAACAAACACTCTGCAGGGGTATGTAAACTTTGAGCACAACTGTACGTCCAGCCACATTCCGACTGAATATGATTGGCCACACTTAACCAACGTGTTTTGAGCGGGGCTGAGCACGGCTATCCAGCACTTGACTGCATGTACACAAGTTGCCTATTCTCATTGGAGAAACCTGACCGCATGTAGTGCACAAGCTATAAGGACTCGGAAGTTCTCTGTCACTTGATGACTGCAGACTTTCATAAAACGATCGGACAACCCCTTTAATATATTCCGTACAATCTTATAAGTTAAATCTTTTTTTCCTCCTCGACTGCTTTTCCCTCTTAATTTATGGGTATAATCTTGCATCAGTGAAGACAGATTTTCACATTGAGGTATGAGATGATCGTTGTTGCCCGTAAAGTTCTAATGAGAGAGGAGGAGTTAAAGGCAGAAAAAGATATTGTATTGCAAGTTCTCCTGTAAAAACAATTTAATTTTTTTAATTTTTTTTTTTTTTTTTGTAATGTGTAATATTTTTTCCTCATTTCTAGTGTTTAAGCGAGGGAGCCTTGTCTCCTGATGGAACAGTATTGGCAACTGCTAGCCATGATGGTTATGTGAAGTTTTGGCAGATTTATATTGAAGGGCAAGATCAACCAAGGTACATTTATAATGTTAAACCATTTTTTCATTTAAGACAATAAAAGTTACTATCACATCCAGTTGTAGCCCTTATATGTTTATAGTATTGTTAAATATTACACAATGTCTAATTGCAAAATGCATAGCTTTCAACACAAAAGGGTAGCAAAAAACTACTGTTAATATGTCCTAAAAATATCATTTCAAATTTTTACCCATATCCACCTAAACGTCTAATGGTCGGATTACGAAAACACATCTTATTTACTCAGTTACATTATGATGTTCAAGTCCATAACATTGTGTTACATTTAAGGGTCCACACAACTTTTTCTTCGTAACCTACAAGTCATGCTGTATTACCGCCATGTCCGCCTGCACTCCGGTCTCCCGATGGGCTGCTGGGATCGGAGCGCGCCACACTGTCACTGTGCTCCCGGCCTTGCAGCTTTCTCAAGTCCCTCGCTGTCCGCGCATGTGCACTCTTAGTCCACGGCCGCGCGCTTGCCGGGTGCACTAGTCTTCTGCCAGAATCCTGACCCGGAAGTGATCTCGCTGGCGCCCGGTGTCAGGTATATCAGACGGCTTCTGCCGTCCCTCAGCGCCTGAGTCTTATTTCCTACATTTTCCTGTGTAGGTGCTCTCCCAGGTCCCTATACGCTTCCAGTGTGTGCTCTTCTCTGTCCCTGTATGCTTCCAGTGCGTGCTCTTCCCTTCACTGTTCCTGTACGCCTGCCAGGACGTGCTCTGCTCTGCCCAGGATCTCGCACCCTCTGTGAACTCTGCCTTGTCCCAAATCCCGTGTCTCTTTATGGCTGCTGAGCTCCGTCTCCTCCTCGGTGAGTACCCTGATTCTTCTCCTTGCCTTCGAGCCGATCATCTGGTACTAGCTATTGCGGTATACCTTCCTCCTGGGCCGGTCCCTATATAGGCGTTGGTTCTGCCTGGCCAGCTCGCTCAGGGTCGGCCGGTACTGCGATCCAGTGGGTCCACTCTAGGTTTCATAACAGAATAATCAGGCCATGGAACCCGCTGGTGCCTCGGCTGCTGCTCAAAAGGAGTTGGTGTACAGTACTTGCAGGAGAATCAGACGCATATAGTGTCTTTCATGAAGTCCATGGAATCCCAGTTGTCCTCCTAACAGGCATCTGACCCAGGGAATGCTTCCCAGCTCATCCGTCTCCCGAAGCTTGTTCAGCAGTGTATCACCCAGACTCACATATTAAGCTATATGGCTTCTGTGGACGACCGTCTGAGATCCCTTCAGTCTGCCGCCTTGGCTTCTGCACAAGCTCTGCTCATAATTCCGATCCCATCCTGCACCCTCCACCCCGCCTAGGTAAGCCACCCCGGTATTATGGTGATCCCAAGCTGTGCATGGGTATTTTGAATTATCAATGCATCAATACCCCACCGATTGGGCTAAGGTGGCGTTTGTGGTTTCTCATTTAGTGGGGGTAGTTCTGGCTTGGGTATATCCTTTTGTAGGAGCGGGATGATCCCATAACATCTCAGCTGTCAACCTTTTTGGAGACCTTCCGCAGGTCACGTAGCCTTGGCCACGGAATCCCTCTTTAACCTGCAGAAAGGCTCCCTCACTGTCGGGCAATATGCCATTCGTTTTCGTACACTGTCCTCGGAGTTGGGGTGGAAGAACGAGGCGCTGGTCAATGCGTTCTAGTGGGGATTTGTTAGTCTAATTAAGGACGAACTTGCGGGTCGGGATACTCCTTTCTGCGAGAAACCATCACAAAGGTTACGGAGGAGGTTGAGTTGCTAGTGGGAGCCCTGCATCGTGAGAGAATCGCGTATACATCCTGCCCAATTTGTCCCCTTCAATTCTTCTTTGGCTACCTTGGCTGAGGGCGCATGAACCTATCCTTGACTGGCTCTAAGGGGACGTTCTACTCTGGGGTCCGCACTGCCATGATTGTTGCCTGTTACCGGTTCGTCCATTCAGTGTCCCTCGACCTGTCTCTGCTCCTGTCAGATTACCAGCGACTTATTGGCACTTCGTGGATGGCTTCTGTAAGAGAGAGGCAGAGAGTCTTCCTCCGCATCAGCCATACGACTGCCCGATTGAACTCATTCCTGGCTCTACATCAGGAGAATCTGGCCAAAGGCTTTATCTGGAAGTCCTCTTCACCCGCAGTCGCTGGATTCTTCTTTGTCAAAAAGAAAGACCGCTCACTTCGTCCTTGTATTGATTACAGATGTCTCAGTGAGATTACCATCAAGAACAGGTACCCACTGCCGCTCATCCCTAAGCTCTTTGATCTTCTGCGAGGAGCAATGATCTTCACTAAGCTTGACCTTCGTGGGGCCTACAACCTAGACCGAATTTGCTTCGGGGATGAGTGGAAGACCACATTTAACACCCGTGATGGCCATTACGAGTATTTAGTTATGCCCTTCTGTCTTTGCAACGCCCCCATGTGTTTTCAAGAGTTGGTTAATGACCTCTTCTGTGATCTTTTATACTCCTGCGTGGTGGTTTACCTGGATGACATTCTGTTTTTTTTTCTCCGGAATTGCGCACCCACTGACTGTTCTTCAGGTATAGCTGCGACTACGAGAGAATCAGCTTTATGCCAAATTTGAGAAGTGCGTGTTCGAGCAGACTTCCCTACCTTTTCTAGGTTATCTCCGATTCCGGTCTCATGATTGATCCCGAAAAGGTGTCTGCCATTCGCAACTGGCCACAACCTCAGGTTATTAAGGCCATTCAGCGCTTTCTTGGCTTCGTGAACTATTAGCGACAATTTATTTCTCCTTTCTCGTCACTGACTAAGCCGATCTCATCTCTCACCCGCAAAGGATCTAATCCCAAAGTCTGGTCGACTGAGGCAGAGGATGCTTTCTTGACCTTGAAGTGGAGGTTTGCAGAGGCTCCTATATTGCAACGTCCTGTGGCTAGCAAGCCTTTCATTCTCAAGGTGGACGCTTGTCCACAGGTGTCGGTGCTGTTCTCACCCAGAAGTCGTCTTCGGGTCCATTCGTCACCTGCAGTTTCCTCTCCAAAGCACTCTCCACTTCAAAGTGCAGCTATTCCATTGGGGACAGGGAGTTGTTGGCCATTAAGTTGGCATTGGAGGAATGGTGGTATCTTCTCGAAAGAGCCATACATCCTATTATTGTCTACACCGACCACAAGAATCTGGCGTACATTCAGTCTGCGCAAAGGCTTAACCCCCAACAAGCCAAGATGGTCCCTGTTCTTCGCTCGGTTTGGCTTTGAACTCCACTTTCGGCCTGGCATCAAAAACGCTAAGTCAGACTCTCTCCAGGTCCTACCAGTCGGAGGATACTGAGGAGGATCCCTCTCACATCATCGATCCTTCTAGGGTAATCACTGTGTCTCGACTCAGGGTTACCACACCAACAACGGGCAAGACGTTCGTGGCAGAGAACGACAGGGTCAGGGTACTTTGCTGGGGTCATTCCTCAAAATTTACTGGCCATGCATGCTGGAGTCAAGAAGACCCTTTCTCTACTTCTGGTGGCCTTCCTTCCATCAAGATGTGGAGGATTTTACAGCCTCTTGCCCGTCCTGCGCCAAGAACAAGATTCCAAGGCAACTTCTTTCCGGGCTTCTGCATCCCCTTCCGGGACCTTTTCCGGCAAGATGAAGAAATATGCAGATAAGAGACGTTTGGATTCCGCTACGTATCTTCCGGGTGAGAGGGTTTGGCTTGCGTCCAAGTATATCAGGCTCCAGATACCGTCCTACAAATTAGGTCCTCACTGCATCAGCCCTTTTGAAGTCCTGAAGAACGTCAATGATGTTGCGTACAAACTGAGGTTGCCTGCCTTGCTTCGTATTCCCAACACCTTCAATGTATCGCTCCTTTAACCAGTGGTTCTCAATCGCTTCCATGCAACATCTAATCACTCTACTCCATCCATTGACACCGGGGATGTCTTTGAGGTAAAAGATATACTGACCTCGAAAAGGGTTAGAGGGATGACCTTCTTTTTGATTGACTGGAGGGGTTTCAGTCCTGAGGAGAGATCTTGGGAGCCTTGAGAGGACATTCATGCCCACCGTATTCTCGAAAGGTTAATGTCCATGTCTGCCTGCGCTCCCTGTGCTTCGGGCTCCCGAAGGGCTTCTTTGATCGGGGTGCGCCGCACTGTCACTGTGCTCCCTGCCTTACAGCCTTCCCAGGTCCCTCGTTGTCGGTGCATGCACACTCTTAGGCCTCAGATGCGCGCTTGCTGGGTGCACTAGTCTATTGCCAGAATCCTGACCCGGAAGTGATCTCGCTGGCACCCGTTGTCAGGTATATCAGACGGCTTAGGCCGTCCCTCGGCACGTGATTATTTCCAGCACTTGCCAGTGTAGGTGCTCTCCCAGGTCCCTGTATGTATCCAGTGTGTGCTCTGCTCTGTCCCTGTACGCTTGCAGTGCATGCCCTGCTCTGCTCTCCCTGTATGCTTCCAGTACATGCTCTTCTCTGCTCTGTCCCTGTATGCCTGCCAGGACGTGCTTGCTCTGCTCTGCCAAGGATCTCGCACCCTTTGCGAACTCTGCCTTGTCCCTGATCCCGTGTCTCTCCATACCGGAGATCCCTTTAAGAGGAAAGATGTACCTATGGGATGGAGGATGTGTGATGGGTATATGGGCAGGGAAGGGGTGATTCATTGCTGTCATGTGCTCTCTGCTCCTCTCTGGGGGGCAGACAATGGCTGGGAGCTTATGTTCCCAGGGATGCTAGATTTCTCCCACCCGGTCAGTGTCTGCTGAGGTGTTGAGTGGGAAAACTGTTGCTCTTAGCAACCAATCACAGCTCAGCTTCTTTTAAGCATCTCTGGTGAAATGAGATGCTTAGTGATTGGTTGGTGATTCACATATACATTCAATATTATATATATATATATATATATATATATATATATATATATATATATTCACTGGCCACTTTATTAGGTACACCATGCTAGTAACGGGTTGGACCCCCTTTTGCCTTCAGAACTGCCTCAATTCTTCGTGGCAGAGATTCAACAAGGTGCTGGAAGCATTCCTCAGAGATTTTGGACCATATTGACATGATGGCATCACACAGTTGGCGCAGATTTGTCGGCTGCACATCCCTGATGCGAATCTCCCGTTCCACCACATCCCAAAGATGCTCTATTGGATTGAGATCTGGTGACTGAGGAGGCCATTTGAGTACAGTGAACTCATTGTCATGTTCAAGAAACCAATCTGAGATGATTCGAGCTTTATGACATGGCGCATTATCCTGCTGAAAGTAGCCATCAGATGCCTGTTCTTAGCTGAGAGGAGTGGTACCCAGTGTGGTCTTCTGCTGCTGTAGCCCATCTGCCTCAAAGTTCGACGCACTGTGCGTTCAGAGATGCTCTTCTGCCTACCTTGGTTGTAACGGGTGGCAATTTGAGTCACTGTTGCCTTTCTATCAGCTCGAACCAGTATGCCCATTCTCCTCTGACCTCTGGCATCAACAAGGCATTTCCGGCCACAGAACTGCCGCTCACTGGATTTTTTTTCTTTTTCGGACCATTCTCTGTAAACCCTAGAGATGGTTGTGCGTGAAAATCCCAGTAGATCAGCAGTTTCTGAAATACTCAGACCAGCCCTTCTGGCACCAACAATCATGCCACGTTCAAAGGCACTCAAATCACCTTTCTTCCCCATACTGATGCTCGGTTTGAACTGCAGGAGATTGTCTTGACCATGTCTACATGCCTAAATGCACTGAGTTGCCGCCATGTGATTGGCTGATTAGAAATTAAGTCTTAACACACAGTTGGACAGGTGTACCTAATAAAGTGGCCAGTGAGTGTGTGTGTGTATGTATATATATATATATATATATATATATATATGATCATTAAAATGCTTCTGCATATCCCAGTGATTGAGCTTGTTTTTTTTTTTCTTTTTCTTGATGCGTTGTACTTTAGTTAATGGTAAATATAGATCTATATGATTTGTGTTTAAGAAAAGATAAAACGTGACATTTTTATGAAATCACAATTTTCTAAATTTTATTGAAGTAATTTAAACAGCTAATCTTGGGACTAATGTTGAGCGATACCGTTCGATACCCAAAAATATCGTATCGGATGGTATCGCCCGATACGAAAAAAATATCGGGTATCGCCGATTCCGATACCGGAAGTCCCATTCAAGTCAATGGGATTTCCGGTATCGGAATTTAAAAACGCCCTTTATTTCCTTGTTGGCAAATTCTACGTAATTGAAAACAAATAAGAGTCATGTAGAATGTATTGTGGGAGGTGGAGGAGACATTAAAGGCATAGTGGTTTATTCAAATCACATGGCATAGCATTAATTCCAATTTTTTTTTTCAAGACGTTCGGAGTTAAAAAGATATTGACTGTTAACTTTTTTATATTTTGTCAGATATGTATGTTTCACAACTTCCATGCTCTTCACCTTCTTTTGTAATTTTCCCACACTTTCTCCTTCATGATCCCCAGCAGTAGCATTGTTTTCATCAACTTTTTCTTCCTTATTCATCTTCTTCACCTTCTTCCCATTAATTTTTTTTTTCCATTCTTCATATTCAGCTATTATTAATTTTCATATGCTATTTCTTCATCTTCTTCCTATTCTTCTTTTTCTTATGGTGACAGGCATTCCTGTAGTACTTATCTATAAAAGTTATAAGATTACACCTTACGTTCTGCCTGTCACAAAAGATTTACAACAGGATTTGTCCGCGTTCAGTTTGGCCTGCAGCAGCAGGCATTTTCCAGGGGCACCACGAGGAGGAACCGACTCACGCCCATTTACTGCTTAGTCGTCTTCTGCTTATAATTTTGATTTCTTCTATGCTGATTTTTAGTCTTATGCTTAATGTTCTTCTGCTTTCTGTTCTTCTGCTTTTGCTTCTTCTGCTTCTTGTTCTTCTGTCTTTTGTTCTGTATCTTGGTGGTTGTCTTCATGTTCTTTGTCCTCTTGGTCTTATTATTTAGGGTCATATTTCTGGTCTTCTTTGGTGTCGTCATCAGGGTCGTCGTCATGGAGATCAATAAGGATTACCAAAGACAATTTCAAAAAGCTTGATCTTGGAAATGTAGCAGAAGGTACAAGAAGGCTGAGAAACTGGCGAGAACCAGCTGACAGTACTGGAACCCGTAGTGGCAGTAGAAGGAACAATAGCCAATGGCACTACTGAAGAACAGCTGACGGTGCTGGACCCCGGTTACTATGCAGGAGGTACCTGTGCTAGAAACCACTACCAAGGACCAGCTGACGTTGCTGGACCTCAGATGCCGAGATGGAGGCACCTAGGCCAAAGGCTCTGGCGAGAACCAGCTGACAGTGCTGGCACCCGGATGGGTAGCAGAAGGAACAAGAGCCAATGGCACTACCGAGGACCAACTGACGGTGCTGGACCACGGGTACTAAGCAGAAGGTACCTGTGCTAAAAAGCACTACCAAGGACCAGCTAACGGTGCTGGACCTCGGATACCGAGATGGAGGCACCTAGGCCAAAGGCTCTGGTGAGAACTAGCTGACAGTGCTGGAACCCGGGTGGGTAGCAGAAGGTACCCATCCAAAGCAAAGTAGCCAGGCCGCAAGCTGGCCGCAGTTACCGAAACCCACAGTCCTACAGGGGGTCCATGTCCCATTGGCACTACGGATCCAGCCTTCAGTGCCAGTTCCCGCAGCCCACATAGGAGTCACCTAAACTGCAGGCACCGTAGAGTCTGCTAACCCGGCCGCAAGACAACAGGACTACGGATTGGTGGCATAGTGACCTTGACTCTACCCGGAAACTGCTGGAACCAGGCTGGGCAACAGGGAGTACCCGTGCCAAAGACACTGCCGAGAACCAGCTGACAGTGCTGGAACCCAGATGGGTAGCAAAAGCTACAAGAGCCAATGGCACTACCGAGGAACAGCTGATGTTGCTGGACCCCGGTTACTATGCAGGAGGTACCTGTGCTAGAAACCACTACCAAGGACCAGCTGACGTTGCTGGACCTCGGATACCGAGATGGAGGCACCTAGGCCAAAGGCTCTGGCGAGAACCAGCAGACAGTGCTGGAACCCGGATGGGTAGCAGAAGGAACAATAGCCAATGGCACTACCGAGGACCAACTGACGGTGCTGGACCACGGTTACTAAGCAGAAGGTACCTGTGCTAAAAAGCACTACCAAGGACCAGCTGACGGTGCTGGACCTCGGATACCGAGATGGAGGCACCTAGGCCAAAGGCTCTGGCGAGAACCAGCTGACAGTGCTGGAACCCGGATGGGTAGCAGAAGGAACAAGAGCCAATGGCACTACCGAGGACCAACTGACTGTGCTGGACCACGGTTACTAAGCAGAAGGTACCTGTGCTAAAAAGCACTACCAAGGACCAGCTGATGGTGCTGGACCTCGGATACCGAGATGGAGGCACCTAGGCCAAAGGCTCTGGCGAGAACCAGCTGACAGTGCTGGAACCCGGGTGGGTAGCAGAAGGTACCCATCCAAAGCAAAGTAGCCAGGCCGCAAGCCGGCCGCAGTTACCGAAACCCACAGTCCTACAGGGGGTCCATGTCCCATTGGCACTACGGATCCAGCCTTCAGTGCCAGTTCCCGCAGCCCACATAGGAGTCACCTAAACTGCAAGCACTGTAGAGTCGGCTAACCCGGCCGCAAGACGACTGGACAACGGATTGGTGGCATAGTGACCTTGACACTACCCGGAAACAGCTGGCGTGCTGGAACCAGGCTGGGCAACAGGGAGTACGGCACGGGCCAAAGACACTGCCGAGCACCAACTGGCGTTGTTGGAACCCAGAGACAATCATGGTGAAGGCCGAGGCCTACTTGGTGGTAGTTTTAGATTGTTTGTAGGCTACAACAGACTGTCAACGTGCTCCAATTAGGTATCTGTCTCCACTCTGTTTCCAGGATTTCACGTGACCACCAACACCGCCAGTTTATGCGTACAGTAGCCGTCTGCCCAATCCACACGTGTTCCTGTGTTACTGGGGTTCTGTAATGTCAGCAGATCCCCTGATGTGTGTCTGCCACTGTCTCCTGCTCTGTCCACATTCCCACCGCTTGCAGTGGGAAGGTGGACAGCGCAGGAGACAGTGCCGGACACACATTGGGGGATCTGCTCACGTAACAGAACACCAGGAACACAGGAACAAGTGTGGAATGCGTGGACGGCAACTGTGAGCAGGGACTAGCGGTGTTGGAGGTCAGGGAAAATACTAGAGACAGAGTGGAGACAGAGGCCAAATCAGAGAATGTTAAAATCTGAAGTAGTTACAATTTGGAGGCAGCAGCAGTTTGCCCCCCACACAGCAGGGGATCAGCTGACGTTACCAGCCCCCACTTTCACATGAACGAGTGTTTTTTTCTGTGTGGACAGCACTTCCGAGCACCAACTGGCGTTGTTGGAGCTCAGGGACAATCATGGTGCAGGCCGAGGCCTACTAGGAGCCAGGTGTAAATCGGAGGTATTTTGACTTTGGTGGCAGCAGGAGAGTTTGCGGTACACACAGCAGGGGATCAGCAGACGTTACCGAACCCCACTTTGACTTGAACAAGTGTGTTTTTCTGTGTGGACAGCACTTCCGAGCACCAACTGGCGTTGTTGGAGCCCAGGGACAATCATGGTGCAGGCCGAGGCCTACTAGGAGCCAGGTGTAAATCGGAGGTATTTTGACTTTGGAGGGAGCAGGACACTTTGCCCTCCACACAGCAGGGAATTAGCTGACGTTACTGACCCCCACTTTCACATGAACGAGTGTTTTTTTCTGTGTGGACAGCACTTCTGAGCACCAACTGGCGTTGTTGGAGCCCAGGAAAAATCAGGTAGTAGGCCGAGGCCTACTTGGAGCCAGGTGTAAATCTGAGGTTGTTTGACTGTGGAGGGAGCAGGACACTTTGCCATACACACAGCAGGGGATCAGCTGACGTTACCGAACCCCACTTACACATGAGCGAGTGTTTTGTCTGTGTGGACAGTACTTCTGAGCACCAACTGGCGGTGTCGGAGCCCAGGGAAAATCAGGTAGTAGGCCGAGGCCTACTTGGTGGCAGTTTTCGATTGTTTCTAGACTACTACTAACTGTCAACGTACTCCAATTAGGCCTCTGTCGTCACTCTGTTTCGAGTATTTCCTCTGGCTTCCAACCACGCCAGTTGCTGCTCTGAAATGCCGTCTGCACAACCCACACTTGTTCCTGTGTTACTGGGGTTCTGTAACAGCAGCTTCTCCCTAGAGGTGAGTCAGGCAATGTCTCCTGCTCTGTCCACTTTTCCACTACAAGTAGTGGGAATGTAGACAAAGCAGGAGAGATTGCCGGACTCACCTCTGGAGATGAGCAGATGTTACAGGACCCAGGTAACACAGGAACAAGTGTGGATTGTGCAGACGGCACTTGAGAGCAGAAACAGGCGGTGTTGTAGGCCGGAGGAAATAATCAAAACAGAGTGGAGACAGAGGGCAAATCAGAGAACATAATAAATCAGAGGTAGTCAGAAGTTGTAGGCAGCAGGAGAGTTTGCCGTACACACAGCAGGGGATCAGCTGACGTTACCAAACCCCACTTACACATGAGCGAGTGTTTTGTCTGTGTGGACAGCACTTCTGAGCAACAACGGGCGTTGCTGTAGCCCAGGAAATAAAGTTCAGGTCATAGAAACATGAACACAACAGGAGACCTGGATCCTGTTGCCAGCCAATTATTTATTCTGGAAGAGGACTGGCAAATTCAGGTGAGATCCAGGCCTTGTTCAT
Organism: Dendrobates tinctorius; assembly: GCF_039654945.1. Classification (NCBI taxonomy): domain Eukaryota; kingdom Metazoa; phylum Chordata; class Amphibia; order Anura; family Dendrobatidae; genus Dendrobates; species Dendrobates tinctorius. Next base: position 27,238,680 of record NW_027361716.1, on the reverse strand, counting down.
TTTCAGAAAAGTAAGCCAGTCAACATTATCGGCGGATAGTCGCGTGTGACTGTCTGTTACCACACCACCTGCAGCACTAAAGACACGTTCCGATAATACACTGGCAGCAGGTCAAGCCAGCACCTCCACTGCATACTGGCTAAGCTCTGGGCATGTATCCAGCTTAGAGACCCAATACTTGAACGGGGAAGAGCCGTCTGGGAGTACACTAACAGGGCAAGACAAGTAGTCTGTCACCATCTGACGGAAACGTTGCCTCCTGCTGACTGGAGCAGTCTGTGATGGTGTAGTCGTTTGTGGCGGTCCCACAAAACTTTTCCACATTTGGGCCATACTGGTGGCCTTGCCTTGTCCTGCAGCACTGCCTCTGCTACCTCTTTGTGCAGAGCTTCCTCCACTGCCTCTACCCACATGGCTTCTTTGAAAAGCACTACCAGCAACACTTGCGGGGGGAATGGAGAACATGATGGCCTGCACAAGTGTTTCTTGGTACGCCCGCATTTTTCGCTCCCGGTTCAACTGTGGTATGAGGCTTTGTAAGTTGTCCCGGTAGCGAGGATCTAAGAGGGTGTACACCCAATAATCAGCCGTGTGGAGAATGTTGGCGATGCGGCGGTCATTTAACAAGCACTGCAGCATGAAATCAACCATGTTCTGCAGACTGCCAACTGGACCGGAAACGCTGTCCCCAGCTTGAGGCAGCATCTCGGCTTGCTCAGCATCACCCCACCCTCGCTGTACACACTGACTACTAGAGCCTTGTGTACCTCCCTCCTCTGGAGAGATGTGTTCCTCCTCCTCCATTGACTCCTCGTCATCCTCCTCACTAAGTGTCCCCTGCCTGGGCCTTTGTGTGGAAGCACGTTGCGCAGACTTGCCAGAAGCAGATGGCATTTCTGACTCCTCATCCTCGACCTCTTCAAAAACCTCCTCACTTAGTGCTTGTAAGGTTTTTTGAAGCAGACAGATAAGGGGGACAGTCATGCTGACTAGTGCATCATCTGCACTGGCCATCCGCTTGGAGTCATCGAAGGCACTCAAAACTTGGCAGATGTCCCTCATAGTGGCCCACTAAGTGGTGGTGAAGTGTGTCCGGCGCACAGTGCGACTTGTTTGCGCCTGATGCAGCTGGTACTCCATTACTGCTGCCTGCTGCTCACACAACCGCTCCAACATATGTAACGTTGAATTCCACCTGGTGGGGAGGTCACATATGATGCGATGTTCTGGCAGGCGGAATCGGCGTTGCAGAGATGCAATGCACGATCTTGCCATGCTGGAACGCCGCAAGTGAGCACACTCTAGGTGAACCTTGTGCAGCAGTGCATCAAGATCCGGATAGTCCCTCAGAAAGCTCTGCACGACCAAATTGAGCACGTGTGCCAGACATGGTATGTACACCAGAGCTGCCACTCACTACCAAACCTGGCTGGAGATACGCTGGCACAAACCACACATCGCTCTCCTGCTTGATGGCATTACAGAGCTCCTGTGCTGTGCTGTGATCTGTACCCGGCTCCACAACATTGACCCAATGGGCAGTGAGGGAAAGGTATCGTCCCTGTCCATGGCTACTGGTCCACGCATCGGTGGTCAGGTGGACCTTGCTACTGACGGCGTTTAGTAGCACATTTTTAATTTTTCCCTCCACATGCTTTTGCAGGCAGGGACGGCTTGCCTGCTTAAATAAAAGCGGCTGGGCACATTGTATCGTGGAACTGCCAATAACATCAAGTTCCGGAAGGTGTCAGTCTCCACCAGCCTGAATGACAGCATCTCAAGGGCCAGTAGTTTGGCAATGCCGGCATTCAGAGCCAGTGCTCGGGGATGGTTTGCTGAGTATGGCCGCTTTTTCTCCCATGCCTGTGCTACCGATTGCTGGTGAGTGGCCTGGGAGTGTGCTGATGACTGAGAACGTGGTTCAGTGGGTGGAATTTCACTGGGTCTCTGGACAACAGTGGCAGTGGTTCTTCCATGGCGTTCCAGTGAGGAAGCCGAGTCAGCTGTGTGTGAGCTGGAGGAAGAGGCCCCAACACGAGCTGAAGAGGTGGTAGGTGCTGCTGAAGGTTGGCCTACATCTTCAGTGTGTCTGTGTAACTCCACCTCGTGCTTGGTACGCACATGTTTCCACATATTTGTGGTATTGAGGTTGCTCACATTTTTCCCTCGTTTAACTTTCTGATGACACAGCTTGCATTTGACAAAGCAAATGTCATCTGCAACTGTGTCAAAAAAAAGACCACGCACTGCAAGTCCTGGGAGCGCCCGTTTTGTGTTTTGGAAGAGGATTGCTCCTCACGGGTGCCAAAGTGGAGGCTACAGGCAACCAAGTCTGCCCCCGCCCTCTCCCTCCTCTTTTGGCCGTTCAGGGAATCTCTTCCTCAGAGCTGCTCCCACCACCTTCCTGTGGCTGACGCCATGATGGGTCAAGGACCTCATCATCTCCACTCCCCTCTTCAAGCATCGGCTGGTCCTGGGTTGTCTCGCCAGCACAGTACGCACCAGAAATTGGCAACTGAGTCTCATCATCATCAGATGAGCACTGAGGTGTGCTGACAATAGGCACTGGCCCACCCGCCTCTTCAGATTCAGAAGCAGTTGCGCATCACTGCATACTCCCTCTTCACGCTCTAGAATGCAGCTTGGCTGGCCACCTCTTTCCAAGCCAACAGATTCTGAGAACAGAAGTAAAGATTGAGATGGCTCCTGTCCAGGGCTCTCAGACTGCCTGGGCAATTTGGCAGGTGGTGAAGAGACAGATGGTTGCTCTTCAGTGCTCTGGCCCTGGGAGGATGCGGAAGTCATTGAAGTGGATGCGTTAGCTGCCATCCATCCGACAATGGCTTCAGTTTGTTCGTCACGCAGCAGTGGGGTACGGCGAGGTCCTACAAAGCTGCGCATGAAGGACTGTTGCCTGGTAAAAGTGGGGGATGCCGGGTCACTGGTGGCCGCAGAAGACACCGAATCCCCCCGTCCTCTCCCTGCTGAAACTCCACGGCCACGACCACGTGCCTTACTCCCTGCCTTCTTCATCTTGGTAGACTGATAAAGATAGGCACAAAAGTGTTCTTATTCCTGAACACCTGCTAACCAGTATAAGAAACACTAATTTGGCTAAGAGTGTGTGTACTACACTTTAATATGATCTAATGTGGCCTACACAACTGTAAAGTGGAGTGTTTGGTGAACTTTATTTCCTTACTTTTCTTTTTCCCCCAAAAAAAAAAAAATGTGACCAAAGTTTGAAAGCTATAGTATCACAAACTTTTTGGAGCGATTACAATGCAGGAAGCTAACCTACAATGTAATTGATGAGGCTCCAAAAAATAGGGTGATACTAGTCTGGCTGGAGGGCACAAGCCAGCAAAAAGGCTCCTCTATCTAATCCTGTATAGTGTTTGCAACCAACCAATGACAATGGATGCGGATGGAAGCACACTAATATAGGAGCAAAAATCTGGATAAATTAGCTGCAAAAAAAGGACTATGTATGAGGCAGTGACGCACGCTGAGCGGACTACAGCTAGCGGTGGCTGTAGAACACACTGCAACGTGAGCTGCACTCACACACACAGAGAGACCTATCAGACAGCCAAAAACAGTGCAGAGAAATGGGCTATAGCACTGAAAGGCTGCTGAAAGGCTCCGCTGTCCACTCCTTTAGTGTTTGCAACCAACGTATATGGATACGTATGGAAGCACACTATACAGGAGAAAAAAAAAGCAGCAATAAAAGAAAAATGTGTATGAGGCAGAGACACACGCTGGGCGGCCTACAAGCAGACCTGCCTGCAGGACACACTACACAGCGTGGGTCTGCACTCACACAGCCCTTGCAGACAGCTATTAAAACAGCGCTGCTGGGCTACAAAAATGCTACAGTGGTGGATTATGTAGCCTGGGTAGAGCAATAGATATGTTTGATGATCACAATTTCTAACTGTCCCTCACAGTCTTCAACAGCAGCCTGTCCCTAACTGGACCAGGGGAAGAGTCTTGAGGAGATCATTTGCATATTCCCAGTGCCTTCTGGGATAAGTGAAGAGTCTCCGCGAGCTCAACGATCACTGGGTTTTGGCCGTTGCAGCTGAAAAGAGGAAATTGGAAATTTGGGCTCATCTTTCATCGTTTTTAAGAAATCTCAAGATGGAAGAGGCCAGGAGCCATTTGGTGAGCTGCATTTCTTGCTACATGTTCACAGACTTACCAGTGGAAAAGCCAAACTTCACATGCCACAAATGCAAGCTTGTGTCCCTGTTGGAGGAAAAGTTGCAAAATCTCGAAGAAAGGTTAGCTACGTTGAAGATCATTAAGGAAGGTGAAGAGTTCTTGGACAGAGCAGAATTATCTCTTCATGTTACAGAAAGAGAAGAAATTCGAAGTGCACCTGAAGAAACAGAGGAATGGAGACATGTGACCCAGAGAAGCAGGAGGATCAGGAGGCAGTCAGCACCCATACTGCTCAGAAACCAGTACCAGGCTCTCACGCAGGAAAACAATGAAGAAATACATCAGGATAAGACTTTGCCAACAAGCAGCAACCTTGTACGCCTTCAGAGTCCTCCTGGATGGAGAAAGAAAAATGTTGTGAAGAAGAAACGGAGAGTGGTGGTCATGGGGGATTCCCTGCTGAGAGGAACTGAGGCCGCTATCTGCAGACCGGATATAACTTCAAGAGAAATGTGCTGTCTTCCAGGTGCAAAAATTAAAGATGTGTCTGACAGGATATCAGGACTCTTCAGACCTACAGATGACTACCCATTCCTGCTACTACATGTGGGGACAAATGACACTGCAAGAAACGACCTGGAAACCATCTGCAGAGACTTTGAAGACTTAGGCAAGAAAGTGAAAGAACTGGGAGCGCAGGTGGTCTTCTCTTCCATCCTCCCAGTGGATGGCCATGGAACAAGGAGGTGGAATAAGATTCTGCAGGTGAACAACTGGCTACGTCGATGGTGCCGTCAGCAACGATTTGGATTTCTGGATCACGGAGTGAACTACTTATACGATGGACTACTTGCTAGAGATGGGGTGCACCTTACGAAGACTGGTAAGCATGTATTTGGAAGTCGCCTTGCTACACTTGTAAGGAGAGCTTTAAACTAGAACAACATGGGAAGGGAAGCAAAAGACCAGAAAAAGCCATACACCTGACAAATGCTATTGAGAACTCTGCTATTAGAAGTGGAAAGGAAGAACAAAGACGAAAGAATCTAATTAATAAAAATATTGGAGAAAGAGAAACCAATCACAAACTAAAATGTTTCTATACTAATGCACAAAGCATGGGCAACAAACAAGGAGAATTGGAACTACTAACACAGGAAAAGAAATATGATGTCATTGGAATCACTGAAACTTGGTGGGACAATACACATGATTGGAATACAAGACTAGAAGGCTTCAACTTATTTGCAAGAAACAGACTTGATAAACGAGGAGGGGGTGTCGCATTGTATGTTAGAAACGCGTATATCTGCACAGAGATTGAAGCTTCAGAGACTGGGAGTTCTGTGGAAACTGTTTGGGTAAGAATACAAGGACAGAACAATGGAAAGGACACCATTGTAGGCATTTACTACAGGCCGCCTGTGCAAGCTGAAGCTATGGATGAACTCTTTATGCATCAAATGGCCAAGTTCTCCAAAAAATATGACATAGTTGTCATGGGAGATTTCAACTATCCAGACATTTGTTGGGAATCTCTCTCAGGCAAAACTAACAGGTCAAGGAAATTCTTATCCTCTCTTGCTGACAACTTTATCTTCCAAAAGGTAAGGGAGAAAACAAGGGGAACTGCTACCTTGGATCTAATCCTTATAAACAGGGAGGAAATGGTTGAGGAGGTAAAAGTGGCTGGGACCCTAGGAGGTAGCGACCATGCTATTTTAGAATTTTGGATAACTAGAGGCGGAAGACCTGTGAAGACTCAGACGTCAAGGTTAGATTTCAGAAAGGCAGATTTTAAGGGATTCAGAAAGAGAATTGGAGGGATCCAATGGCTGGATATCCTTAAAGACAAAAATGTCCAGGAAGGATGGGAAATCTTGAAAAATGAAATTCTCAAAGCACAGTTGTTAACAATTCCGAAAAGAGGGAAGAATAGGAAGCAGTTAAGGAAACCAGGATGGATGAACACAGAACTTAAGCACATGCTAAAAAGGAAGAAAAAAATGTTTATAAAATTGAAAGAGGGAGGCATATCTAAAGAAGAATATAATGCTGTCTGCAGAACCTGCAGGGCACAAATCAGAATTTCCAAAGCTGAAAATGAATTGAGGCTTGCAAGAGATGTCAAAAGCAATAATAAAGGATTTTGGGGATATGTCAAAAGTAAAAGAAAAGTCAAAGATGCTATAGGATTTTTACAGGATGAAAATGATGAAATGGTAAGACAGGATGTTGAGAAGGCTGAACTTTTAAATTCCTATTTTGCATCTGTTTTCTCTCAGAAAGGAAATGTAACATCAACTGTTATTCACTGTCCTATTAAGGGAATAGAAGAATCCAGGATATCTATAAACAGAAAGATAGTGAGGAAACACTTAGCTAGCCTAAATGAATTCAAGTCTCCAGGTCCAGATGAATTACACCCCAGAGTACTGAAGGAGATAGCAGAAGAAATTGTTGAACCCCTCTCTATAATCTTTGAAAATTCTTGGAGAACAGGAGAAGTGCCAGAAGACTGGAGAAGAGCAAATGTTGTTCCTATCTTCAAAAAGGGGAAGAAGGTGGACCCAGGTAACTATAGGCCGGTGAGTCTGACTTCTATACCAGGAAAGATCTTTGAACAAATTATTAAACAACATGTATGTCAATACCTGGATAAGAATGAAGTGATTAAACAGAGTCAGCATGGGTTTGTAACTAATAAGTCATGTCAGACTAACTTAATTTCCTTCTATGACGGTATCACTGATTGGTTGGATCAAGGAAATGCTGTAGATATAGTATATCTTGACTTCAGCAAAGCATTTGACAAAGTCTCTCATACAATCCTTATTGAAAAAATGATTAAGTATGGAATGGACAAGGCAACTGTTAGGTGGATTCATAACTGGCTTAGTGATCGGACCCAAAGAGTGGTCGTAAATGGCTGCACATCCAGTTGGAAGAATCTCTCAAGTGGGGTACCACAGGGCTCTGTCCTGGGCCCTGTATTGTTCAACATCTTTATCAACGATTTAGATGAAGGAATTGAGGGTAAACTGATTAAATTTGCTGATGACACAAAGCTAGGAGGGATAGCTAATACTAGAGAAGAGAGAGAGAGGATTCAAAAAGATTTAAATAAACTGGAGAAGTGGGCAGCAACTAACAGAATGGTTTTTAACAGGGAGAAATGCAAAGTACTACATCTGGGCAATAAAAATGGAAAAAGCATATATAGAATGGGAGGAATAGGGCTAAGTGACAGCACATGTGAAAAAGACTTGGGTATACTAATAGATCACAGACTGAATATGAGTCAACAGTGTGATGCAGCAGCAAAAAAGGCAAATGCAATTCTAGGATGTATTAACAGAAGCATACAGTCTAGATCACGTGAAGTCATTATTTCCCTCTACTCCTCTTTGGTCAGACCTCATCTGGAATATTGTGTCCAGTTTTGGGCACCACATTTTAAAAAAGACATCAACAAACTGGAGCAAGTTCAGAAAAGAGCGACCAGAATGGTGACCGGTCTGCAAACCCTGTCTTATGAGGAAAGGTTGCAGGATTTGGGAATGTTTAGTTTGCAAAAGAGAAGACTGAGAGGAGACTTAATAGCTGTCTACAAATATCTAAAGGGCTGTCACATTGTAGAAGGATCAACTTTATTCTCATTTGCACAAGGAAAGACTAGAAGCAATGGGATGAAACTGAATGGGAGGAGACACAGATTAGATATTAGAAAAAACTTTTTGACAGTTAGAGTGATCAATGAGTGCAACAGGCTGCCACGAGAAGTGGTGAGTTCTCCTTCAATGGAAGTCTTCAAACAGAGGCTGGACAGACATCTGACTGGGATGATTTAGCGAATCCTGCTTTGAGCAGGGGGTTGGACCAGATGGCCCAGGAGGTCCCTTCCAATTCTACGATTCTATGATTCTATGATTCTATGATTCACAGCAGAGTGAACCCGAAATGGCGGCTGCTGCGGTTTTTATAGTGCATCATGACATCATTTCAGCAGCCAATCACAGCCATGCCAGTAGTTAATATGCCTACATGCCTAACAGGATGTGCCCACACTTCTGAGGATCCCCATTGGCTGAATCAAATCGAGCGGGCTCCTAGCATTATGGGAACTTCCGATTCCGGTATTCGATATGAAAAAAGTATCGGAACTAAGTATCGGAATTCCGATACAGCGAATATCGGCCGATACCCGATACTTGCGGTATCGGAATGCTCAACACTACTTGGGACACAAAATGAATAAAACATTTTACATGTGTACTCTTATCAGCGTTCCTTTTGAAGAAATTTTTTTGTTGGCATTCCAGCAGCATTTTACCTTTATTTTTTTTTTAATGAAATTTCCCTCAAAAGACCCGCTTAACAAAGTACATCTCTCAAAGTGTTTAACCCCTTAACCCCTGGAGCTTTTTTTAGTTTTGCATTTTCATTTTTCACTCCTCTTCTTTCCAGAGCCATAACTTTTTTTTTCCGTCAATATGGCCATGCGAGGGCTTATTTTTTTGTGGAATGAGTTGTACTTTTGAAGGACATCATTGGTTTTAGCATGTCGTGTATTACAAAACAGGAAAAAAAAAATCCAAGTGCGGTGAAATTGCAAAAAAGTGCAATTCCCACACTTGTTTTTTGTTTGGCTTTTTTGCTAGGTTCACTGAATGCTAAAACAGATCTGCCATTATGATTCTCCAAGTCATTATGGGTTCATAGACACTAAACATGTCTAGGTTCTTTTTTTACCTAATTGGTGAAAAAAAATTTCAAAGTTTGCTGAAAAAAAAAAAAATTGCGCAATGTTCCGAGACCCGTAGCGTCTTTATTTTTCATGATCTCTGGTTCTGTGAGGGTTTTTTTTTTTGCTTGCCGAGCTGACATTTTTAATGAAACCATTTTGGTGCAGATACGTTCTTTTGATCGCCTGTTATTGCATTTTAATGAACTGTCGCGGCGACCAAAAAAACGTAATTCTGGCGTTTTGATTTTTTTACTCATTACACCATTTAACAATGATTTTAAACCTTTTTTTTTTTATTTATAGATAGGGCGATTCTGAATGCCGCGATACCAAATATATGTTTTTGATTTTTTTTTTTTTTTTGTTTTATTTTGGGGTGAAACGGAGAAGATTTAAATCTTTGTTTTTTATATTTTTAAAACTATTTTTCTTTAACTTTTGACATGCTTCAATAGCCTCCATGGGAGGCTAGAAGTTGCCACAACTTGATCTTCTCTGCTACATAGAGGCGATCTGAGCTTTGCCTTTATGTAGCAGAATTACTGCATTGCTATGAGCGTCGAGAGCTGACATGTCCCAGCTTTGATGTGGGCTCACTGCCGGAGCACTCATCAAAGCGGGGGTACTGCCATTGGACGTACTATTCCGTCCAATGGCAGTAAGGGGTTAGAAACTGTATTCATCAAATTTGTTAATCTTTCAGTTCAGGGTCTTAACAGGAATTAATGTGAAATGGAATGAAAAAATTTGTGATATGCTACTTCAGTAACAATTTTTTAATTTTCATAAGAGAAACAGGAGAATATTTGTATCACGATCATTTTTTTTTTTTTATTTCTTTTAAATATCCTGAGTACCCTGATACCCGATAAGTGGTTTAAAAAAATTTAGGCACGTGGCAGTGTTCAAAAGGGAAGATGCACTTTTGGAGTGTAATTTTTACTGAAATAGACTTCGGATTCAATGTTGTGTTTCCAGAGTCCCTGACCTACCAAATGGATGGAACTCCAAAGCATAAACATATTTTTCAGTTGACAACCCATTCAGAATTCATTATCGTTTTTAGTCAAGGGGAAGCGGACCACAAATTTAACTGTGCAAACTCTCTTAAATACCCTGTGATACAGGGACCCCTGTGACAGCTAGGGGGCACTGTATGGGCTTCCCAGGACATGCATGCAGGCGTTTTTTTTATTGTGATGGGGAAATGGTGAGTGGCAGGATTGTAAATGGCCAATATGTATCACAAGGGTGGGTGCCTTGTGATGGAAGCTGGAACGTGTATTGATCAGCAGAGGTACTACTGAGGGTTTGTTACTGTGTATCAGGGAAGCTTCCAGGTGACTTGGTGAGATGGGTGGGACCAGTCACCTACAAACCCACCCAGAGGCATGTGTCTGAACCCCCAATGTAAAGCCTGTATGTGTGTGGCTGTGTGTGGAATAGGACCTGTGGTGATGTCATGACCATGTGATCCATACCTCACCTGTGGGTGTGGTTATGTACCATATAATGTGCCTGAGGTCTGGTCACATGGAGAGCGAGTGTGTACCTGAGTGGTTCAGGGTGCAAGGTCCAGGAGGGTCAGTGTTGGGAGAAGGATCGGATCCCTGGAGCATGTGCTGCGATCTTGGACCTGGTGAGGCGTGAGTGTTGGACGGTCTCAGGAGGGGACGGACGTCCTGAATAGCACCCGCTGAGGCCCTGGACCAGGTAGACGGTGTGTTAGGAGACCCTGGGAGGAGGGTTGGATCCCAGAATAGCACCCGGTGAGGCCTGTGTGTTGGACGGTTCCAAAGTGGGGACGGATGTCCTGAATAGCACACAGACAAGCCACGTGTGTTTGCAGAGTCAGTGACGGCACTGCATTGGGGGAGCTTCTGTCCGTCTGTAGATCTGGACTGTCAGGTGGCCTGGTGAGCAAGGCGTTGTCCGGGATGGTGATCCCAGTTCGGCAGCATCCCTGAGAGAGAGTACTGACAGGAGTCAGCGTGCGGAGCAGGAGCTCCTAAGAGGTAACCCCGGACAGAGGGAAATAACTGTTGGTGCTTGTGATGTTCTATGGACACTAATGAACTGCTCAGCGTGCGGTCACCCACGGTAACTGGACAAAGAGGTCCAGCGTGTTTGGTGACAGCATGTTAAAGCCGTGTGCCAAGGATTGTGAAGGACTATGTGTAATCATGTGACGTGTAACGTGTTCCTCAGCGGTTTATGAAGGCATAATAAACTGCACTTGACTGTTTAAGTGGAAAGTGTTCCTGTATGGATTAAAATCGCAGCCAAGTGAGTGTTCCCCAACGCCCTCAGTGAGCGCTACCTTACAGCCCATATGTGTAACATCCCTGCCGGCATCGCTGCATGGTTTCGCATCTCCCATCTTACCACTCCGGCCCATGCCGTGAGTTCTGTCCTCTGCCTGCTACATGCTGTGGGCCTCATGTCCCGCTTACTGCATACTTCCTGGCTGTCTGCTTAGGTCGACGGCACTGGCACTTCCTGAGTCTTGGGCCGGGATCACACATGCGAGAAACTCGGATGAGTCTCGCATCGTAATACCCACCACTGCCGCTGGCACTCGGGAGCGGCGCGTGCGGCTGCATAGAAATACATTAAGCCGCACGCTCCGCTCCCAAGTGCCGGCATTAATGCCAGGTATTAAAGGGATCCTGTCACCCCCCAGGGTGTTTTTCAGTTAAAGAGCCACCTTCAGCAGCGCTAAGGCTGCATTCTGTGAAGGTGGCTCTTCTATTTCTGACCCCTAGTAACGCTGAAATATCGACTTTTATAAATAGGTCCTCATACCTGTAATGTGTCCCATAGGTATGTTGTGTCCCCCTGTATCCGCCACCTACCATCCGTCCATCATGCCTGTCCGGTGTCTCGGCGCCGCCCACCATCTTTCCATCATGATGCCCCTGAGTGTTGCTGCATCCTCCTGATTTGAATGCTGGCGCCTGCGCTGTTATGAATAGGTCACCGAGGAGAAAAAAGCAAAACAAGCTAAGTCACAGAAAACCAGAGAGGTTGGTAACTATGCAGATTGCAGATCCCTGATCCTACCACACAACTAGCAGCAGCCGTGGAGCGTACCTACGATGCTCCTAGACGCTTCGTCACAGCCGGAGGACTAAATAAGCCTGAAGCATGAAAAGGGGAAAACTAACTGCCCCAGAGCAGACCCCAAAGGAATAGATAGCCCCCACACATGTATTGATGGTGAAACAAGATGAAGGCACAAACACAGGCAGGAAAATAGGCTGAGCAAGCGATGGGGCCCAAACTAACTAGAAAGGAAAGACACTGTCTGCAACCTGCAAAAAACCCTACAAAAATAATGTCCTACACTTCTGATAGCAAAATTAACCCTGAAGTCACTAGACTTCTCCCACTATATCAGCACTCTGAAATATCCTGAGACAAAGCAAAAAGAGACCAAACTAGTAAGGGACAAAAAGCAAATTGGCAAAATACTAATAAATAAGAGTGGAAATTCAGCACAGCCCCCAGCCGGGGCTGGCTGACCACACAAAAAACTGAATTGACCAACAAAATCAAGTGTGAACATTAGCAGAAAAACTTAGCTTTAGATGACTGGAACAGAGCTGAAAACCAAGAGCTGACAAGCCAGAAGGAATCACCAGCAACTGAATAGGGATCGGCTGTCTAAAATCCAATCTGAGACTCCTAAGATACAATTGTCATCCTCATTCTCAGGTGGCAGATCTCCACCTATCAAATCAGCCTCACTACCTCCTGTTATCACCAGAGGGAGTCTGGAAGGAGGACTCACAACTGGTGAACCAGAGAATGAACTCACAACACTGCGCTGTAACAAGAGTTCTCGGGCATGCACAGTGCGCGCTGCCCGAGAACCGACATCAGGCTATTGCGCCTGCGTATTGTGGAGGCCCCAGTTCCCGCCCCGCAGTGTGTTATGTATTCACACTGCGGGGCTTGGGCCTCCGCAACACGCAGGTGCAATAACCTGATGTCGGTTCTCGGGCAGCGCGCACTGCGCATGCCAGAGAACTCTTGTCACAGCGCAGGTGCCGGCATTCAAAACCGTACGGGGGCATAATGATGGACAGATGGTGGGAGGCACCGAGACACAGGACAGGCATGATGGACGGATGGTAGGCGGCTGATACAGGGTGACACAACATCTATGGGACACATTACAGGTATGAGGAGCTATTCATAAAAGTCGATATTTCAGCGTTCCTAGGGGTCAGAAAAAGAAGAGCCATCTTCTCAGAATGCAGCCTTAGTGCTGCTGAAGGTGGCTCTTTAACTGAAAATCTCCCTTTAAGATATGAGACTCATCCGAATTTATTGCCTGTGTGATCCTGGCCTTATAGAGCGAGAGTGCACACCCCTAATTTGGTCCCAGCCTTATTGCCAAGAGGTATTGGGTACTTAAGGCATTGCCACCCTTAGGGAGATGCCTGAGCAACAAACTGTCAGTCTGTACTTTGTTCCTGAGTTGCCAGGTCCTGTCCTGTTTTCTGCCTCCCTGGGGGGGGCAGCATGCCCAAGCCTGAATTCTTTGTCCTGTACTTGTTCCCGTGACCATCCTTGTCTGTACTAAGTCCATTTCTTCTACCTGTTTGTGTCCTTGTCCGTTTCTTTCCCTACTCAGCTGTGTGTACATTGTGTCTACTTCTTCGGCTCTGCTCTTCGCTCTGCACCCTGCGGCTTTGCTCTGCACCCTGCGGCTTCGCTCTGCACCCTGCGGCTTCGCTCTGCACCCTGCGGCTTCGCTCTGCACCCTGCGGCTTCGCTCTGCACCCTGCGGCTTCGCTCTGCACCCTGCGGCTTCGCTCTGCACCCTGCGGCTTCGCTCTGCACCCTGCGGCTTCGCTCTGCACCCTGCGGCTTCGCTCTGCACCCTGCGGCTTCGCTCTGCACCCTGCGGCTTCGCTCTGCACCCTGCGGCTCCGCTCTGCACCCTGCGGCTCCGCTCTGCACCCTGCGGCTCCGCTCTGCACCCTGCGGCTCCGCTCTGCACCCTGCGGCTCCGCTCTGCACCCTGCGGCTCCGCTCTGCACCCTGCGGCTCCGCTCTGCACCCTGCGGCTCCGCTCTGCACCCTGTGGCTCCGCTCCTCGCTCCGCACCCTGCGGCTTCGCTCCGCACCCTGCGGCTTCGCTCCTCGCTCCGCACCCTGCGGCTTCGCTCCTCGCTCCGCACCCTGCGGCTTCGCTCCTCGCTCCGCACCCTGCGGCTTCGCTCCTCGCTCCGCACCCTGCCGCTTCGCTCCTCGCTCCGCACCCTGCCGCTTCGCTCCTCGCTCCGCACCCTGCGGCTCCGCTCTGCACCCTGCGGCTTCGCTCTGCACCCTGCGGCTTCGCTCTGCACCCTGCGGCTTCGCTCTGCACCCTGCGGCTTCGCTCTGCACCCTGCGGCTTCGCTCTGCACCCTGCGGCTTCGCTCTGCACCCTGCGGCTTCGCTCTGCACCCTGCGGCTTCGCTCTGCACCCTGCGGCTTCGCTCTGCACCCTGCGGCTTCGCTCTGCACCCTGCGGCTTCGCTCTGCACCCTGCGGCTCCGCTCTGCACCCTGCGGCTCCGCTCTGCACCCTGCGGCTCCGCTCTGCACCCTGCGGCTCCGCTCTGCACCCTGCGGCTCCGCTCTGCACCCTGCGGCTCCGCTCTGCACCCTGCGGCTCCGCTCTGCACCCTGCGGCTCCGCTCTGCACCCTGTGGCTCCGCTCCTCGCTCCGCACCCTGCGGCTTCGCTCCGCACCCTGCGGCTTCGCTCCTCGCTCCGCACCCTGCGGCTTCGCTCCTCGCTCCGCACCCTGCGGCTTCGCTCCTCGCTCCGCACCCTGCGGCTTCGCTCCTCGCTCCGCACCCTGCCGCTTCGCTCCTCGCTCCGCACCCTGCCGCTTCGCTCCTCGCTCCGCACCCTGCGGCTCCGCTCTTCGCTCCGCACCCTGCGGCTCCGCTCTTCGCTCCGCACCCTGCGGCTCCGCTCTTCGCTCCGCACCCTGCGGCTCCGCTCTTCGCTCCGCACCCTGCGGCTCCGCTCTTCGCTCTGCACCCTGCGGCTCCGCTCTTCGCTCTGCACCCTGCGGCTCCGCTCTTCGCTCCGCACCCTGCGGCTCCGCTCTTCGCTCCGCACCCTGCGGCTCCGCTCCTCGCTCCGCACCCTGCGGCTTCGCTCTGCACCCTCCGGATTCGCTTCGATCCTATGACTTCAATATGTTATCTCACTTTGTATTAATTTACCCCACAGGTTTTGCATCCCCTGCTCATACTCACTTGCCCGATTTATACATTGCATTCACCAACTACCTCTTTGTATGCCTTGCATCTCCTGCTCTCGCTTAATTGTTCTGCATAATTTTGGACACGCTACATAATCATACCGTTATGCATTGCTTGTTCTCTTTTAAGAATTTGCATCCTTGTGGTACCTTTTTTTCTCATTTATTGCATAGAGCTTATCTACTCATGTATCCTGATGACTGTCCTGTTACCTCAATCACACTAATACTGTGAGGCATTTTTCTGTGGGCTTTCGATATTTTGGAAATTGCTTTATTTATGCTTATATATGTGTATATAATCTTACCATTTTTTACCTTGTGGTTTGGGTTTTTGGCTATGTGCACACATGCAGAAATGTTGCGGAAATTTCCGCAACATTTCCGCACTCCCGCCGCGGGTAAAACGCATGCGAATTCGCATGCTTTTTTCCTGCGGAAAACAACCGTTTTTCGCTTGCAGAATGGTTGCGCAATCCAAGGGATTAGCATCACTTGGAAATAGGATGTTAAAATAATAATAAAAAAATATTGCTATTTTCACATTTCAACGGCCCTCGATCTGCTCTTCGGCGCTCTCGGCATCATCCGGTCCCAGTAATGCTTTGTGCGAAGGACCTGAGATGACTTCACGCTCGCGAGAGTGCAACGTCATCAGCGGTCATTCGCGCAAAGCAATTACTGGGACGGGAAGATGCAGGGGGTGTGGTGAGAGGCGGGAAGGACTCCGGGGGCCGCCGGAGGGTCAGTATATCACTATTTTATATTTTTATTCTATTTTTTACAGTATTATGGTACCCAGGGCCTGGAGGACAGTCTCCTTCTCCAGACCCTGGGTACCATCCGCACATGATCCGCTTACTTTGCGCATGGTGGGCATAGCCACATGTGGAAAGTAAGCGGATCAATGCATTCCTATTGGTACGGAATCGGCGTGATTCTGCTAAAAAAAAATGGGCATGCTGCGGATTTTTCCACTATGCGATTCCGCAGCGGAAAAATCCGCAGCATTAGCACAGCATAGCGGAATCCCAAAGGATTGCATGGGATGCGTTTTCTTTGCGTAAAAGCAAAAAAAAAAGCAACGTGTGCATACAGCCTTAATATAATTTTATTGTTATGTATAATCATGTTCCTTTTCTATTAACTTGTGCGGGCACCACTTCTGTATGTAGTGCTATTTACTACCCTCACTAATAAAGGTATTTTAGCCCTAATTCAGTTGTCCCAAACATTGTTTTTTTTTACCATATGTGCTTCTTTCTTCATGGTCTTCACAATTTCCAAGTGGTCTTCCATTCCTCCTTGTACAGCAGATATGATAACACAGTAACATAGTTATTAAGGTTGAAGGAATACTTTAAGTCCATCTAGTTCAGCCCATATCCTATCCTAACTTGCCCTAACATGTTGATCGAGAGGAAGGCAAAAAAACCCCATGTGGCAAACAGTAAGCTTCACATTGGGGAAAAAAATTCCTTCCCGACTCCACATACGGCAATCAGACTAGCTCCCTGGATCAAGGCAATATTAAGGAAACTAGTGTATATACCCTGTAATATTATATTATACTTTTCAAGAAAGGCATCCAGACCCTTCTTAAATTTTAGTAGGGAATCACTCATTACAGCATCATATGGCAGAGAGTTCCATAGTCTCACTGCTCTTACAGTAAAGAATCCGCTTCTCTGATTATGCTTAAACCTTCTTTCCTCCAGACGTAGAGGATGCCCCCTTGTCCCCATCACAGGTCTAAGAGTAAAAAGATCATGAGAAAGGTCTTTGTACTGTCCCCTCATATATTTATACATTGTAATAAGATCACCCCTAAGCCTTCGATTCTCCAAACTAAATAACCCCAAGTGTAATAACCTGTCTTGGTATTGCAGACCCCCTAGTTCCCTAATAACCTTGGTCGCTCTTCTCTGCACCCACTCCAGTTCATCTATGTCTGTCTTATACACTGGAGACCAGAACGGTATGCAGTATTCTAAGTGTGGTCGCACTAGTGACTTGTATAGAAGTAAAATTATGTTCTCCTCATGAGCATCTATGCCTCTTTTAATGCATCCCATTATTTTATTTGCCTTTGCAGCAGCTGCCTGACACTGGCCGCTAAATGTGAGTTTGTCGTCCACACATACACCCAGGTCTTTTTCAGTGACTGTTTTGCCCAGTGTTTTACAATTAAGCACATAATTATACATCTTGTTCATTCTACCCAAGTGCATTTACATTTATCCCCATTAACCCCTTCCTTACCGATGACTGAATAGTACGTCATTGGTAAGGTCCCCCGCTTTGAGGTGGGCTCCGGCGGTGAGCCCACCTCAAAGCCGCACCATGTCAGCTGTTATGAACAGCAGACATGTGCCCTCAATAGGCGCGAGCGGAATCGCCGTCTGCCTGCGCCTATTGACTAGTTAAATCACGCTGTCAAATTTGACAGCGGGCATTTACATAGCATTTCCGGCCACGGGGCCGGAAATGAGCTCATCGCTGACCCCCCTCATGTGATCGGGGGTCGGCGTCATGTTGCCTGGACAACCAGAGGTCTCATAGAGACCTCTATGGTTGTTCCAGGCAGATGGCTTTCAGCGCCACCCGGTGGCCGGCGCTGAAAGCACAGGATTAAATTTGCTACATATGGGCGATCTGCTCATCGCCCAAATGTAGCAGAGCCGATCGGGTTGTGAATGCTTCTAGCCTCCTGTGGAGGCTTTTGAAGCATGCCAAAAGTAAAAAAAAAAAAAAAAGTTTATAAAAACCCCAAAAAACTAAAAGTTGAAATCACCCCCCTTTCGCCCCAATCAAAGTAAAACAAAAAAAAATCCCACATACATATTAGGTATCGCCGCTTTCAGAATTGCCAGATTTATCAATAAAAAAAGCCTTAACCCGATCGCTAAACAGCGTAGCGGTGAAAAAAATTAAAAATGCCAGAATTCCGTTTTTTTGGTCGCCGCGACATTGCATTAAAATGCAATAACGGGCGATCAAAAGAACGTATCTGCACAAATGCGGTATCATTAGAAACGTCAGCCCGGCACGCAAAATTGCCCTCACCCAACTCAAGATCACGAAAAATGGAGACGCGACGGCTCTCAGAAAATTGCGCAATTTTTTTTTTTTTTTTAGCAAACTTTGGAATTTTTTTTCACCACTTAGACAAGAGAGAACATAGACATGCTTAGTGTCTATGAACTCATAATGACCTGGATAATCATAATGACAGGTTAGATTTAGCAACTAGTGAACCTAGCAAAAAAGCCAAGCAAAAAACAAGTGTGGGGTTGCACTTTTTTTGCAATTTCACCGCACTTGGAATTTTTTTCCCGTTTTCGATTGCGCGACATGATAAAACAAATGGTGTCGTTTAGGTACAACTCGTCCCGCAAAAAAATAAGCCCTCACATGGCTATATTGACTGAAAAATAAAAAAGTTATGGCTCTGGAAAGAATGGGAGCGAAAAATGAAAATGAAAAATCGGAAAAAGCTCTGGGAGAGAAGGGGTTAGGGTTGGGGGGGGGGGACGTACTTCCGGGCGCTAAGATATTTCAGGCGTCCTCCCTATGAGGAGGGCGCCTGGTGATCGTGTGGTACCCCTGCACCTTTCTGTAGTCCTCATTTCATGTGTATTCCTTGTCACCCGTCTGTTCCGCCTCTGTCTCTGTTCCACTGCCATCCTCCTTGCCTGCCTCTGCCTCGCCTTGTCTGTGCATTCCCCCCAGTGTCTTCCCAGTCTGTCGGCTGTGTATGAGCCTCTCCGCCTGTCTCCTTGCCTCCCTGTGTTCTCCGTCCTCTATCCGTCCGTTGTCATTCCTGCCCTTGGGATTTCCTCATCAGACTTCCTTCGCTCTCTGTACTCTCCCCAGCTGCCTCTATTGTTCCTCCTTCCCTGCCCAGGAACCCCTGCTCTAGTTCCTTAGGTTCTGTCTATCTTCCTTAGCCTTATTGTCCTTTGAGCCGTCCCTCTTGGTACCGGCTGTTGCGCTTCTGTCCCCTGTGGTCCTCCCCCAAACGATCCCTGTATAGGGGTCGGTCTTCACTTGGCATGCTCGGCCCAGGGGCTCCAGATCCGTGATCCAGAGGGTCCACTCTCGGATGTAGCCTGCTTCTAAACGTCACAGTATCACCAGGCCATGGACTCCGCCCGTGCCGCAGCTGCTACACAGAAGGAACTGCTTTTTTTTACGAGAGAACCAGACCCGGATAATGTCCTTCATGAAATCCATGGACACCCGGCTCTCCGCCCTGCAAACCACTGACCCAGGGCATGCTCCTCTCTTAGCCAGCCTCCAGCAGGAGCTTGCGCAGTAGCGCGATGCCCAATCTCACATTTTGGGTTATATGGCGTCCGTTGACGATCGACTGCATTGCAGTCCTCTGCGGCCGCTTCGACCCAAGCCCGGGTCGCTGTTTCATCTCCGCCCCCTCGCCTGGGAAAGCCTCCCAGGTATAGCGGGGACCCTAAGTTATGTAGGAGTTTTTTAAACCAGTGCAGACTGCACTTTGAGCTTCTGCCCCAACAATACCCCATGGATCGCGCCAAAGTGGCGTTTATAGTGTCCCATCTCGAGGGAGAGGCGCTGGCTTGGGTGAATCATTATGGGAGAGGGATGACCCCGTGGTTTCCAGTATCCTGAATTTTTTGGAAACATTCCGCATGGTATTTGATGAACCCGGGCGCCTAGCTTCCACTACAGAGGCCCTTTTTAACCTTCGCCAGGGATCCCTTACGGTAGGGCAATGCGCCGTCTGCTTTTGGACATTGTCTTCGGAGCTGGGGTGGAATAATGAAGCTCTTGTGGGTGCTTTCTTGAGGCCTTTGCAGTAAAATCAAGGACGAGCTTGCCGGGCGTGACACTCCCACCACCCTGGAAGATCTCATCTCTCTGGCTACTCGTATTGATCTGCGTTTTTTGGAACGCGCCAGAGAGTCGGCCACGGAGAGAAGGTTTAGGTTGTATCAAGCTCCTATTCCGCGTTCTTCCGTACCTCCTATTATCTCCGCTCCCGAGCCCATGCAGATAGATCGTATCAAGCTGTCCGAACAACGGCGCAGGGAGAGGATGACAAATTGACTCTGTTTGTACTGCGGTGGAGCCAACCACTTTGTGCGCACCTGTCCTGAGAAACTGGGAAACGCCTCCACCTAGGCCAGGTAAGAGAGGACCTCCTAGGTGATCATAACTCCTCTCTGCCACTTACCCTTTCAGCTCTGATTATTGCAGGTCGGGGGTGTAGATCTGTGGAGGCGTATGTGGACTCGGGCGTAGCAGGTAATTTCATTCGCCAAGAAGAGGTTGACAAACTCCAAATTCCGGTGGTCATACTAAGAAACCCGCGTGCAGTCACCTTCGTCGATGGCAAACCTCTACCCGAACTCATCACCACGGTTACCGCCGAAATTGACCTGCAAATTGGTGCACTCCACCTCGAGAAAATAGCCTTTTACGTCCTGCCTCAATTTTCCCATGCTGTTCTCCTAGGGTTACCCTGGCTCAGGCTGCATGAGCCAGTTGTCGACTGGCGCTCAGGAGAAATCTTGCGTTGGGGGCATTCCTGTCATGAACGCTGTCTGCGGGCCCTTGTTCGTCCTCATTGTCTGCCTAGGCCAGTCGATCTCCCGGGCCTTCCTGCTCCATATCACGCATACGCCGATGATTTCAGTAAGAAGGAAGCGGATTCTCTGCCACCGCATCGGTCCTATGACTTCCCTATCGACCTGATTCCCGGAGCCGATCCTCCCAGAGGAACGTATCCTCTCTCCCCAGCAGAGACCACGGCTATGACGGAATACATACAAGAAAACTTGGCCAAGAGGTTTATTCGGAAGTCCCCATCCCCTGCGGTTGCAGGTTTTTTCTTTGTCAGGAAAAAGGATGGATCACTGCGACCATGCATTGATTACCGGGGCCTGAACAACATCACCGTTAAGAATCGGTATCCGCTCCCGCTGATTCCAGAACTCTTTGACCGGTTGAGAGGGGCTCGGATCTTCACGAAGTTGGATCTGCGGGGAGCCTACAATCTGATCCGGATCCGCGCAGGGGATGAGTGGAAGACGGCCTTCAATACCCGTGATGGGCATTACGAATATTTAGTCATGCCATTTGGTCTCTGCAATGCTCCGGCTGTGTTTCAGGAATTCATTAACGAGGTGTTCCGGGATCTACTCTAGTCCTGCGTGGTGGTGTACTTAGATGATATTCTTATCTTCTCGCCCAATCTGTCCTCTCATTGGAGGAGCGTATGCATGGTCCTACATCGCCTTCGAGAGAATCAACTCTACGCCAAGATTGAAAAATGCCTCTTTGAGCAAGCGTCGTTACCCTTCTTGGGATATATCTTCACAGATTCCGGTCTGAAGATGGATCCAGAAAAACTCTCTGCGGTACACAAGTGGCCTCGTCCCGTTGGTGTAAAAGCCATCCAGCGTTTCCTCAGATTCGCTAACTATTACTGACAATTTGTGCCTCATTTTTCTACAGTTACCAAACCCATCACGGCCCTGACCCGTAAAAGAACAAAGTCAAACAGCTGGTCTCCCGAAGCTGAAGACGCCTTCCTTGCTCTGAAACGTTCTTTTGCATCAGCACCAATCTTACATCGTCCGGTAGCCAGCAGGCCCTTCATCCTAGAGGTGGATGCCTCCTCCACCGGAGCTGGGGCGGTTCTGTCCCAACAGGCCTCATCTGGACGTCTGGTGCCTTGCTGTTTTTTTTCTAAAACCTTTTCGCCTGCGGAGTGCAATTACTCCAATGAAGACCGGGAATTGCTAGCCATTAAGATGGCCTTGGCGGAGTGGCGATACTTACTCGAAGGGGCAGTACACCCCTTCACCATCTTCACGGACCACAAGAATTTGGCCTACCTGCAGTCCGCCCAAAGACTCAATTCCCGGCAAGCCAGATGGGCTCTGTATTTTTCCCGTTTTGACTTTAAGCTCCACTTCCGACCTGGCAATAAGAACATCAAAGCGGATGCACTTTCCAGGTGTTTGCAGTCGCCAGAGAGGGATGAAGATCCATCGTATATTATCGAGCCTGCTAAAGTTATCACCGTGGCTCCTGTGAATTTCTCTACTCCTCCGCCAGGCAAAACCTTAATTCCTCAAGACAAATGTTCGGAGGTGCTGCGCTGGGGGCATTCCTCCAAAGTTGCTGGGCACGTTGGGACTAAGAAGACCTTCTTGCAGCTTTCCCGTTATTACTGGTGGCCTGCCCTTCGCCAGGATGTGATGGACTATGTAGCCTCGTGCACGACCTGTGCCCAGAACAAGGTCTCTAGGACTCTGCCCTCTGGACTTCTTCACCCATTACCAGTTCCAGAAACTCCTTGACAGCAAATTGCTATGGATTTTGTGACGGATCTGCCCAGCTCAGCTGGATGTACCACCATCTTAGTCGTAGCAGATCGCTTCTCCAAGATCTTCAGGCTGCATGGTCTTCCTCAGCGGATCGTGTCGGATCGGGGGGGCCAGTTTACCTCTCGATTCTGGAGGGCTCTCTGTCGGCTTATGGGTACATCTCTCGACTTTTCCTCTGCAAATCATCCTCAGACCAACGGGCAAATGGAGCGGATTAATCAAGTGTTGACTACCTTCTTACGTCACTTTTCCAACGCCCATCAGGGCAATTGGGTCTCTCTCCTACCTTGGGCTGAATTTGCGCATAATAATCATCCCAGCGAATCAACCGCCAAGTCACCATTTTTTGTGGTAACAGGTCAGAATCCTGGTATTCCGCTGCCCTTTTCCATGTCATCAGGAGTTCCTGCAGCAGATAATCTTGCCAAGGGATTTTCGCGAATTTGGATGGAGACCAGGGAGGCGCTCGAGAATGCCCGTGCCCGAATTAAGAAACATGCGGACAAGAGACGGAAGGACGTTCCTCCGTACCATCCTGGTGACAGTGTGGCTTTCAACCAAACATATCCGCCTGAAAGTCCCTTCTTGCAAGTTGAGTCCCCGATACATCGGGCCTTTCGAAGTGATTGGACACATTAATGAAGTGGCTTAGAAACTGAGATTGCCTGATTCGCTCCGGGTTCCTAACACCTTCCATGTCTCGCTCCTGAAACCTGTGGTTCTGAATCGGTTCCAACCAGCTTCCACTGCCTCTCCTTCACCAATTGGCTCAGATGACGTCTTTGAAGTAAAAGACATTTTGGCTATGAAAAAAGTCAGGGTAAAAACTTTTTTTTTTCTTATCGATTGGAGGGGTTTTGGTCCAGAGGAGAGGTCCTGGGAGCCTCGAGAGAATGTCAATGCCCCTCTTATCCTGAAAAGATTTCTGGCCAATCTCAGAAGGGGAGGACGTAAGGAGGGGGGTACTGTGACATCGGCGGCCGTGCCCGCCGATGCCCCTTCAGCGGCGGCGCCCGCCGCAGCGTCCCCTCACCTGCACGCCCCCCTCCGCGCGCCCGCTCTGCCTTCCGCCCTGCTGTGGGCACACGCACTGGCCTTAGGTCGCGGGCGTGCGTCCACCCGCTCTCTTCCTCTGGCGGTGGGCGTCGCTGAGGGGCAGGGCTGGGGGACGTACTTCTGTGCGCTAAGATATTTCAGGCGTCCTCCCTATGAGGAGGGCGCATGGTGATCGTGTGGTACCCCTGCACCTTTGTGGCCACTGTAGTCCTCATTTCATGTGTATTCCTTGTCACCCGTCTGTTCCGCCTCTGTCTCTGTTCCATTGCCATCCTCCTTGCCTGCCTCTGCCTCGCCTTGTCTGTGCGTTCCCTAGTGTCTTCCCAGTCTGTCGGCTGTGTATGAGCCTCTCCGCCTGTCTCCTTGCCTCCCTGTGTTCTCCGTCCTCTATCCGTCCGTTGTCATTCCTGCCCTTGGGATTTCCTCATCAGACTTCCTTCGCTCTCTGTACTCTCCCCGGCTGCCTCTATTGTTCCTCCTTCCCTGCCCAGGAACCCCTGCTCTAGTTCCTTAGGTTCTATCTTCCTTAGCCTTATTGTCCTTTGAGCCGTCCTTCTTGGTACCGGCTGTCGCGCTTCTGTCCCCAGTGGTCCTGCCCCAAACGATCCCTGTATAGGGGTCGGTCTTCACCTGGCGTGCTCGGCCCAGGGGCTCCAGATCCGCGATCCAGAGGGTCCACTCTCGGACGTAGCCTGCTCCTAAACGTCACAGGCTGCATGCGATCTGCACACCCTAGCTTTAGCATAGGGTGCGCAGACCGTGCGCTTGTCGTGCGCTAGTAGGATTTTTTTCGAGCGCACCTTCAAAAGAAACAACATGCTGCGTTCGCCGCACCTTCAAAAGTGCGCAGCGCACACAAAAATCCTACTAGCGCACGGCCAGCGCAGGTCTGCGCACCCTATGCTAAAGATAGGGCGTGCAGATCGCATGCAGCCGTGTGCGATACTAGGAGGAAATGACCGGACGGGGTGGAAAAGGTGCAGGGCTTAGCGGGGCTGTGCGCAGAATGTAAAATGCGCTAGTCTGAAACCAGCCTTAAAGCTCATTTGCCATTTATCAGCCCGAGCTTCTAGTTTACATAAAATTGTCCTCCTGTGTATTGATTACCCTGCAGAGTTTAGTGTCATCTGCAAATATTGAAATTCTACTCTCTATGCCCCCTACAAGGTCATTAATAAACCATTGATGTGTTCATTACGTGTCTGAATTGCTAGAGAAGACAGAAGACATCTGTAAGAAGATCCCTGCCTGACCCCTCTCCTCATCCACCCTAATCTCTTCCCCCTTTTTTTTTACCCCCTCAACCCCCCTCTTTTTACCCCTCCTCCACTCCCCCCTTTTCACCACCTCCGTGCACACATGCAGCAGCCGCGTGTATTGATTAGTGACGCAGTTCAGTGGAATGACATTGCGGTAAAATAAGCAGCATGTTCATTAATTTTGCGGAATCGCGGCAATTCTGCCGCTATAGGCTTGCATTGGAAAAACTGCATGCAAAACGTGTCAAAATCCGCATGCGTTTTTCCGGGCAAGGGGGTGCGGATTTGCTGAGGAAAAATCTGCTTCAATTCTGCAACGTGGGCACATAGCCTTACGCTTGTCTTTTCACTGACTTTTCTTTCTCCCCGGTTGCTGCCTTTTTTTCTTTTATCTTTTTCTTTAAAAAAAAAATAAAAAAAGTTTACACTAAGCACTGTCACACAACTAAATAAAATACTGACACATACACCACATACATTTCTTCCATCTTCGTTTTATCTTCTCTAGCAATTCAGACACATACTGAACACCTCAATGGATATGTATGCATCTACTGATAAAGGATGAAATAGTAAGTTTCTTAGGAAGTGAGTGATGTATATCTGCTGTACAAATTAAACTCTATAAGCTGTGTAAGATTAGCTCAGGGTATACCCATAGGTTTAGAGTTTATGAAGGAAAGGACACCCGGATTGAAACCCTCTGTCCATGGAGTGAGTTGGAAAATTGTGTGGGATTTGATGCACCCATTGCTGGATAAGGGTAATCACTACTTGGATAACTTTTATACCAACATCCCCACTCTTCAAGTCCCTCTATGTGTGAGGTACCGCAGCCTGCTTTGTAAATTTTGTTATGAAAATGAGAAATCACTTGTCAACTTCTAACCGTTATAACTTTCTAGAGAAAAAAATTGTTTCAAAAATTGTGCTGATGTAAAATAGACGTGGGAAATGTAATTTATTAAATATTTTGTGTGCCATATCTCGATTTAAGGGCATAAAAATTCAAAGCTTGAAAATTGCTAAATTTTAAAAAGTTTCACCAAATTTCTGTTTTTTACACAAATAAACACAACTCGTATCGAAGAAATTTTACCACTATCATAAAGTACAATATGTCACGAAGAAACAATCTCCGAATCAGCCCCGATCCGTTCAAACGTTCCAGAGTTATCTCATAAAGTGATAGTGGTCAGAATTGTAAAAATTGGCCCGGTCATTAACATGCAAACCACCTTCAGAGGTAAAGGGCTTAAAGCACAATTTTTTTACTAGAAAACAGAATCCTATAGGGGTCCTGCCTATCTTGCCCATAGACGCTGTCTGTCAGTTTGATCTGTTCACATGCTAAATACACTGGTAGCTCTAAGGGCCCCGTCACACATAGCGACGCACCAGCGATCCCGACAACGATATGACCTTGTCAGGATCGCTGGTGTGTCGCTACATGATCGCTGGTGAGCTGCCAAACAGACAGCTTCACCAGCGATCAGCACCAGCGACACGCGGGTAACAAGTGACGCACGTCGCCTAGTTACCCACTGTATACCTTAGTTACCAGCGCAGGGCCAGTGCAGGGAGTTGGTAACCAAGGTACACATCAGGTTTCTAAGCGCTGCGTGGCACCAGGTGGACCATGCTTGCGCTTTCCCTGCCAGACAGATAAGACTTAACTGCGCTCCAGCAGCACACTGATATTTGGCTTTATATGGGCATACAAAAAGCGCCCTCCAATCTAAGTACAGACAATCTTTGAGCACGTAACTGATGAAGGTCTGCACTGACCGAAACGTTTTATTTGGTACTACAAATAAACTGTTCCATTTAAGCAGTTAAGTTGAGTGCCAGGTTTTCATTGTACTATATATGGCTTGGGAACCTACCTTGGCACAACCACAGTTGTGCACAGTGTTTTTTCCCAAATGAAAATCATGACGTCAAAGGAACTGGCCAAAGAGCTCAGAGACAGAATTGTGGCAAGGCACACATCTGACCAAGGTTACAAAAGAATTTCTGCAGTACTCAAGGTTCCTAAGAGCACAGTGGCCTCCATAATCCTTAAATGGAAAAAGTTTGGGACCACCAGAAGTGTTCCTAGATCTGGCCATCCAGCCAAACTGAGCAATCGTGGGAGAAGAGCCTTGGTGAGAGAGGTAAAGAAGAACACCAAGATCACTGTGGCTGGGCTCCACAGATGCCGTAGGGAGATGGGAGAAAGTTCCACAAATTCAGCTATCACTGCAGCCCTCCACCAGTCGGGCCTTTATGGCAGAGTGACCCAACGGAAGCCTCTCCTCAGTGCAAGACATGAAAGCCTGCATAGAGTTTTCTAAAAACCACATGAAGGACTCCCAGACTATGAGAAATAAGATTCTCTGATCTAATGAGATGAAGATAGAACTTTTTGGTGATAATTCCAAACGGTATGTGTGGAGAAAACCAGGCACTGCTCAACAGATGCCCAATACAATCCCAACAGTGAAACGTGGTGGCAGCATCATGCTATGGGTTTTTTTTTTTTCAGTTGCAGGGACAGGACGACTGGTTGCATTTGAAGGAAACCTGAATGCGGTTAAGTACAGATATATCCTGGTTGAAAATCTCTTCTGGAGTGTTCTGGAACTCAGACTTGGCCAAAGGTTCACCTTCCAACAAGACAATGACCCTAAGCACTCTGCTAAAATAACAAAGGAGTGGCTTCAGAACAACTCTGTGACCATTCTTGGCTGGCCCAGCCAGAGCCCTGGCCTAAACCCAATTGAGAATCTCTTGAGAGACCTGAAAATGGCTGTCCACCAACGTTCACCATCCAACCTGACGGAACTGGAGAGGATCTGCAAGGAAGAATGGTCAAATCTAAGTATGAAAAACTTGTTGCATCATACCCAAGAAGACTTATGGGTGTACTAGCTCAAAATGGTGCTTCTGCTCAATACTGAGCAAAGGGTCTGAATACTTATGACCATGTGATATTTCAGGTTTTTTTTTTTTTTTTTTTATAAACTTGCAAAAATGTCTACGTTTTTTTTTTCAGTCAAGATGGAAAATGAGAAAAAAAGTTAATGAGAAAAAAAAAAATTAACTTGTTTGAATTTACCAAATGGCTGCAATGAAACAGAGTGAAAAATTTAAAGGGGTCTGAATACTTTTTGTACCCTCCGTATATGATCACCTTGTGAGTGATGCAACTATAGCAATAATGTGACTGCTGCCATTTATTGTGCAAATTTTGAAAGGGGATCCAGGCGCAAGTGAAATTTGTATAGAAGGTCTAGAACATGTTGAACACCCTAATACAGGGTCAAAAATGTGTTTTTCTATGGACTTTCGTTCAGAACGGTTTTAATTCATTTTTACATATTTTATTTTATATTGAAGAGTGGTTTACATCCTCCAAAGGAAAATTTAGTTTCATATGAGACTGCAGCAACCAAAAGAACAGTACTGCCCATAATTCCATGATATTCTGATCTTTGATAGGGTAGCTTAAAGGGGTTGTCCGGGCTTTTCACATAATCTCAGTACATATCTGGGCTGCAGAATTATGACAATAAGTAATTTACTTTCTGTCACTAGTTTGCACGGTTTTCTAGATATTCTGAACAGAACGTCCAAGGTGGGGTGTGTTATGGCATTGAAATGAGAACTAGTCGTAACCTCCTACGCTACTCCAAACATGCCCTCTATAGCAACAACCCTACCCTCCATAGCTTCAGGCCCTCCCCGTCCACATGAAGCAGCCCTCATCACACAGTAACAAATTCTTCCCCTCCAGCAGCCTCAGTGCAGAGAGCTGCTCCTCCCCCGAGCATCAACACTGAACAGTGATCTATGGAAAGTGAAACTAGTGAGGAGGGAAAATCGTCCTGTATTCTGGGCCACTCCATGATTAAGGAGACTTAATAGCTGTCTACAAATATCTAAAGGGCTGTCACATTGTAGAAGGATCAACTTTATTCTCATTTGCACAAGGAAAGACTAGAAGCAATGGGTTGTAACTGAATGGGAGGAGACACAGATTAGATATTAGAAAAAACTTTTTGACAGTTAGAGTGATCAATGAGTGGAACAAGCTGCCACGAGAAGTGGTGAGTTCTCCTTCAATGGAAGTCTTTAAGCAGAGGCTAGACAGACATCTGACTGGGATGATTTAGCGAATCCTG
Organism: Dendrobates tinctorius; assembly: GCF_039654945.1. Lineage (NCBI taxonomy): Eukaryota > Metazoa > Chordata > Amphibia > Anura > Dendrobatidae > Dendrobates > Dendrobates tinctorius. The sequence continues at coordinate 27,209,639 of NW_027361716.1, read as the reverse complement.
CTTTGATTCTGTGATTCAATACATAACTCATTTTCAGTAATTCCTTCCCTCACTGTCTCAGGCTGCAGGCAGCAGTGAGAACAGACTGTGTGATGGCCAGTGATGGGGGTCTGCAGCTTCTAATCTGCACAGGGGATGGCAGTCACTGATGTAATCTGTTGTGTGACAAAGCCTCTGCTGTGTGAATGAGACAGCTCTGTGTCACTGATGTCTTCAAACAGCAGCAGATTTGGTGCAGTGTATGTGTGAGCACTGTGTCTCTAATGACACAAATACTGATGGGAGCAGCCTGTCCCATAATACAGGACGATTTTCCCTCCTCGCTAGTTTCACTTTCCATAGAACACTGTTCAGCGTGTGTCTGGGGGAGGAGCAGCTGCTCTCTGCAGTGAGGCTGCTAGAGGGGGAGGATTTGTTACTGTGTGATGAGGGCTGCTTCATGTGGATGGGGAGGGCCTGTAGCTATGGAGGTTGGGGTTGTTTCTATAGAGGGCATGTTTGGAGTAGAGTAGGAGGTTACGACTAGTTCTCATTTCAATGACATAACACCCCCCCCCCCCCTTGGACGTTCTGTTCAGTATATCTTGAAAACCGTGCAAACTATTGACAGAAAGTAAATGACTTATTGTCATAATTCTGCAGCCCAGATATGTACTGAGATTATGTGAAAAGCCCGGACAACCCCTTTAATGAGAAACCTGTCAGGAGGAATTTCTTCCTAAAACTAAAAATTATGGCTGTCTAGGTGCTGTTATGCTGAGTCAGATGTGGGCAAAGTACTGCTCTGAAGCCACAAATGACCAAAGGGTTGGACAGGATGGTGTACTGCACCATAAGGCCCACATCCACCCCACATCCGTGCTATATAGGTACCAGTAAATACAAAGATGAAATGTGAGAAATCTGCTCTCTGCTGCATAATTCAGCCTGTGCAACTGGGCTCTGCATCTCTGCACAGCAGGCCTGATGTCAATAGAGTGCGCTGTACAGAGCCTCCTTCCGCATGATGTTCAGACCGGATCAATGCATCAAAGAGAGTAGAGTTAGTTTTAGTTTATTTTTTTCTCAGTCAGTAGCTGGAGAAAACTGTGGAAGTCATCATACAGTGTATGGGGGGTCTGTGGAAACCTCATTCTATGTTGGAGGCTATAGGGTCCGTGAGAGTGTGCATGTGCGAGGAGACTGGGGTCCTTCAGGCTGTCTTTGCAGGTAAACGTGCGGTCCATCAGACTGCATATTTGGCGGAGCTGTTGATGAAGGTTCAAGGGCTAACTGAAAGGAGCAGCAGGATTTTCTACTTTAAGTAAAATTTATGAAAATCCGTAAATGATATGGTTTTGATTCGCTGCTATTTGTAACAATACGTGCTCCAATAAGTCCTATTGTATAATGTATAAGCAGTAGCAGTTAGTCTGCTTTATATTAAGTGATAATAAAGAAAACATGTTATGCAGAATGAAGTTTGGCCTCTAGGTTCTGCCCTACTTAACAGCCACGGTCTTTCATGTGGCTCCTTGGATAAATTTGCCCATTCCTGCCCTTATTAAATTGATATCTTTCTTGTGTAAAATTTCCCTGACATTGCTGACAAATATGAAGTTTTCCGCTTTTTCTTCTGAATAGATTAGCCTTGTGTCGACTTTCTGTACTAAGTTTTTTTTTTTTTTTTTTGCCATTTGTCAGAAGTATTGAACACTTGATATTATTCATGTGTAATAGGATATTTGTTTGGACAGTTGGAAGTTTTAGTCTATCGTCTTATTAAATTGGCAGAAATAGAATGTAAAAAAGATTATTGATTTGGTATGTGCTTCTCAAATTGTAAGTTTCTTTATAATCAATTGAGCTGCTATTACACTTGGGCGTGTGAAAGCACGAAGCCATCTGATCCTGACAACTTAATCCATGCCTCTTGCACATGTTTGGCAGGTCAGCCCAGACATTACTGCACATCCACTGCAGCCGGCTCTTAACGTGCTTGTACAAGATCTCGGTCCAAGTCTGGAGTGACTTGTCAATGAATGCAGACACCTGTTGGAGAATGATTGGAGACCGGAGGGCCGGAAGTGCTTTGTAACGCCCCAGTGGACTTGCAGCTACATTGCATATAGCTTCAATTCTGGACTGCCTGCAACGGCTGAGTGGATTTCTACGTTGTACCCTCTGTTCAATCTTCTGATTGTAAATAATCAGATATTGTAATTTTTTTTCAGGTGTCTGCATGAGTGGAAGCCTCATAATGGAAGACCTGTGTCTTGTCTACTCTTCTGTGATAACCATAGGAAACAGGATCCAGAGTAAGTACCATACTTCATTATGGCTTTTAAGATGAGCAAATGTGAAGTGGAAATGCCTGAGGCCCTCAAAAATGAAAAGGGATTATCTCCTTTAAAAAAATCCTTCTCTTAAGTGTACAGTTAATTGTTCAAAAAAAAAAAAAACTATAGAAAGCAATCTCTACTTTCCTGACCCTCCAGGGGTTTTTGCATTATCTCCCTCCCATTGCTTCACTGGGGATTTTACATTCACGGTGCGAAGTTCAGTGGCCATGCCCAAGTTGACGGCTTGAGCCGCTGAGTTTGTGCTGTGTTCAACTCTGCTGTTGATGAGAGCAAACCTAGATCTAGTGGGGGAAAATACACTTTCCTGCCCTATCTACCATGCTATCCCTTGTACTGTCATAACTTTTTTTGTTCATAATATATTTTATTATAGTTCATTTTTTAAAATCAGAAATGTTTAAGGTAAATTATAGCTGCTCTAGTATATATACGCTGGATCAGCTGCAAGTACAAGAGCCCCCACCACAAAGGGGGAGTCAAATAATAGTAGAAAATGTATATAAGATGTACTCGCCCTACGATTCAGACATATGAACAAAAATACTGATCAATATTAAATACCTGTGGTAGTGTAGTAGATTTTCATATGCAAAGTTGCTGAGTCAGATGTGAGATCAGTATGGCGAACTAGATTGGAGGGATAAGGCAATTAAAAATGCTTGTAAATGATTGTCCTCGCAAATATAAAATAAGCAATAAGGAATGACTCAGTTAAAAACACTGACTACTTGCCTTTAGAACTGTGCAAATGAGCAACTGATGATTGCACTAAGGTGCTGAATACGTTTATATACTTGTAGGTATAGGAAAGTGCAGAGGAGTTAATCGAGAAACCGCACTGCCAGAAGTGCGTTCAAGGGCTACAAACCTATAGGGCTGTGCAAACAAGCATATAACAATAGCATTAAGGTGCTAATAGTTCTGGGTGTATCCAGAGGAGTGAGTGGTTAACCAGCAAACACTTAAGCAAGTCCGATAACTGTGGCTTAATGTATAGAATAAGGTCCACTTTGATAGAATATTTGGTACTTAGCTTGAATTGAATCTTTAGGTTTCTCCAAGGGTGAGGTAAGTCCTGGAGCGCTGCCCCAGCCGGTGGCAGATGCTCACTATGCCAGACGATGAGGCGCGGGTACCCATGGTGAACACTGACAGGACCTGCGTGATGTATTTGGGTCACGTGACAAGTGCAGTCACGTGGTGCCCAGAAGCCAGCTACGGCGAGCAGAAGGAGCCAAAATAGTCCAACACGTTTTGGAATTACTGCGGATTCTTCGTCAGTGATGGCTCCTCTTGCATTGGTGGCTTTAAATACCATAGGCTTATTATGTATTCATTAGTTAATTAATCAAAAGCGAACAGTTCAACCTCATTGTTTAGTCCTATTGGTTTCAGGGTGTCTAATTCAAAAATCCACCGTGTTTCCTCAACATCTGCCTTATAAAGTCCCCTTTTTGCCAATTTTTATTAATTATTTTGATGCCCATTACTTTCATACCTTTAACGGACCCCTTGTGGAATAATTTAAAATGTCTGGATGAAGGGTGATTGTCCACATTATTCCTTATATTCCGAAGGTGCTCTCCAATTCTTTTCCAAAGGGGCGTATAGTTCGTCCCACAATATTACTCCTGTTGTACTACAAGTTATAAAATCCTTAATCTGAAATTGTTTCACTTGACGATGTCACTGATTTCTGTTTGGTAAGATGTAATGTCTTACACATTTTACATCTTTGGCAAGGGTAAAAGCCTATGGTTTGTGTTTTGAATGGGCCAATAAAATTGTTCATTTACCCAGGGTTCCGCACTGTAGGGGCAATAATGTGGCCCCAATTTTTTGCTTTCCTAAAAATAAATTTAGGATGTTCAGTTATTTTATCCCCAATTACCTTATCCTCTCTCAGGAGTTCCCAATGTTTCCTAACTATTTTCTTTAGGAGGTGGGTGTTAGTTATATTGTGTGATAATGGGGATAGATATTGGACCTAAGGTCTCAGATTGGTGCTCCTCCCTTGGTTTGTTAATATAAAGGAGTTCTTCTCTGGGGATAGTATCATTATCTTTAATTTTTAGTAAATATTCTCGTTCATAACCCTTATTTAAAAATTTATTGACAAGTATATAAGCTTCCTTGTCATAATAGAACGGACTTGAGCAGTTGCGATGTAACCTCATAAACTGACCTCATGGGTAGTGTTGAGCATTTTGATACCGCAAATTTCGGGTATCGGCTGATATTCGCGGTATCGGAATTCCAATACTGAGTTACGATACTTTTTGCATATCGAATACCGGAATCGGAAGTTCCCATAATGCTATTACCCAGTTTGATTTGATTCAGCCAATGAGGAATCCTCAGAAGTGTGGGCACATCCGTTAGGCATGTAGGCATGTTAACTAATGGCATGGCTGTGATTGGCTGCTGAAATGATGTCATGATGCACTATAAAAGCCGCCGCCGCCATTTAGGGTTCACTCTGCTGTGAATTCAGTTAGGGACAGGCTGCTGTTCAAGACTCTCAGGGACAGTTAGAGATAGCTATTTTCCAAATAATATTGTGCTTTACCCAGGCTACATTATCAATCAGTGTAGCTTTCTTTTGCCTTGCAGCGCTGTTCACAGCTGTCTGCAAGGTCTGTTTGAGTGCAGCTCACTCTGTGTAGTGTGTCCTGCAGCCACCTCTGGTTGTAGGCCGCTCAGCGTGTGTCACTGCCTCATACATATTTTTCTTTTATTGCTGCTAATTTTTCATAAATTCTCCTATTAGTGTGCATCCATCCGTATCCATATACATTGGTTGCAAACACTATAGGAGTAGACAGCGGAGCCTTTCTGTTGCCTTTCAGTGCTAGTGCCCAGTTATCTGCACTGTACACGGCTGTCTGAGAGGTCTCTGTGTGTGAGTGCAGCTCACGTTGTAGTGTGTTCTGCAGCCACCTCTGCTTGTAGACCGCTCAGCGTGCGTCACTACCTCATACATATTTTTCTTTTATTGCTGCTCATTTTTCATTAATTCTCCTATTAGGGTGCATCCACCCGTATCCATCTACATTGGTTGGTTGCTAACACTATATAGGAGTAGATAGAGGAGCCTTTTTTCTGGCTTGTGCCCTGCAGCTGCAGCCAGATTAGTATTAGCCTATTTTTTGGAGCCTCATGTATTGCATTGTAGGTTACCTTCCTGCATTGTAATAGCTCCAAAAAGTTTGTGATACTATCGCTTTCACATCTTTGGTCACATCCTTTTTTTTGTTTTTTTGAAAAAAAAAACACGTAAATAAAGTTCACCAAACACTCCACTTGACAGTTGTGTAGGCTACATTAGCTCATATTAAAGTGTAGTCCACACACTTTATAAAATTAGTGTTTCTTATACCGGTTAGCAGCTGTTCAGGAATAAGCACACTAAGCCCCCCCTTTGTACTTTTCTGCCTATCTTTATCAGTCTACCAAGATCAAGAAGGCAGGGAGTAAGGCACGTGGTCGTCGGCGTGGAGTTGCAGCAGGGAGAAAACGTGGGGATTCTGTGCCTGCTGCGGGCACCAGTGACTCAGCATCCCCCAGTTTAACCAGGCAACAGTCCTTTATGCGCAACTTGGTAGGACCTCGCCGTACCCCACTGCTGCGGGACGAACAAATTGAAGCCGTTATCGGATGGATGGCAGCTAACGCATCGACTTCAATGACTTCCACATCCTCGCAGGGCCAGAGCACTGAAGAGCAACCATCTGTCTCTTCACCACCTGCCAAATTGCCCAGACAGTCAGAGAGCCCTGTAGAGGAGCCATCTCATTCTCTACTTCTGTTCTCTGAATCTGTTGGCTTGGAAAGAGGGGGCCAGCCAAGCAGCATTCTAGAATGTGAAGAAGAGGGAGTATGCAGTGATGCGCAACTGCTTTGTCCCTCTGAATCTGAAGAGGCGGGTGGGCCAGTGCCTATGATCAGCACACCTCAGTACGCATCAGATGATGACTCAGGTGCCACTTTCTGGTGCGTACGGTGCTGGTGAGACTACCCAGGAGAAGCAGGTTTTTGAAGAGGGGAGTGTAGATGATGAGGTCCTTGACCCATCATGGCGTGAGGAACAGGAAGATGGTGGGAGCAGCTCTGAGGAAGAGATTCCCCGAACGGCCAAAACAGGAGGGAGAGGGAGGGGGCAGACTTGGTTGCCTGTAGCCTCCACTTCGGCGCCCGTTAGGAGCATTCCTCTTCCAAAAGACAAAACGGGTGCTCCCAGGACTTGCAGTGCGTGGTCCTTTTTTGACACAGTTGCAGATGACATTTGCTTTGTCAAATGCAAGCTGTGTAATCAGAAAGTCAAAAGAGGGAAAAGTGTCAGCAACCTCAATACCACAAATATGTGGAAACATGTGCGGACCAAGCACGTGGTGGAGTTACAAAGACACACTGAAGACGTAGGCCAACCTACAGCACCACCTACTACCTCTTCAGCTCGTGTTGTAGCCTCTTCCTCCAGCTCACACACAGCTGGTTCGGCTTCCTCACAGGATCGCCATGGAAGAACCTCTCGCACTGTTGTCCAGAGTCCCAGTGACATTCCACCCACAGCACCACATTCTCTGTCATCCTCACACTCTCGGGCCACTCTACAGCCATCGGTAGCACAGGCATGGGAGAAAAGGCGGGCATACTCGGCAAACCATCCCCGAGCACAGGCTCTGAATGCTGGCATTGCCAAACTACTGGCCCTTGAAATGCTCTCATTCAGGCTGGTGGAGACACCTTCCGGAAGTTAATGGCATTGGCAGTCCCACAATGCACAGTGCCCAGCCGCTTTTATTTCAGCAGGCGAGCTGTCCCTGCCCTGCAAAAGCATGTGGAGGGAAAAATTAAACATGCGCTACTAAACGCAGTCAGTAGCAAGGTCCACCTGACCGCCGATGCGTGGACCAGTAACCATGGACAGGGACGATACCTTTCCCTCACTGCCCATTGGGTCAATGTTGTGGAGCCGGGTACAGATATTGAGAATGGCGCTGTACGTGTTCTGCCAACTCCAGGGATTGCAGGAATCCAGTCTGTACACACTGACTCCTCCTCATACTCCAGTTCCTCAGAATCAGCGCTGCAGGAGCCTGTTACGACCGATATGAGCACAGCCGTGGTCAATCGTCAACAGGCCGTACTGAAAGTAATTTCTTTGGGGAATCGAAGCCACACAGCGCAGGAGCTCTGGAATGCCATCAAGCAGGAGAGCAACGTGTGGTTTGTGCCAGCGAATCTCCAGCCAGGCTTGGTAGAGTGTGACAATGGCCGAAATCTGGTGGCAGCTCTGGGCCTAGGCAACCTCACTCACATCCCATGTCTGGCACATGTGCTCAACTTGGTCGTGCAGAGCTTTCTGAGGGATTATCCGGATCTTGATGCTCTGCTGCACAAGGTCTGCATAGAGTGCACTGACTTGCGGCGTTCCAGCATGGCAAAATCGTGCATTGCAGCTCTGCAGCGACAATTCCGCCTTCCGGAATAATAATAATAATAATAATCTTTATTTTTATATAGCGCTAACATATTCCGCAGCGCTTTACAGTTTGCACACATTTTATCACTGTCCCCGATGGGGCTCACAATCTGAATTCCCTATCAGTATGTCTTTGGAGTGTGGGAGGAAACTGGAGTGCCCGGAGGAAACCCACGCAAACACGGGGAGAACATACAAACTCCTTGCAGATGTTGTCCTTGGTGGGATTCGAACCCAGGACCCCAGCGCTGCAAGGCTGCAGCGCTAACCACAGCGCCGATTATGCCTTCCGGAACATCCATCATATGTGACCTACCCACCCGGTGGAATTCAACGTTACATATGTTGGAGCGGTTGTGTGAGCAGCAGGCAGCAGTAATGGAGTACCAGCTGCATCAGGCGCAAACAAGTCGCACTGTGCGCCGGTCACACTTCAGCACCACTGAGTGGGCCTCTATGAAGGACATCTGCCTTGTTTTGCGTGCCTTCGATGATTCCACGCGGATGGCGAGTGCAGATGATGCACTAGTCAGAATGACTGTCCCCCTTATCTGCCTGCTTAAAAAAACACTGCAAACACTAAGGGAGGAGGTTTTGGAAGAGGTGGAGGATGAGGAGTCACAAATGCCATCTGCTTCTGGACAGTCTGCTCAACGTGGTTCCTCACAAAGGCCTAGGCAGGGGACACTTTGTGAGGAGGATGAGGAGGAGTCAATGGAGGAGGTAGACCTCTCTCCAGAGGAGGGAGGTACACAATGCTCTAGTAGTCAGTATGTACAGAGAGGGTGTGGTGATGCAGAGCAGACAGAGATGACACCTCAAGCAGGGGACAGCATTTCTTGGGCAGTTGGGAGTCTGCAGCACATGGTTGATTTCATGCTGCAGTGCCAGAGAAACGACCGCCGCATCGCCCACATTCTGAACACGGCTGATTATTGGGTGTACACCCTCCTAGATCCTCGCTACTGGGACAACTTACAAAGCCTCATAACACCATTGAGTCGGGAGCGTAAAATGCGGGAGTACCAAGACACACTTGTGCATTCCATGTTCTCCATTCCACCCGAGAGCAGTGCTGCTAGTGCTTTACAAAGCAGCTCTGTGCATCAAGGCAGTGGAGGAAGCTCTGCACAAAGAGGGAGCAGAGGCAGCGCCTCAGCGCAAGGCAAGACCAGTATGGCCCAAATGTGGCAAAGTTTTGTGTGCCCGCCACAAATGTCTACACCATCACAGACGGCTCCAGTCAGCATATACCCGTCATACATATCGTCCATCCCATAGTCCCGTGCCCATATACCCGTCATACATATCGTCCATCCCATAGTCCCGTGCCCATATACCCGTGATACATATCCTCCATCCCATAGTCCAGTGCCCATATACCCATCACACATCCTCCATCCCATAGTCCCGCACCCATATACCCGTCATACATATCCGCCATCCCATAGTCCCGTGCCCATATACCCATCACACATCTTCCATCCCATAGTCAACCATTATGACGACATAATGAGCGGCGGGGCTTGCAACCTATTATGACATCAGCGTTGCCATGGCAACCATTGTGACATCATAAGGAGGGGCGGGGCTTGATATGCACACAGTTTCCCCAGTATGCAAATACGGCCATTATGACATCATAATGAGGGGCGAGGCTTGATGCGCACACACTTTTTCCCCAGTATGTAGATAGGGGCAAAATTGTTTGGTGAATTGGAACGCGCGGGGTTAAAATTTCGCCTCACAACATAGCTTAGGACGTTCTTGGGGTCCAGACGTGTGACCGTGCCAAATTTTGTGGCTGTAGCTGCGACGGTGCGGATGCCTATCCCGGACATACACACATACATACTCACATACATACACACTTTGAGCTTTATATATTAGATATATATTTTACATGACATTAAATGCAAAGCAAAATGTGCATACCAGTTGTATACAGAATAAAACATGTCGTCAATTAAATCACACTGGTCTTTGTTATTACTCAAGTGATGAAACCTATCTAACATCTGAACTGTACCTATATCTGCAAAAAACAATAACTATTTCGCAGCCTAATTCCACACAATTGGCTATTTATTACGTGACCTCTTCACACTACAAAGTAAGGTGAGAGGAGTTCCACCTCTCCCAAATATTCTCAAATTTACCCGGGCATCCTCTGTTTTGATACAGCGTGCGCTCTTATGGGATAATCGAGTTCACTAAATTGATCCAGATCCCAAGAGAGGGAGATGAGCCTCCCATCCACTGCAGTGCCAGTACCTTTCGTGCCATAAACAACGTCTCCCGTAAGAAAATCCCAGCATATTGATAATTGACCCCATGTATCCTCATCCCCAAACAAACAAATCAGTGGCTCAAGGGGAACAGGAACTTGTACCAGGGATGTTATTAATGATGTCACCTCCTTCCAATATTGTGCAATGATAGGACACTGCCAGATCATGAGGATAAAGTCTGCATCTACTGAATGGCATCTCAAACATTCCTATGATTGGTATCGGCCCATCTTAAAGAGTCGAGTCGGAGTCAAATACGATTGGTTTATAATATATAATTGTATCATCCTGTTAACAGACGGCTATACCCTGAGTGGAGACTCCAAAATTTCCTCCCACTCCTCATCTTTATCATCTTTATTTTTTATATAGCGCTAACAAATTCCGCAGCGCTTTACAGTTTTGCACACATTAGCATCGCTGTCCCTGAAGGCTCACAATCTAAATTCCCTATCAGTATGTCTTTGGACATCCCTGTACACCAGGGATGAGCCTTTCCCATTTCCTCTTAATCGAGTCTATGGTGGATTCTGTCCCTACTGACAGCATGTATGTATACAGAGAGGAGATGAGACCCTTGGGGACCCTGTGATTTAAGGATTCCGATCAAGGGTAAAGGCGAAATGGTATTGTCTACACCTACACATCTCGTGTGACTGAAAGGCTGACCTTAATTGTAAATAACGGAAGAATTGGGATCTCGGGACATTGCATTTAACCTGTAATTGTTCAAAAGATATCAGAGTTCCATGATCATGTAGCTCACCAATCGTAAAAACATTGTATTGAGTCCTGAATTCGGCAGACGGGTGTTCAAGTAATGCCGGAAGGTAACTATTCCATAGGGGCATTTCAGCTATAATATCCCCAAATCCAATCACCCATTTAATCTGTTTTCATACTGACCGTGCCAGGCGAAGTAGGGGTAACAAACGAGGGACATTTATTTTTCCCTATTCCAAAAAACCCAGTGGGCAATTGGCTCATGCAGAATGAAGCAGATGATCTTCAGAATTTCAGAATTAGGGAAGTGATTACCGGGCATCCACTTACATATAGCTCTTGCCTGTCCAGCCAGATAATACAGAAAAAAATCTGGTAACGCTGCCCCACCCCCCTTTTTTTGGTCTTTGCAGAGTGGATAATTTGAGTTTGGGCCTGGTTTTCCCCCATATAAAAGACGTAATCTGGGAGTTAAGGTTCGCAAAGAAGGATCTGGGCACCACCGCAGCACTGTGTTGAAGAGAACAACTGAGCTTAGGGAGAAATATCATTTTAATTAAGTTAATAGGTCCGGCTACAGACAGCGGGAGTTTACTCCAAATTGTGAATTTGACTTTGAACATCTCCAGCCATGGATGTATGTTAAGTTGCAAGTCAAGCGTACTGTCTTGAGAAATATGGACACCTAAATATTTAAAACTGGGTACAATGGGTAATGTGCAGAGAGTCTCAAGTCGTGGCGTTGGGGCATGGGAGAGAGGCATCAGAGCAGATTTCTCCCAATTTATATACAAGCCAGAATATTTACTGAATTTATTTATAGTGTTAATCACTCTTGTCAGTGTTTCCTCTGCTCTATCCATAAATATCACCATATCATCAGCGTATAGGCCTATGGTCTGTCCGATCCGCTATTTCTATACCCGCAATATTAGGAGAGGATTTTATGCGAACTGCCAATGCCTCAATCGCAAGAGGAAAAAGGGCCGGGGAAAGGGGACACCCCTGACAGGTTCCCCTGGGTAGTGAAAAGGGCTCAGATATGGAACTATTTACAATGACCCAGGCTTTAGGCTTCATATATAACGTATTAACCCATTTTAGAAATCTGTCACCAAATCCATATCTCTGTAAACATGTATGGAGGAAAGGCCACTCAAGAGAATCAAAAGCCTTGGCCGCATCCAACGATGCCAATGCCCATTCATTGTCCGGCACCAGGGAGCTATATTGGATCACCAACTGGGCTCGCCTAATATTGATGGAAGTACTCTTACCAGGCATAAAGCCAGTTTGGTCAGGGTGTTTGAGATCTAATATGACTGAGTTCAACCTGGTGGCCAAGATTTTTGTAAAAATCTTTTAGTCCACATTTACTAATGATATGGGCCGATAAGATCCACAATCTAGAGAGTCTTTCCCCTCCTTTTTAAGCACTATTATATTAGCCTCTTTGAAGGATTCCGGCATGGATCCCCCCCTCCCAAATCCCCCGAAACACCGTCAACAAAAGTGGTGCCAATATCTCCTGGTATTTCCTGTACAGTTTGATAGGAAACCCATCCGGTCCAGGGGCCTTCCCAGAGGCCATATCTTTCATAGCTTCCTCTATCTCCTCCAAAATATATTCAGCATCCATAAAGACCCGCTGGGAAGAACTTAATGTGGGAAACGTTATATCTGACGGGTAGTCAAGACACCCCCGGTTATCAATATCAGTCTTAGAGTTGTACAATCTAATATATAAAGCTCAAATTGTGTATGTATGTGTGTGTGTGTGTATGTCCGGGATAGGCATCCACACCGTCGCAGCTACAGCCACAAAATTTGGCTCAGTCACACGTCTGGACCCCGAGAGCGTCCTAAGCTATGACGTGAGGCGAAATTTTAACTCCGCGCGTTCCAATTCACCAAACAATTTTGCCGCTATCTACATACTGGGGAAAAAGTGTGTGCACGTCAAGCCCCACCCCTCATTATGATGTTATAATGCCCCTATCTAAATACTGGGGAAACAGTGTGTGCGTATCAAGTCCCGCCTCTCATTATGATGTCACAATGGTTGCCATGGCGACGCTGATGTCATCAAGCACCGCCGCTCATTATGATGTCATAATGGTTGACTATGGGATGGAGGTTGTGTGATGGGTACTGGACTGTGGGATGGAGGATATGTATGATGGGTATATGGGCACGGGACTATGGGATGGAGGATGTGTGATGGGTATATGTGCACTGGACTATGGGATGGAGAATATATATGACGGGTATATGGGCATGGGACTATGGGATGGAGGATGTGTGATGGGTATATGGGCACTGGACTATGGGATGGAGGATATGTATGGCTGGTTTCACATTTGCGTTTTTTTGCGCTGGAAAAAAACGCATACGTGCGCATGCGTTTTTTCCCCTATATTTAACATGTGTGCGCATACCTGCGCGCTGGTAAGCGCATGTATGCGATTTTCATGCGCTGCGTTTTTTTGGGGTGTGCGTTTGTATTTTCCAGACGCAGCATGTTGCATTTTTTGGCCCTGCAAAAAAGCGCATGCGCACATATGCGCACGTTTTGCGCTAAAAATGGCCATTATAGCCTATGGATGCGCATACATGCGCACTGGCATGCTCATGTATGCGTTTTTTTGCACATGCGGTTTTTTTTTGTTAACCATGGAATTTAGGGGTTTGGGTTAGAGTTAGGGTTAGTTAAGGGGGTTTAGGGTTAGGGTTAGGGTCAGGGTTAGGGTTAAGTATGGTTTGGTTAAGGGTTAGGGTCAGGGTTAGGGTTGGGGTTAGGGTCAGGGTTAGGGTTAAGTATGGTTTGGTTAAGGGTTAGGGTCAGGGTTAGGGTTAGGGTTAGGGTCAGGGTTAGGGTTAAGTATGGTTTGATTAAGGGTTAGGGTCAGGGTTAGGGTTAGGGTCAGGGTTAGGGTTAAGTATGGTTTGGTTAAGGGTTAGGGTTAGGGTCAGGGTTAGGGTTAGGGTTAGTTAGGGTTTAGGGTTTGGGTTAGGGTTAAGTATGGTTTGGTTAAGGGTTAGGGTCAGGGTTAGGCTTAGGGTTAGGGTTAGTTAGGGTTTAGGGTTTGGGTTAGGGTTAAGTATGGTTTGGTTAAGGGTTAGGGTCAGGGTTAGGGTTAGGGTCAGGGTTAGTAAAGTCATGGTTTGGGTTAGTGTGAGGGGCCACCTGTTGGAAAAAAAACGCAAACGCGGTAAAAACGCACTAAAAACGCATACAAACGCATAAAAACGCTGCGTTTTTTTCATGCATGCTCATAAAAATGCTTGAAAAAAACGCAGCAGTTGTATGCTTTTGTATGCGTTTTTTCAATGCGTTTTTTTGCGGGAAAAACGCGCTGCAAAAAAAAGCAAGTGTGAAACTAGCCTATGACGGGTATATGGGCACGGGACTATGGGATGGAGGATATGCATGATGGGTATATGGGCATGGGACTATGAGATGAAGGATGTGTGATGGGTATATGGGCACTCGACTGGGATGGCGAATATGTATGATGGGTATATGGGCATGGGACTATGGGATGGAGAATATGTATGATGGGTATATTGGCATGGGACTATGGGATGGTGGATATGTATGATGGGTATATGGGCACGGGCCTATGGGAAGGTGGATATGTATGATGGGTATATGGGCAGGGGACTATGGGATGGAGGATAATTATAATTTGTTATAACTAACCACAGTTAGTTACTATTCCCGGGCAGCGCCGGGCTCTTCAGCTAGTGAACTATAATAATCATAAAAACAGCTCTGTATTTCTTCAGTTCAAGAAACCAAGGTACCATACGAGTTGCAAAGCTGTAATATTGTATTAGTTGTATTATGTTGACGCACCAAGTAAGCTAAAAAATTTACTTGCCTAATTCCTCAGTTCGAAATAAGATTGGCGAGCAAAAAATAATTTGCGTTTTGGATTTAGTGTCAACATGTAGAGTATATAACCTTTGAGCGGTGAACCACTCCATCCTATTGCTATTAGTCTGGTCAGATATGTAGGCGTCCTCGGAGTCTTTCAAAAGCCGCTCCATCCCACCATCCTCCCCCGATGTCACTCGTTTATTGTAAGAAATTGTAGAGGATAAACAACCCCTCAGGTATGCCTTAAGGGTATCTCAAAATAAGTTAATATTCTGGGGTTCAGGATGGGACGAGATGAAGCAACGTAGCTGATCAATTATTCTATCGGTCGATTTCACCAACTTGAGCCAGAAATGGTTCAATTTCCATGTTATCCTATTATTTAATGGTCTGTATTTAAGTTTAAGAATGACCGGACTATGATCTGAAATCCCTCTTCTGCAGTGTTCAATATTATCCACCCTCCTAGCCAGACTGCTGGATCCAAATATATAATCTATGTGAGATAAGGAGCGCTTAGTGGTTGAATGGCAAGTATATTCCCTCGTCTCGGGGTGGTGCACTCTCCATAGATCCAGCCATCCGTTATCTTCCATGAATTGTGACATTTGGGATGCAGCCGGCGGTGGGGTCCCCACTCTGTATACCATCACCCAGTCTCAGTTTATCAAGATGATTATTCATGACTAAATAAAAATCCCCCATGCAGATGATATCTGCATCTGGATAGTTCAGGGCAAAACTCAATGCCTTCTGGAGAATTTACATATTAGCTGGGGGAGGGTTATAAATACACAGCATAACATATTTCCTAAAGTTGATCAGTGCGTATACATACACGAAACGCCCCTCAGGATATTTCCGGGCCTCCCTGGCTTCCCACCTAACATCCTTATGTATTAATAGTGAAACCCCCCTTGAACAGCTGGTATGAAATGCATGAATTAACCATTGTACCCACGGTTTTTGCACACACCGAACTGTGTCTCTGGTCAGGTGTGTCTCAACCAAAGCCACAATGTGAGGATAATATTGCCTAATTTGTGAGACCACATTAATTTTCTTCCGGGGGTTTTTTATGCCCCTAACATTCCAGGTCATACATATTCGGACCCCATTCCTGCCTATCTGGATATGTCGCATATTGGTGTCCGAGCAGAATTTAGAGATATCACATAGATAACAGAATTGCCATTGGCTGCGACTTTTACCTAAATAACAATAAAAACTAAAACTTTTGAAAAAGAGGAAACTAAATAAGAACGCTCATAAACAAAATACTAATCCTAAAAATATGCTTTATTATTGTACGTTAAAACCATAACACTCGCAAAATACCACACAAAGTGTATGCTGATCCAATTAAGAACTCTAGTCACACTGAAGAAGGGATCGGGGGATAGGTGGCCTAATTGCCCCTGTATGGCCCTCAACTTTCCCCTGCCTAACAGCGGAGCTTGGCACCCTCTTGAATCGCAAATGGCGCCCCCGCTCCACGATGGCTATCCCTTGTCAGCCCTGTTAAATGCTACTCTTCAGGGCAAAATTAAATACCAATAGGACAAAAGATGGTGGCCACACAAATTGCCAATCCTATACATATAATAACCATATATCATCCCATACCAACAAAATAATCTAAATGGGGAGGGTGAAGGGTATGCCAACAGTAACCAATAAGCAAGCTTGTTTAATTTAAGGGAAAAAAAAACAGGGAATTTGGCCCATATTCCCTATTTAAATAAATCCCTGCCTACCAGCGGAGCTTTTTCACCCTACTTTAATATGGTGCCCCTGCACCGCGATGGCTATATCCCTCACTGACCCTATATCTCATACCAAATTTCAAATCAAAAAGGGAAAATGGGACAATTGGGTAATGGACTGTTTGACCACTTTAATCATATTCCTCTCAGAAAGGCCATTATGAATGAAGACAATAAGCTCACAAATGCTATCCCTCAATACACACAGGGGCTAATGATAGTAGAAGCATCAAAGATACAATAAAGAATGAATTCACCATCGCTCCCAGATGTCTATGTATATATCAGAATGCTACTCTTATTGCCATATTCCCTTATATTGCACAATGCCCATTTACAGATCAGCAAATACATGTCAAATCAAACTTAACTTATTGTTAAGTTTAATTAAAGTATCTGCAACCAGGCGCCACATCTGATGTTCAATTTGAGCATGTAAATAATCATTATGGGCCTCCTGAGGAACTCCCCGGATGGGAGGGAAACGTGGTGAGGCGAGATAAGATTGAAATCAACAATAAGTTAAGTTTGATTTGACATGTATTTGCTGATCTGTAAATGGGCATTGTGCAATATAAGGGAATATGGCAATAAGCGTAGCATTCTGATATATACAGAGACATCTGGGAGCGATGGTGAATTCATTCTTTATTGTATCTTTGATGCTTCTACTATAATTAGCCCCTGTGTGTATTGAGGGATAGCATTTGTGAGCTTATTGTCTCCATTCATGATGCCCTTTCTGAGAGTAATATGATTAAAGTGGTCAAACAGTCCATTTCCTAATTGTCCCATTTTCCCTTTTTGATTTGAAATTTGGTATGAGATATAGGGTCAGTGAGGGATAGCCATCGTGGTGCGGGGGCACCATATTAAAGTAGGGTGAAAAAGCTCCGCTGGTAGGCAGGGATTTATTTAAATAGGCAATATAGGCCAAATTCCCTGTTTTTTTTTTCTTTTTTTTTTTTTCTCAAATTAAACAAGCTTGCTTATCGGTTACTGTTGGCATACCCTTCACCCTCCCCATTTAGATTATTTTGTTGGTATGGGATGATATATGGTTATTATATGTATAGGATTGGCAATTTGTGTGGCCACCATCTTTTGTCCTATTGGTATTTAATTTTGCCCTGAAGAGTAGCATTTAACAGGGCTGACAAGGGATAGCCATTGTGGAGCGGGGGAGCCATTTGCGATTCAAGAGGGTGCCAACCTCCGCTGTTAGGGGAAAGTTGAGGGCCATACAGGGGCAATTAGGCCACCTATCCCCCGATCCCTTCTTCAGTGTGACTAGAGTTCTTAATTGGATCAGCATACACTTTGTGTGGTATTTTGCGAGTGTTATGGTTTTAACGTACAATGATAAAGCATATTTTTAGGATTAGTATTTTGTTTATGAGCTGTCTTGTGACTAATTTTTGACACAATTTTTCTGAAACTAAATAAGAACCTAATAATATAGGAGCAAAGTCACACGCCCCTATCAAAAAGCAAACCAGGGGATACTATCACTGAGCACAGTGTCCGGTATTGTTGGTAACTGGATACTCGCCGGGAAAGCTCCAATTAGACCTTTAGTTGAAAGGATCCAAATTGACAGCCAGTATATTAGGATTCCTTTGCAGGGGATCTCTCTTATAGGACCGCAGCCATTCAGTCGCCTCCACTGGATCTGTGAAAAACATGGAGGTGCCCCTGTGGGCAACCCGGAGCCGGATATATCATTGAATAAATAATGTTTCTTTCCCTGAGCCGTTTCTTGATTTCGATGAATTGTGCTTGTTGCATCTGAAGTTCCATGGAAAAGTCCAGGAAGATTGAGATCACAGCATTATCGAATTGATGGGACTTTTTTGCCTTGCAAGACGCAGAATGGTATCCCTGTCTTTACAGTTGAGGATACGTGCCAAGAAAGGTCTAGGCGGGGCTCCCTGAGGAAGTGTTTTTGTAGGGACCATATGAGCCCTTTCAACAGCGAATACTGAAGGGAATTCTTCTCCCTGAGAGGCCTTAAGCCAGCCCTCCAGAAAATGCTCAGGATGTTGACCTTCCGAGCATTCCGGCAGACCGATGACGTGGATATTATTCCTACGCATTCTGTTCTCCAGATCGTCCGCCTTCTGCTTCCAGGCATTCATAGAGCCTGCCACTTTTGTTAACTTGGCCTCCATAGGTGTAATGGTGTCATCTACTTGGGACACTCGCCTCCACTTCCGTAATGCGTCCCCTCATGGCCTGCATATCTTGACGGAGTCTCCCCACCTCAGTGTAAACGTCCTCTATTTTCTCAGTCAAGGATGTCCTAGTTAGGGAGATAGCCTGCATCAACTGTTCGGACTCCTTGTTTGAGGGTCAGTTCTTCCTGCTCAGTCTCCTCCTCACCTCCGGAGGGACGATTTTTGTGCTGAACTTGAGAGGGATTTTTTCTACGAAACCATGCACTTTCAGAGGGATCAGGTCTGGCAAACTCTTATAATTTTTCTGCTGCTCCTGAACCCTTAGATCGATTCATGGTCAGTGGCAATATGACACAGTAAGATAGCTAGAGGTATATGCTCGGGAAATTCCCCACTTCAGATGGTGAACACAGCAGGGCTATTAGTAGGTGATTATATCCCATGACGCACAAAGGGGGCCACGTGAAATTGTGAGGACAGTGACCGGTAACGAGTCAATAAGGTTCTTTGTGGCCAAGGGGGGGGGGGGGGAAGGAGGGGGGCCCTCAGAGACAGCAGCAGTGGGGGGAGTTCAGAGGCTCCCACAGTGATGGTGCCAGCGGGTATAGTGAGTTTATCAATGGAGGGGGAGAACGCAGGACCCAATCTTCCAGGGCACTCACCGCACGTCCCCTCTAGTCTTCAGTATGTATATTCACTGCCCAGGTAGCGCTGCAGCGGTATGAGCCGACGCCGCAGCTCTCACAGAGCGCGCGTTTAAGATGGTCACCGCCTCGTGCAGGCCCAGCCCCCTCCGGCCGTTAGCTCACCATAGCCGCTCCACATCCTCCTGCGGGGATCCCAATATCCAGGGGGATCCCAATATCCAGGGGGGCCGGGCAGTTCCTGGTATGACACAGTAATAAGGTTCAGATTCCATAATAAGGCAGGATTCTCAGGAGCTCTCCCAACATGCGTCCTCTCTCTTCAGCTACATAGCCACGCCCTCCATATAAGTGCATGTTGGGATCTTTTCCTGACTAATAAATATATCTAAATCTAAAAAGTGTATTCTTTCTTTGCTAGTAATAGCATTAAACTTCAAATAAAAATCATTTTTATTTATATAATTTAAAAATTGGTCCAAAGATTCTTCCCCCCCCGTTTCCATATAAAAATTATATCATCTATAAAACGCAGCCATAGGGCCAGATCCGTGCACAGCACGCCCCCTTGGAAGATGTGGAGGTCTTCCCACCTACCCACATAGAGGTTAGCGTAACTGGGTGCGAATCTGGTCCCCATGGCTGTGCCCCACCGCTGGGTATAGTAGTTCTTCTCGTGCTTAAAAGAATTGGTGTATTAAAATAAAAAGAGCGCATTCCTTAATAGAATCTACCATATCCGGGGAAAGGGTTTGTGCTTTATTTAAAAAGTGACTAATTGCTTCAGTGCCCTTGTCGTGTTGGATAATTGTGTATAGAGATGTATTGTCAAGTGTGCCCAGCTTGGGACAGCTCATAAAATCCCACGGTTTGCAGTATCACCTCTACACCGATGACACGCAGATCTACCTATCTGGACCCAACCTCGCCTCCTTACTGACTGAAATCCCATGATGTCTGTCTGCTATCTCAGCCTTCTTCTCTGCTCGCTTTCTCAAACTGAACATGGACGAAACAGAATTCATCATCTTTCCCCCATCTCACTACACCCCTCCACCAGACCTATCCATCAATGTCAATGGCTGCTCTCTATCCCCAGTCCCGCGCGCTCGGTACCTCGGGGTGATCCTCGACTCTGCGCTCTCTTTCAAACCACATATCCAAGCCCTCGCCTCCTCCTGCCACCTCAAACTCAAAAATATTTCCCGAATCCGCTCATTCCTCAACCACGAAACCACAAAAACACTAGTGCATGCTCTTATCTCCCGCCTTGACTACTGCAACCTCCTACTCTCTGGCCTCCCCTCTAGCACTCTGTCACCACTCCAGTCCATCCTACACTCTGCTGCCCGACTAATCCACCTGTCTCCCCGCTATTCCCCAGCCTCCCCCCTATGCCAGGCCCTTCACTGGCTTCCTTTTGCCCAGAGGCTCCAATTCAAAACCCTAACCATGACATACAAAGCCATCCACAACCTGTCTCCTCAATACATCTGTGGCATGGTCTCCAGGTACCTACCCGCACGCAACCTTTGATCATCTCAAGATCTCCTTCTTTACTCTCCCCTTATCTCTTCCTCCCACAACCGCATACAAGACTTCTCCTGTGCTTCCCCCATACTCTGGAACTCTCTGCCGCAACACATCAGACTCTCACCATCAACGGAAACCTTCAAGAAGAACCTGAAGACCCACCTGTTCCGACAAGCCTACAGACTGCAATGATCCTCGGTCTATTGAACCACCGCACGACCTGCTCTACCCTCTTCTACTGTATCCTCACCCATCCCTGTAGACTGTGAGCCCTCGCGGGCAGTGTCCCCTTTCCTTATGTACTTGTGTGTCCCTTGTCTTGCACGTGTTTATTATACTTGTCTATATTTCCCATTTTCACATGTAAAGCGCCATGGAATAAATGGCGCTATATAAATGCATAATGATAATGTTATATGCTTGTTTGCACAGCCCTATAGGTTTGTAGCCCTTGAACGCACTTCTGGCACATTAGTGCAGTTTCTCCATTAACTCCTCTGCACATTCCTATAGCTACAAGTATATAAACGTATTCAGCACCTTAGTGCAATCATCAGTTGCTCATTTGCACAGTTCTACACAGTTTTGCACAGTGTTTTTAACTGTCATTCCTTATTGCTTATTTTATATTTGCAAGCCCTATCATTTACAAGCATTTTTAACCCCTTAGTGACTGAGCCAATTTTTAAAATTCTGACCAATGTCACTTTATGTGGTGATAACTCTGGAACGCTTCAACAAATCCCATTGATTTTAAGATTTTTTTTTTCATGGCACATTATAATTTATGATAATGGTAAATTTAGGTTGATAGTCATATCACTCAAAAACATTACTAAATAACATTTCCCACATGCCTGCTTTACATCAGCACCATTTTTAAAACACTAATTTATTTTATCAGCCTTTTAGGAGGTTTAATAATGTAGAAGCAGTTTTTCATTTTTTCAAGGAAATTTACAAAACTTATTTTTTTGAGGGACCTATCGAGGATTGAAGTGACTTTGGGGAATGCTATATATTCGAAGACCCCCAAATATGATACCATTTTAAAAACAGCACCCCTTGGCATATTGAAAACTGCTGTCAAATAGTTTATTAACCCTTCAGGTGATTTTCAGGAATTAATGCAAAATGGTATAGCAGGAATGAAAAAGTGTTTACCACCTAAAATTTGCTGATTTCTGAACTGACCGCTATAGTTGGGAGACTCTAAAGGGGGTTTTACACATAGCGATATCTCTATAACCTCACCGATTTTGTGACGTTATAACGCTATCGCTAGCGATATCGCTATGTGTGATACTTACCTCCGACCGGCTCCCCCGCTGTCCATCGCTGATCGCGCGAGAATGTCCGGCTCCATTTCTCGTTGGGCGCTTCCTGCTGTGACGATGAACGACGCGTGGAGGCGGGCGGGAGGACGTCAGGATAGCTGTGTGTGAAAGGTGAGTATCGTGCGCTGCGTCGCTGCTGCATCGCTGTGAGGTCTGCCTGTGTGACAGCTCACTAGCGATCATTTTGCGATGCACCAGCGATCCTGACCGGGTCGGATCGCTGGTGCATCGCTATATGTAAAGGGGCCTTAAGGCCGCTATTTGGCCACGAACTGCTATGGTAAACATCAGGACCACACAATCATGATTTCGGTGTGTCAATTAGATTAAAGCAGAAGCCCTCACAATCTATTAACCATTTATTAGATGTAGTCACTTGACAGCAGCAACTAAGGGGTTAAACATATCTGGATGGTGCCAACACTAATCATTTGTGATACAGCAAGTTGTCAGCTATAGTGTACAGCTATCAGCTGCTGGATTGTCACCTGTATGGGGATGCTATTCTCTTATATATCAGGTCAATAAAAAGACGTATTGGCTGTCATTAAGGGATTATTTGTCTTATCCCTCCAATCTAGTTCACCATACTGATCTCACATCTGACTCCGCAACCGGCACTTTGCATATGAAAATCTACTACACTATCACAGGTATTTAATATTGATCAGTATTCGTGTTAATATGTCTGAATCACAGCGCGAGTACATCCTATTTACATTTTCTACTATGTATTCCACTTACCTCTTTGTCTAATAGTACTTCAGCAGTGCAAGTTCAACCAGTGAGGACTAAGGAAGTGTTAAAGTTCATTCATTGGTGCTGACGGAGACCTATTAAATTTGCAACCAAACAGTTTAAAAAGAAAAAAAAAATATCCTCAACTCGTTAAATAACCCTTTACTGACATGTAACCCTCTGGTACATCTTATGTGGGTTATAGCAAGAGGTTTTAAAATCTGAGCCTGCTCCATATTAAGAGTTATGCAGTTAGCAGCTGCTGGTAACAGGAGTAATCGGAAGTAAATTTAGCCATAATTCTTTTGACATCAGCATTTAAATGAATTGATCATGCATTCTGATGCGCATCCTTCCCACCACACTCACTGAAAAAAGGCCACACAGTCTGATGGGTTGCCATGCAAGTTGGGGGGGGGGGCTTCTTATGGTCCCTATCACCACCAACAAGTTCCAAAGGTTGGATTAACAATGAAATTGGGGAAATTCACTGCAAAATTTAAGTTTAATTTCCCTCCATCCCTCAACTTTCCCAATTTAAAAATCATATAAAATGAATCACATTTAACCCCTTAGTGACCCGGCCAATTTTTTAAAAATGTTACTAATGTCACTTTGTGTTAATAACTCTGGAACGCTTCAACAAATCTCAGTAATTTTGAGAACTTTTTGTCGTGGCACTTTATAGTTTGATGATGGTAAATTTAGGTCGATATGTTTTGTGTTTATTAAAAAAGAAATCAGAAATTTGACAAAAATGTAAAAAAAATAGCAATTTTTAAACTTGAAATGATTTTCCCTTTAATCCAGATAGTAATACCCCAGAAAAACATTAATAAATAATATTTCCGCTTTACGTCAGCACCATTTGTAAAATGTTTTTATTCTATTAGCCTTTTAGAAGGTTTAAAAATGTAGCAATATTTTTTTTTAATTTTTTTTCTAGTAAATTTATAAAATTTATTTTTTTTTTTTGAGGGCGCTGTCCAGGTTTGAAGTGACATTGGGGTTCTTATAAATTGGAATTCCCCCAAAAGTGATACCATTTTGAAAACGGCACACCTTGACATATTGAAAACTTCTGTCAGGTATTTAATTTACCTTTCAGGTGATTTTCAGGAATGAATGCTAAGTGACATGACAGGGACTGAAAGAGTATTTTTACCACCTAAATGTTTCTAACTTCTGAACAAGCTGCTGTAGCCGGCCAACTCTAAGGCCGCTATTTGTCTGTGAAATGCCATTACAAATATCAGGACCACATGCTCATAATCTCAGGGTGCCGATGGGGATAAAGAGGGGCCCCCACGCTCTGTTAACCATTTATATGATGTAGTCACTGTTGACAGCAGCATCTAAGGCGTTAAACTGATATGGATGATGCCAAAACTGATCGTGGCTGATGGAAGTTGTCAGCTATAGTGTACAGTCGACAGCTGCTTGGATTGTCACCTTTATGGGGTTGCTAATATCTTATATCTTAGGTCAGTAAAAAAACATATTGGCGGTTATTAAGGGTTTATTTGTATGTCTAAAACTTTGCTTTTTCAAAATCTAAAATCATTTAAACCTCATGTTAGCAGATGCGGTTTAACATGCAGTTTAAACCTCATGGTGGCAAATGCGGTTTAGCAATGATAAATGTAAGGTTATACACATGGGAAGAAGGAATCAATATCACCACTACACACTGAACGGGAAACCACTGGGTAAATCTGACGTGAAGAAGGACTTGCGGATCCTAGTTAATGATAAACTTACCTGGAGCAGCCAGTGCCAGACAGCGGCTGCCAAGGCAAACCGGATCATGGGGTGCATTAAAAGAGGTCTGGATACACATGATGAGAGCATTATACTGCCTCTGTACAAATCCCTGGTTAGACCGCACATGGAGTACTGTGTACAGTTTTGGGCACCGGTGATCAGAAAGGATATAATGGAACTAGAGTGAGTACAAAGGAGAGCAAAAAAATTAATAACGGGGATGGGGGAACTACAGAGAGGTTAGCAAATATAGGATTATTTAGTCTAGAAAACAGACAACTGAGGGGCGATCTAATAACCATGTACAGTATAAGTATATAAGGGGACAATACAAATATCTCTCCGAGGATCTGTTTATACCAAGGAAGATGACGGTCACAAGGGGGCATACTCTGCGTCTGGAGGAGAGAAGGTTTTCCACCAACATAGAAGAGGATTCTTTACTGTTTGGGCAGTGAGAATCTGGAATTCCCTGCCTGAGGAGGTGGTGATGGCAAACTCAGTCGAAGGGTTCGAGAGGCCTGGATGTCTACCTGGAGCATAACGATATTGTATCTTACAGTTATTGTTAGGTTCTTTAGACGGACGTAGATCTGGGGATTTATTCTGATGGAAAATAGGCTGAACTGGATGGGCAAATGTCTTTTTTCGGCCTTGCTAACTGTTACTATGCATCCAGGCAACTACCGTCTGGTAAGCCTGACATAGGTAGAGTGCAAAATCTTTGAGGGCATTATAAGAGATGACATACAGAAATATATTGCAGAGAATAATATAACTGACAACCAACATGGATTCATGAAGAATAAGTCGTGTCTACCGAACATGTTGCGTTTCTATGAGGAGGTGAGTGCAAATCTGGATGTAGGTAATGCGGCTGAAGTGATTAATTTGGACTTTTCAAAGGCATTTGATACAGTTCCACATAACAGACTTGTACTTAAGCTACAGAAGCAAGGACTGGGGGAAGCTCTAAGGAATTGGCTAAATGATCAGAAACGAAAAGTTGTCTCAAATGGTACGTTTTCTAAATGGGATATAGTCAGTGGTGGAGTACCACAGAGATCTGTGCTACGACCGATACTTTTAACCTCTTTATTAATGACCTTGTGGATGGGATTGAGAGTAAAGTGTCAGTCTTTGCTAACGACACCAAACTCTGCAGGATATTAACCCCTTACCTACAATTGACGTAATATTCCGTCCATGTGACCATGGACCTAATTACCATGGACGGAATATTACGTCATCGCTATCAGCGGCGCCCACGTGGTGAGCGCCGCTGATCGCGGCCGAGTGTCAGCTAATTATCATAGCTGACACCCGGCACAATGTGTCAGGGGCGGTCACGGATCGCCCCCGACACGTTAACCCCTTGCACACCGCGATCAAACACGATCGCGGTGTACCGGGGGTTAAAGGGAAGCATCGGCAGGGAGGGGGCTCCCTCCTTGCTTCCCTGAGCCCCCCACGGCAGCGCAATGTGCAGCGCTGCTGCCGGGGGCTCCTTTCCTGCAGGTCCCTGGATCCAATATGGTGACGGGGACCTCCGGGGGCCTGCAGGAAGCTGGCTTCCTCAGTGCCTGCAAAGCGCAGGCATGAGGAAGCCTGTGCAGTGCCTGTGACAGATAGCTGATCTGTCACAGTGATCTGTGATGTGACAGATCAGCGATCTGTCACAGGACAGTTATGTCCCCCCTGGGACATTGTAATAAAGTAAAAAAAAAATTAAAAAAGTGTAAAAATAATTAAAAAAAATCGCTAAATAAATTAAAAAAAAAAAAAAATATTCCCCAATAAATTCATTTTTTGGAAATAAAAAAAAAACCAATAAAAGTACACATATTTGGTATCGCCGCGTCCGTAACGACCCGCCCTATAAAACTGTCCCAATAGTTAACTCCTTATGCGAACCCCTTAAAAAATAAAAAAACGAAGCAAAAAATGATTTATCATACCGCCGAACAAAAAGTGCAATAACGCGCGATCAAAAAGACGCATATAAATATCCATGGTACCGCTGAAAACGTCATCTTGTCCCGCAAAAAACGAGCCGCCATACAGCATCATCAGCGAAAAAATAAAAAAGCTATAGCTCGCAGAATAAAGTGATGCAAAAATAATTATTTTTTATATAAAATTTTCATTGCATAAAAGCGCCAAAACATAAAAAAAGACCTAAATGAGGTATCGCTGTAACCGTACTGACCCGAAGAATAAAACCGCCTTAAACATTTTACCGCACCCGGAACGGCGTAAACGCACCACCCAAAAGAAATTCATGAAACGCTGGTTTTTGTTCATTCTGCATCCCAAAAAACGAAATAAAAAGCGATCAAAAAATGTCACATGCCCGAACATGATACCAATAAAAGCGTCAACTCGTCCCGCAAAAAATAAGACCTCACATGACTCGGTGGGTCAAAATATGGAAAAATTATAGCTCTCAATATGTGGTGATGCAAAAACTATTTTTACAATAAAAAGCGTCTTTTAGCGTGCGACAGCTGCCAAACATAAAAACCGCCATAAATAGTAAATCAAACCC
This sequence comes from Dendrobates tinctorius, assembly GCF_039654945.1. NCBI lineage: Eukaryota > Metazoa > Chordata > Amphibia > Anura > Dendrobatidae > Dendrobates > Dendrobates tinctorius. The sequence goes on along the minus strand of NW_027361716.1, from coordinate 27,182,408 downwards.
CCCGTTATCACCCCCTTAGTTAGGGAAAAATAATAAAATTAAAAAAATGTATTTATTTCCATTTTCCCGTTAGGGTTAGGGCTAGCGTTAGGTTTAGGGTTAGAATTGGGGGTTTCCACTATTTGCGCACATCAGGTGCTCTCCAAACGCAACATGGCGTCTGATCTCAATTCCAGCCAATTCTGCGTTGAAAAAGTCAAATGGTGCTCCTTCCCTTCCAAGCTCTGCCATGCACCCAAACAGTGTTTTACCCCCTCATATGGGGTATCAGCCTACTCAGGACAATTTTGCAAAACAACTTTTGGGGTCCTATTTCTCCTGTTGCCCTTAGGAAAATAAAAATTTTGGGGCAAAAATATCATTTTTGTGGAAAAAACATTTTTTGTTATTTTCACGCCTGGGCGTTATAAACTTCTGTGAAGCACTTGGGGGTTCAAAGTTCTCACCGCACATCTAGATAAGTTCCTTGGGGGGTCTAGTTTCCAAAATGGTGTCATTTGTGGGGGGTTTCCACTGTTTTGGTACATCAGGGGCTTTCCAAACGCGACATGGTGTCCGATCTCAATTCCAGCCAAAAAAGTCAAATGGCGCTGCTTGCCTTCCGAGCTCTGCCATGTGCCCAAATAGTCATTTACACCCACATATGGGGTATCAGCGTACTCAGGACAAATTGCACAATAACTTTTAGGGTCCTGTTACCCTTGGGAAAATAAAAATTGGGGGTGAAAAGATCATTTTGTGGAAAAAATATTATTTTTTTTAATTGTACCGCTGTACATTATAAACTTCTGTGAAGCCCTTGTGGGTTCAAAGTTCTCACCACATATCTAGATAAGTTCCTTAGGGGGTCTAGTTACAAAAATGGGGTCACTTGTGGGGGGTTTGTTTAGGTACATCAGGGGCTCTCCAAACGCGACATGGCATCCGATCAGAATTCCAGCCAATTTTGCATTGAAAAAGTCAAACGGCGCTCCTTCCCTTCTGAGCTCTGCCATGCGCCGAAACAGTGGTTCCCCCCCACATATCAGGTATCAGCGTGCTCAGGACAAATTGCACAATAATTTTTGCAGTCCAATTTCTCCTGTTACACTTGGTAAAATAAAAAAAAATGAAACTGAAGTAATTTTTTTTGTGAAAAAAAGTTAAATGTTAATTTTTTTTAAATATTCAAAAAGTTCCTGTGACGCACCTGAAGGGTTAATAAACTCCTTGAATGTGGTTTTAAGCACCTTAAGGGGTGCAGTTTTTAGAATGGTGTCACTTTTGGATATTTTCTATCATATAGACCCCTCAAAGTGGCTTCAAATGTGATGTGGTCCGTAAAAATAAAATGGTGTTGCAAAAATGAGAGATCGCTGGTCAACTTTGAACCCTTATATCTTACTAACAAATAAAAATTTTGGTTCCAAAATTGTGCTGATGTAAAGTAAACATGTGGCAAATGTTACTTATTAACTTTTTTGTGTGCCATATCTCTGTGATTTAAGGGCATAAAAATTCAAAGTTGGAAAATTGCGGAATTTTCAAAATTTTCGCCAAATTTCCGGTTTTCTCACAAATAAACGCAAGTTATATGAATGAAATTATACCACTAACATGAAGTACAATATGTCACGAGAAAACAGTATCAGAATCACCGGGATCCATGGAAGCGTTTCAGAGTTATTACCTCATAAAGAGACAGTGGTAAGAATTGTAAAAATTGGCCCGGTAGTTAACGTGCAAACCACCCTTGGTAGTGAAGGGGTTAAAATCTGACCTTGACATTACAATTTTGCAAAACGATATGAATAAGGAGACTGTTTGGGCAAACGCTTGGCAAATGAGATTTAATATAGATAAATGTAAAGTAATGCATCTAGGATGGAGTAATCCTATTGCATACAAATTAAGGCTGTGTACACACGTTGCGTTTTCGCTGCTTTTTTCCGCTGCAAAATCGCCACGAACATGCAAAAAAACGGCATCCCATGCAGTCCTTTGGGATTCTGCAATGCTGTGCTTATGTTGCGGATTTTTCAGCTGCGGAATCGCATAGCTGAAAAATCTGCAGCATGCCCATTCTTTTGCGAAATCGCAGCGTTTCCGCACGCATAGGTATGCATTGATCCGCTTACTTTCCGCATGTGGTTATGCACACCATGCGCAAAGTAAGCGGATCATGTGCGGATGGTACCCAGGGTCTGGAGGAGAGGAGACTGTCCTCCAGGCCTTGGGTACCATAATCCTGTAAAAGGCAGTATAAAAATAAAAAATAGTGGTATACTCACCCTCTGGCGGTCCCTGGAGTTTTTCCCGACTCTCACCACGCTCCCGGCAACTTCCGATCCCAGTAATGCTTTGCGCGAATGACAGCGATGACGTCGTGCTCTTGGGTCATCTCTGGTCCTTCGTGCAAAGCATTACTGGTACCGGAAGATGCCAGGAGCGCCACAGAGCAGATCGGGGGCTGTCAGAAGGTGAGAATAACAATATATATATATTTTTTTAATTATTTTAACATCCTATTACATTTCAAAATTATCACAGATATTCCCAAAAAAATTTATGGATACAACAATATCACCTCTTTAACTCCAGATACAATGCAATAGCACACAAATCTTCTAGCTGATTATAGCGGGAAGAAACGAGTATTTTAGAATATGTAAACAATTTTATTGAAATATATTAAAAGTATATACACAGTGAACAGAGTTTCCCACTATGCAGGCTAACGGGGTTAATCCAAAATAAACAGTACAGATAGTATTAAATAGCTGAAACCATATATTATCAGCATACAAGCGTCCTAAAGTGTTCAATATTAGCATATATAATGCCGATTTCTCTCTCACCCATGACAGCACCACGGAGAGAGGGGATCCGCCCTTCAGGGACAGGAACCTACAGAAAAAGGGCGGTACCTCTCCTCCGCCTTCAGTTGGGTTCCTGTCCCTGACGGGGGGACCCACAGTACGGCGTACCTGTGAGGAGTCTGGGGCCGGCCTGTCCGGGTATCGGCAGCGGGGAGGCCCCTGTCGCGGCAGGTGCGGTGCCCGAAGCTGCCACCGCCGGGGCCGATGCGGGCTGCCGAGTGAGCGGGGGGCAGAGACGCCGGAGTCGCCGCTCCGGAAAGGAGGTCGGGGCTCAGCGGGACCCGGTGGAGCGTGGGCAGCGCCATGGTACGGAGAGTACCAAGATGGCTGCTGCCCCGGAAGTAGACCAACGACTTCCGGGTCCCGGAACCGGGCGCATGCGCAGGAGCGCGCTTCCCGACCAGCGCGTGCAGGGGGAGCGGTGACGTCACGCGGCGCCAAGTTTAAAAAAGGTGAGGTGCAGAAACTCCTGGCTGGAAGCGATCCTAACAATGGAGGATAGCGACCAGCAACAGGAGCAGAGGCAGCAGCTGTAACAGCAGCAGCAGCACCACCAACACCACCACCGACAAAAGGAACGAAACACAGAGTGCCGTTCCAGCAGTCACTCCACGAGGCGTAGCACGTCAGCAGCGAGGAGCAGAACGCCACCTGGAGATCAGCCTATACAGGACCTGACTCCGTCTCCCGAACCGGTACCTGCAGCCGCGCGCCTTTTTTTGGGGGTAAGTGATCTTCGTGAATGTCACCCTTGTAATGCAATCCCTCTCCCTTATTAGGGAAAGAATAAGGCTAAAAAGAAGAACAGGGAATGTCCCACTTGCGCTAAACCCCTACCGGTATCATGGGAGAAAAAACTATGCGAGTCCTGTACAAAAGAAATTGTTTGTCAGGAGACTCCGGATTTCGCATCTGACCTAAGGGCCGCAATTAAATCAGAGGTCCAGAGTGCCCTCGAATCCCTTAAACATAAGGATAAAACGAGGAAAAAAGACACGGTAGAAACCTCCCAGTCAGACTCTTCCACATCGGGAGAAATCTCGACTAAATCCTCAGAATCCGGCTCCTCATCCTCAGACGAGGAAACAGGAGGACGCCATTGTTTTCCCCTAGAAGAGGTAGACAAACTGGTGAAAGCTGTAAGGTCTACCATGGGGGTATTGGACCCGAGGCCGGATAAGACAGTCCAGGACATAATGTTCGGGGGGCTAGGCCAGAAAAAACGGAGAGTATTTCCGCTAAACGAAATCGTCAAGGGTCTAATCAAAAGGGAATGGGACAAGCCAGACAGGAAAAATACTACAGTCCCTTCCCTTAAAAGGAAATATCCCTTTGAGGAGGAGGCATCCACGTCTTAGGACAGAGCCCCGAAACTCGATGTGGCAGTCGCTAAAGCCTCAAAGAAATTCGCCCTTCCCTTTGAGGACATGGGCACCCTCAGGGACCCCCTAGATAAGAAGGCAGATACCTTTCTAAAGGGGGCTTGGGAGTCTGCAGGCGGTAACCTCAGGCCAGTGATAGCGGCGACATGTACCTCAAGAGCCCTAATGGTATGGGTGGACCAACTTGAGAAACAGCTGAGGGAAGGGACACCTAGAGATAAAATTCTAGATTCTATCCCAGTAATAAGGGGAGCGGCTGCATTCCTAGCAGACTCATTGGCCGATTTAGTCAGACTGTCGTCCAAAACAGCAGCACTTTCAAACGCGGCCTGAAGAACACTATGGCTTAAAAGTTGGCCAGGGGACCTTCAGACCAAAATGAAATTATGCTCCATCCCCTGTGAAGGAAAATTCCTTTTTGGGGAAACGTTAGATGACATCCTCCAGAAAGCAGGGGACAAGAAAAAAGGATTCCCAAATTTAGGGCCAGCGGCATTTAAAAGACCCTTTCGGAATAGGAGGTTTTTTCAGAGAAGACCACCAAGGGAACAAAAGTGGGATGATAAAAGAAGAGATAGAGGCTTCTTCTTTAATAACTCTCCCCGGGACAAAAAGCCCTCCAAGTGACAGTACGCCAAGGGTGGGAGGAAGGTTATCCTTTTTCCTTCCAGCCTGGAGGAGAATTTCAACAAACCCCTGGATAATAAACCTAATCCAGGAGGGCCTAAGGATAAACTTTTTCTCTCTCCCGCCTCAAAAATATGTAGCGCCGCCGCTGAGATCCAGCATGCGAGAACAGGAAGCGCTAGAAAGCGAGGTTCTAGGCCTAGTAAAAAAAGGAGTCCTCCAGGAGGTCCCCCTGCAGGATATGGGCAGAGGGTTCTACTCCCCTCTTTTTCTAGTGACCAAACCAGACTGCACCTTTCGTACAATTATAAATCTGAGAAAGCTAAACAAATACGTCAAGAACCAGAGTTTCAAAATGGAGTCGATCAAATCTACCACCAAAGTCCTGTTCCCAAACTGCTACATGACGGTGTTGGACCTCAGCGACGCTTATTATCACGTCCCTATCCACAAAGACTCCAGGAAGTATCTGAGGTTAGCCGTCTCAATAAAAGGCAAGGTCAAAGAATTTCAGTACAGAGCCCTGCCGTTTGGAATATCGATAGCCCCGCGAGTATTCACCAAAATAGAGCGGAAATGATGGCTCATATAAGGGAACAAGATATAATAATAATCCCGTATCTAGACGATTTCCTAATAGCGGGCAGCTCGGCTCAAAAATGCAGGGAACAGAGAGACAGGGTGATGAACACTCTACAAGACCTGGGCTGGCTTCTAAATCTAAAAAAATCAAGATTGGAGCCCAGCAGGGTACAAGAATTCTTGGGCCTAACACTAGACTCAAGCATTCAGGAGTGTCGCCTCCCAAACCACAAAAAGATCGCTCAAATTACAGCAAGAGCAATCCAAAATCCCTCCATGACACTAAGGAAGGCCATGTCACTGTTGGGTTCACTATCTGCCTGCCTACCAGCAGTTCAATGGGCTCAGTTACACACGAGAAGTCTCCAGTGGGACGTATTGGCCAACCAGGCAGTAGTAGGGGGACACCTAGAGGGTCGCATTACCCTAAATTCAAGCACTATTCATTCCCTAGCTTGGTGGGGAAACCAGGAGAACCTGTCCAAAGGGATCCCCTGGGCACCAAAGATAACACACGTAGTGACAACAGATGCCAGTCCCACAGGATGGGGAGCGCACATGAACAACGAGGTGACTCAGAGCGAATGGGGAAATCAATAATTAAGAGCCTCCTCAAATCAAAAGGAGCTTCTAGCAGTAGGCTATGCCCTAACACACTTCCTACCCCTACTCCAGAACCACCATGTCCGTATCCTTTCAGACAATCGGGTCACAGTGGCCTATATAAACCACCAGGGGGGAACCAGGTCCCGAACCCTAATGGACACATCCGCCAAAATCCTCAAACTAGCGGAGGCAAACCTATTATCTCTGACAGCCCTACACATCCGCGGTACAGAGAATCAAAGGGCAGACTTACTGAGCCGCACCCAATTGCGACAGGGGGAATGGGTACTAAAGCAGTCCATTTTTCGGCAGATTGTAAAAATGTGGGGGACCCCAGACGTGGATCTGTTCGCCGACGTCAAAAACAAAAAAGTAGACGCCTTCTGCTCCCTAGATCCCAGGGGGAATCCTCTAACTCTGGACGCATTTATGCTCCCATGGACACAGAATCTAACATATGCCTTTCCCCCAGTCATGCTCATTCCAGCAGTCCTAAAGAAAGTCAGGCAGGACAGGGCAAGAATGATACTGATAGCCCCCTTCTGGCCCAAAAGAACCTGGTTTTCCTGGCTAAGAATGCTCTCAGTAACCGACCCATGGGTCCTACCGGATCTCCCGGACCTGTTATCGCAGGCCCCAGTGCTACATCCTCAGGCACTGAACCTCCATTTAACAGCATGGAATTTGAGAGGGCACTGATGAGGGACAGGGGTTTTTCAGAAAACCTGATAACTACACTACAAAAGAGTAGGAAACCGGTTACAATGAGAGCTTATGGTAGAATATGGAAAAAAATTTCTATCCACCTCTAGGGCAAAGGTTCAGGACGGGGTTCAGATTGATAAGATCCTAGAATTCCTACAAGTGGGCCTAGAACAGGGTCTGGCGGTCAACACATTAAAAGTACAAATAGCGGCATTAGGCGCCCTCTATAACCATGATGTGGCAGGTGACCCCTGGGTATCACGGTTTATTAAAGCCGCAACCAGATCGAGGCCAATAGCCAGTCAAAGATTACCATCATGGGACCTGAATCTTGTACTTTCAACACTGTCAGGCCCTCCGTTTGAACCAATTCACTCGGCACCCCTAAAAATCCTATCTCTTAAAACGGTGCTTCTGGTGGCACTAACATCAGCCCGAAGAGTGAGCGATATTCAAGCCTTGTCAGCGGGGCCTCCTTTCACAAAAATTCTAGAGGATAGAGTTATCTTAAAACCTGACCCAGCCTATTTGCCCAAAGTGTCATCACATTTTCACAGGTCCCAGGAGGTAGTCCTTCCTTCCTTCTGCCCAAATCCAAAAAATAAGGGGGAAGAAAAGTTCCACACTTTAGATGTTAAAAGGTGCCTAGTACAGTACTTAGAGGCCACCAAAAAGTGTAGGAAGGAAGGCTCTCTTTGTATGTTTCCAGGGTCCTCGGAAGGGGCTCAAAGCATCCAAGAGTACCCTGGCAAGGTGGATAAGGGATGCGATTGCCCTGGCATATTCATCCAGCGGGAATACCATCCCAGAAGGGCTGAGAGCTCATTCCACAAGGGCAATGGCGACCTCATGGGCTGAAAGATCTGAGGTATCAATAGAACAAATCTGTAAGGAGGCCACCTGGTCATCACCTTCGACCTTTTTTAGGCACTATAGATTAGATCTAGCCTCTACATCTGACCTGACCTTAGGGAGAAGGGTCCTTCAGGCGGTGGTCCCTCCCTAAGCTACCAATCTCTGAAATTCTCTCCGTGGTGCTGTCAAGGGTGAGAGAGAATAGCTTAGTTACTCACCGATAACAGTGTTTCTCGGAACCCATGACAGCACCCGCTTATTCCCCTCCCCTTCACGAGTATGGTGAGCACGTGTTATTGTTAGTAGAGTGTTTCCGTTTAGGCACGGTGCTTTGATAAGTAAGCAGTATTATAATATTGTGTATGTATTTCTGTTGTCTAACTAACCTGGAGACCCTCTGATGCTCTGTAACCAACTGAAGGCGGAGGAGAGGTACCGCCCTTTTTCTGTAGGTTCCTGTCCCTGAAGGGCGGATCCCCTCTCTCCGTGGTGCTGTCATGGGTTCCGAGAAACACCGTTATCGGTGAGTAACTAAGCTATTTTAACTTAATAAATAGGCTCACTACATAATCAGGCCACGTTAAAAGTGCAAAAAGTTCTTTTATAGTCAAATAAGACTAATTAATGCACTGACAATGCACGCCTCCTGAGGAAGAAGCGGTGAAACACGCATTGGGGCGGCAGGCTTGGGGAATCCTTCACTACATATTAGATGTAAGTACAGCGCATAGTTTATTTACATGCATCACTATTTGGGCCATGGTTTAAGCACTGGCAGCAGTACATAAGTGTCCATTCATAATGGGCTTATCTAATTGCAGTATCCAGTTTATATCGCTTATTTTGTTAGCACTGGAAGATTGCATGATACTTTATTGTCAGTGCATTAATTAGTCTTATTTGCACTATAAAAGCACTTTTTGCACTTTATCGTGGCCTGATTATGTAGTGAGCCTATTTATAAAGTTAAAAATCAGCATTATATATGCTAATATTGAACTCTTTAGGACGCTTGTATGCTGATGATATATGGTTTCAGCTATTTAATACTATCTGTACTGTTTATTTTGGATTAACCCCTTGTTAGCCTGCATAGTTGGAAACACTGTTGATTGTGTATATATTTTTAATATATTTCAATAAAATTGTTTACATATTCTTTCTAAAATACTCGTTGTTTCTTCCCGCTATAATCGGCTAGAAGATTTGTGTGCTATTCTATTACATTTCAATAAATGCTAATCGCTTGAATTTCGTAAGCATTCCTAAAGCGAAAAATGCTTGTATTCTGCGGGAAAAGCGCATGCAAATTCGCATGCGTTTTATCCGCAGCGGGAGTGCGGAAATATTGTGGAAATTTACGCAGCATTTCTGCAACATAGGTACATAGCCTAAATGGGAGCTTACTCAGGACTACAGTTCAAGAGAAGGACTTGGGTTTTCTCGTTACAAGCAAGCTGAGCAGCAGTACTCAATGTGAAGCAGCAGCTGCAAAAGCAAACAAGATTTTAGGATGTATAAAAAGAGAGAGAAAATCCAGTGATCCCAACATTATTACACCTTATGGGATCCAGGTTTGGGCTCCACATTTTAAAAAGGATATTCAGAAGTTAGAATCAGTTCAACGACAGGCGACTAGATTATTACAAAAATATTCAGGATTGAGAGTCCTCAGTAGTTGATACCTTTTGATGGCTAACTGAAAAGATGGTAACACATTGCAAGCTTTCGAGACTACTCGGGTCTCTTCATCAGGCTAGACTAATACAAAATCTGAAGTCACATATTTATGCACAATACAGCCTAGAAAAAATGCAATAGGTAAGACAAGTGACGTGAAGCAGAACTATCAATATGGGAGAGGGAAAAACATAAATATAAACATTGTAGATTATTACAAGGGATGGAAGACCTCTCATATGAGCAGAGGTTGGAAAAGTTGGGCTTGTTTAGCTTAGAAAAAAGACGCCTCAGAGGGGATCTCATTCACATGTATAAATATTTGTGTGGCCAGTACAAAACACTGGCACATGACTTTTTCCTTCCAAGGACCTTGCTGAGAACTAGGTGGCACTCATTATGGGTGGAAGAAAGGTGTTTCTGACAACTAAACAGGAAAGGATTGTTTACAGTTAGAGCAGTCAGACTGTGGAATGCCCTACCACAGGAAGTAGTAATGTCAGATGCTATAACAGCTTTTAAGATAGGTCTGAACTATTTCCTTGATACACATAACATTGCGGGCTATAGCTAGATTATTGACGAAATGTACAATTGGTGGATGAAAGGTTGAACTTGATGGACCTAGGTCTTTATTCAACCTACGTAGCTATGTAACAAGGTGAAGGCATCGGTGTAGTGGTTGGACAGGAATATGTTCCTGGCTGCTGCATTCCAGATGGGTTTGACAATGACCCTAAGCACACAGCTAAAATAACAAAGGAGTGGCTTCAGAACAACTCTGTGACCATTTTTTACTGGCCCAGCCAGAGCCCTGACTTAAACCCAATTGAGCGTCTCTCGAAAGACCTGGAAATGGCTGTCCACCAATGTTCACCATCCAAAAAGTCTCATGGCTTTACTAGCTCAAAAGGGTGCTTCTAGTAAATACTGAGCAAAGGGTCTGAATACTTGAATACTTACCGTACCCACTGTATTTGTAGACAGCTATTAAGTTTCCTCCAAGTCCTTTTTTTTTTGCAAACATTCCCAAATCTCGTAACCGTTCACCATTCTGGTTGCTCCTCTCTGAACTTGCTCCAGTTCGTTGATGTCTTTTTTTTTTTTTTTTTTTTTTTTTTTTTTTTTTTTTTAAATGTGGTGAACAAAACTGGACACAGTATTCCAGATGAGGTCTGACCAAAAAGGAGTAGCGGGCAATAATGACTTAACTTGATGTAGACTCTGTGCTTGTTATTTCATCCCAGAATTGTATTTGCCTTTTTTGCTGCTGCATCACGCTGTTGACTCATGTTCATTCTATGATCTATTAATAAGTCATTTTCACATGTGCTGTTGCTTGGCCCTATTCCTCCCATTCTGTATATGTTTTTTTCATTTTAATGGCCCAGATGTAGTAGTTTGCATTTTTCCCTGTTAAACCCTTTCCAATATCGAACGTATAATTACGCTAATGTCGAACTCTCTCCTTTTGATGTGGGCTCCAGTGGTGAGCCCACATCTTTCCCGGGACATATCAGCTGTTTTGAACAGCAGACATGCCTGCAATAGCCATGGGTGGAATCGCGATCCACCCTCGGCTATTAACCAGCTAAATGTCGCTGTCAAAAGCTGACAGTGGCATTTAAATGGTGCTTCTGGCAAGCGCGCCAAAAATACGCACACCGGTGACCCGCGTCACATGATCGCGGGTCACCGGTGTGTTGGCATGACATCCTGAGGTCTCCGGGAGACCTCTATGGTTGTCAGTGCCGGCTTGCTATAGGCACTACACAGTGGTCGGAGCTCATAGCAAGTAATTCTGCTGTATAGAGGCGATCTGCTCATCGCCACTATGTAGCAGAGCCGATCAAAGCATGCCAAAAGTAAAAAAAAAAATAAAATTAAGTTTAAATCACCCCCCTTTCGCCCCATTCAAAATAAAACAATACAAATAAAATCAAACATACACATATTTGGTATCGCGCGTTCAGAAATGCCCGACCTATCAGAGTAAAAAAAGGATTAACCTGATCGCTGAACGGCGTAGCAAGAAAAAAATTCAAAATGCCAGAATTGCATTTTTTTTGGCTGCCATGACATTGCATTAAAATGCAATAACGGGCGATGAAAAGATCCTATCTGCACCTATATGGTATCATTAAAAACATCAGCGTGGCATGCAGAAAATAAGCTCTCGCTCAACCCGACATAAGGATAAATGGAGACGCTATGGGTCTCGGAAAATGGCGGAATTTTTTTTTTTAACAAAGTTTGGAATTTTTTTCACCACTTAGATAAAAAACAACCTAGACATGTTTGGTGTCTATGAACTCGTAATGATCTGGAAAATCATAATGGCAGGAAAGTTTTAGCATTTATTGAACCTAGCAAAAAAGCCAAACAAAAAAACAATTGTGAGGTTGCACGTTTTTGCAGTTTCACCGCACTTGGAAATTTTTTCCCGTTTACTAGAACACATTATGGTAAAACCAATGATGTCGTTCAAAAGTAAAACTCATCCTGCAAAAAATAAGCCTTCACATGGCCATATTGGCTGAAAAAATAAGTTATGTGTCAGGAACACCGCACTGCACTTGCTCACTGGGACAGTGCGCGTGTCCTGAATACAAAAACTGTGCACAAAGATACATGTGGATCGGGGCAGCAGCAGTGATTATGCATGCTCCAGACTAACAGGACCTGAAACACCTGACTGCTGGGGGTGTGGTCTAAACTCCAGAGAGCTAGGAGCTGAGGAAAACTCCTAAAAGGGTAACTACAGGACAAATTTACCAAGGGGCATAGACAGAGACGTAAATCAGATCAAGCCTGATTCAAAGCACGACAGTACCAAAGGATTAGACAGAACGGATAGTCAGAACGAAGCAATAGATCAGTAAACCAGAATGGGCAATAGACAGTACAATAGGGGCAAATGGTAATGGAGTAACGATAGCCAAGCCAGGAGGTCAGAATCGGAGAAGACAATAGTAACAAAACGTGAGACAGAGAACAGAGTGAGGGGACAGACCAAGACATAGACAGGAGGCAATCAAGCAAAGCAGTATACACGCACACCAGAGGTCAGACACACAGCCAGAACAACAGTATAGCTGACATGGAATCCTAGTCTGGAGTGGGTATAAATACCCCTCCCAGATCCAAAGGGAGGCCAGTAAAAGTTAACCCTGTGAGAACAGGACATTAACCATTTCCTATACCATGACAGTACCCCCCCTTAATGGGGGGCCACTGGACCACCAGGCTTCTCAGGGTATCTGGCATGAAAAGCCTGCTCCAGTCGATCAGCGTGCACCGAACTAGCGGGAACCCATGACCGATCCTCAACGGAATATCCCTTCCAATGAATATAAGGTACTGAAGTCTCCGGTGCACCCACCGTGAATCAATGATGCACCCTACCTCGTATTCCAGTTGACCCTCTACCAATACTGGTGGAACCACAGATGAGAGATCTTCTATAACTGTCCCCACAGGTTTTAATAGGGACCTGTGGAAGACATTAGATATTTTGAGGGAGGTGGGCAACTGTAATCTGTAGGCCACTGGGTTGATCACCTTTACAATCTTGTATGGGCCAATAAATTTGGGGCCCAACTTCATAGAGGGTATCTTAAGTTTGATGTTACTGGTGGACAACCAGACTTTTTCCCCCACTGTCAATGCAGGAACCACCCCCCTCCTCCTGTCCACAAAAGGTGTGCACTTCTTCTGCGCTTTGGAGATGTTCCCCTGCACCTCCCTCCAAAGGGTTTTTAACTGTTGTACCATCCCCTAGGCACCAGGGCAACCCGAATCCATATGGGAAAATTCCCCAAACTGCGGAACAAACCTATAATTGACCTGAAAGGGTGACTTTCCAGTAGACTGATTAATGCGACCGTTGAATGCAAATTCTGCCATGGGTAATACCTCACACCAGTCTTCCTGTCTGGAGGAGGCCAGGCATCTCAGAATCTCCTCCAATGACTGGTTGGTGCGTTCAGTCTGTCCGTTGAATTCCGGGTGATAGGCAGAGGAGAATGATAACGTGACCCCCAACTTCTTACAAAATGCTCTCCAAAACCTGGCCACAAATTGCACACCCCTGTCCGACACCATGTTCCCAGGTACTCCATGCAACCGAACTATGTGCTGTATAAACAAGTGGGCCAAGGTTTCAGCAGATGGTAATGCAGGTAATGGCACAAAGTGGGCTTGCTTAGAAAATTTGTCATCTTCTACCCATACCACTGAGTTGCCCTTGGAAGGGGGAAGATTAGTGATAAAGTCCATGGACAGGTGTGTCCATGGTTTATCCGGAATTGGCAAAGGCACCAATTCCCCGGCTGGCCGGACCTGAGAGCTTTTAGAGCGAGTACACACCCCACAAGTATTTAAAAACCTTTTTATATCACTACCCATAGAGGGCCACCAAAAACCCCTGGCCACTGCTCCTCGGGTAGCTGCAATACCAGGGTGTGCACCTAAGGCTACTTTAACACATCAGGTTTTCGGCGTCAGGCGCGATCCGGCGTCGTGCCGGAGCGCCGGATCCGGCCAATATTTCATAAAACCGGATGTGACGGATCCGTTTTTCTGCCGGATCCGTCTTGTTCTTGACAGACAAAACCGGATCCGTCTCATCCGGTTCATCCGTTTTTCGATCCGTTTTTCGACGGATTACGCCGGATCCGGTTTTTAAAAACACCCCTTGTGGCCTTCCGAACGGGATTGGCTACTGGAAAACTATATATAGCGTGTTCCTACAGCCCTTCTTTGACAGGTTGTAGAGGAGAAAGTGCAGGTTGGAGAGAAGAGCAAGTTACTGGCGAAGATGGATGTTGTCATTGGAAATATTTTGAAGAATTTGGCGGATTTTACAGCGGAGGCGAATCGTTTGAGGGTGATTGTTCTGGAGAAGGAGAGAGCGAGACAGCAGCGCATCAGGCATCGTAGACGACGTTTGTGGATCCACCCCATCACAGCCAAGAGAATGACGCGTGGGGTCTATTCTACACTCTGCATGGACCTTCGACGAAACCCGGATAAATTTTTTGGATATGTTCGGATGAAAATGGAGAATTTTGATTACTTGGTGGAGCGCATTGCACACCTCATAAGAAAAGCAGACACCTATTGCCGCTTCTCTGTTTCACCCGCAGAGCGTCTGATGGTGACTTTAAGGTAAGCCACATTTATTGGATATGCTCGCATCAGAGCACACTTTCACTGCAATCTTGTTGGTGGTAGTTTGTATCTCCAAGTGTTATAGCTGAGTTTTGGTATGTAATGCTGTGATTTAAAACTAATTGATTGTTTTTTAATTCCCCACAGATTTCTTGCAACTGGAGAATCCCTTTCGTCACTGCATTTCCAGTACAGACTCGGGATTTCCACCATATCTGGAATAGTGAAGTACACATGCCGTGCACTGTGGGACTCCTTAGCTGAAGAGTTTTTACCAGAGCCCACAACAGAGAGGTGGATTGAAATTTCAGAAAAGTTTCAACAGATATGTCAGTTTCCCAACTGCTTGGGCGCTGTGGACGGGAAACATATCCGCATTGTAAAGGCAGCCGGATCGGGATCGGAATATTTCAATTACAACAAATATTTTTCAATTGTCCTCATGGCCATCGCTGACGCGGAATACAAATTTATTGCTGTTGATATTGGGGCCTATGGCCGCTCCAATGACTCTCAAGTTTTCAAACTGTCTGCCATGGGGCGTAAACTGTATGGAAACACCTTCCAGTTCCCACCCCCTAGACCGCTGCCGCAAACATCTGGTCCACCTATGCCATTTGTCTGTGTAGGGGATGAAGCCTTCCAGCTGTCAGAACACCTTTTGAAACCGTACGGTAGCAGAGGATTGTCAAGAACAAAACGCATTTTTAATTACTGCCTCACAAGAGCAAGAAGAATGGTTGAATGTACCTTTGGTATTCTGACAGCCAAATGGCGGGTCCTATTGACTGCGATCAACCTCAAGACAGAAACTGTGGACGAGGTGATCAAAGCTTGCGTGGTACTCCACAATTTTGTTATCTGCAAGGAACCCATTTCCATTGAGGACACCTCTGAAGAAACCACCTTGCAAGATTACCATGACATTACCACTAGAAGTTCTGTGACGGTTTCAGTAATGAGGGACAATTTTGCACTATACTTTGTCCCCTCAAGGCAGAGTACACTGGCAGGATGACAGAGTGTGAAAGATTTGTGCCCTTAACCAAAATTGTGTACCTTCTGTACCAACAGTATATACCTTTGCCAACCAAAGTTGGCTATCTTGTCATGGTCTTACTATTTTTAGCTTTAGGCCACAGGTGTGTATCTGGTTGTGTTTTATGCAAAGTATTTCACCTTTTAACAAAAATTGTGTACATTGTTAGGAAATCACCAACAATAAACACAACTTTTTAGGTGAAATACTTTGCTTCAAACACAAACAGGAACACAACTGTGGCAAAAAGCTAAAATTTACCCACAGTTATATACCTAGTTTTGAATACCATTTTACCTTTTAAATACCCTGTATTTAACCTTTTTGGCCGCAGAAAGAAATGACAGACAACCAGTGTAAAATAATTTAACTTTTATTGAAAAATGTTTTTTTTTGTAAACTGTTTTGAAATTTTAATAAACTTTTTTAATAAAGCTTTGAAACCATAAAAATGGTCATTTTTATTAAAATACACACATATTATAAATCTGTGTAGTGTGGGGTGGAAATACTGCTGGAGGGGCTGCGGGACACTTTGACACTGGGAGTGTGGAGAGAGGACTGGGATCGTGGTGGGGAAGGAACAGTTAGAGGTGAAGGTGTGGAAAAAGCTACAGAATGGGTGGACATGTGGGAGGCAGAAGAGGTGGTGGGCGGTGGAGTGGAGGGTTGGGCAGGAACTGTAGGAGCAGATGATGTTGATGGCAAGTTGTATGGGGAAGGAGTTTGGTATGGGGCAGGTTGCTGGAAGTGGGGAGATGTCTGGTACTGGGGAGGTTGCTGGTACTGGGGAGGTTGCTGGTACTGGGGAGGTTGCTGGTACTGGGGAGGTGGATGGTATGTAATAGGAGGGGGAGGATGGAAAGTGGCTGGAGGGGGTGCAGGTGTAGGAACTACTGTGGTGGGAGGAGGAGGTTGGGAGGTAACGTGCTGGAGAGCACCGTGGCATGAATGCATTACATGCATCTGCTGGGTAGGAGATAGCGTTTCCATGCGCTCCACAACAGACCTGAAAAAGGTGTGGTTTGGCGAAGATCTTGCTTCTGAATGCATGGTTTACAGAAGTGTCTTCACCTCCAGAATGCTGGAGTTGATCTGCTGAAAGCCTGCGGAGATTTGCTCTGACAAGACTTTTAGACAGTTCTGGAAAGATGCATTCAGATGCAAGAACTCTGGCGCATAAGTCTTTTCCTGACCCCTCTGCCGCTGCCGCCCAGTACCTGCAGGTGTACTAGAGGTGGCAGGGGCAGAAGGGTGGGGTAAAGGGAAAGCGATCTCCTCACCAGCAGCTTCATGTAATGTAGGCGGCCACGATGCTCCTGTGCTGGTGGATGGGACAGAGGGGTCGAATGTGTGGGAAGGCTGTGAAGGTGCAGATGTACCGGGGCGGTCGAAGTGTCCCTCGGTGCAGGTCTCCTCAGGGATTGCCTCAGAAGGGTCCAACCGTGCAGGCTCCCGAGTGCTGCTCACCGTGCTGTGGAATAAAGAGAAAAAAAAACAATTAAAATAGTGACATGGTATGGCCCTGGCTGAAAAAAAAAAGTTACATCTAAACATTTTTTTTCACATGTAGTGTGTAATATTTACCTTCTGGTGACCATTGTTTCCCGGAGGAACGACAGGGCTTGTGCGTACTTGTACTTGCTCCTGCGTCCTCCAGATCCACTCGGGGCCCGCATCTCTTTATTGAACTCCTTCTTGAAACGATCCCTCACAGACCGCCACCGCTTCACAATTCTGTCCCCTGAAACGAGAAAGGAGTGGTTAGTATACAACATCAGTGTTTCCCAAACTCCAGTCCTCATGGTCCCCAGGGGTCATGTTTTCAGGATTTCCATAGTAAATAGAAATCCTGAACACATGATCCGTGGGGACCACGAAGACTGTTGTTCGGGAAACACTGGTTTACATCAAGCAACCGGTACTGTATATACTTACGCTCTTTAATCTGGGCCTGAGCATCGAGGTCCTCCCAGCGGTCAACAAGGAGCGAACAGATTTCCTCCCAGAGTCGTCGGGTAACGATCAGGTCAGCGTGGCGGTCAGCCATATTCAAGAGCGGCTCCCTTTCTCTGACGAGATCGATGAGGCGGTCCACATCAATCCCTCCATCCTCACCGTCAGAGTCGGGAGCACGCTGTGAAGGCTGTTAAAGAAAAAGACAAAAATAACATAATTAGGCTCCACAAAAGAAATGAAATAAAAAGTGCAAAAAAACAAAGCAAAAATATTTATACTTACACGCTGGTGACCGCCGCGTTGCTGTCGCCGACGACCCTGGGAGGCACTGCGAGGACCTCTTGGCCGAGCACCAGATTGGGAAGACTAGAGAAGAAAACAAAAAATGTTATGTGTTTGGATGTAGGCATTTGTTTGCTGTGTGTGGTCTGCAGAACATTGTTTTCTATGTGTTGTGTGTAGTGTGATGTTGTGTTTCTGCGTTTGGTGCCAAAAACTTACCAATTGTGAGCCCACTCCAGGTGTCTGTCCACTCCTTCCTTCTTCTTCTGGGAGCTCCTCTTCATCTTGTGATTCCTGTTTTGAAATAAAAGGCAATGAATAGACATATATTACAGAGATGATGGATTTTGGAAATAAAAACTTACCGTCAAACGCTGACGATGCGAGGGAGGGCTCCCAGAAGAAGATGTGCTGTCCTGTTGATGGCCAGACTCCATGGCTGTGGGTATTGCTGCTGCTGCTGTTGCTGCTGCCAGTGATGCCATTTCTGCTGCTGCTGCATCTCTTGGGCGGCTGTTGAATAAAGAGAAACAAAGGGCCAATGAATATCTTGATATTCCATGGCCCTAGTTTGGAGGAATGGGGGATTTGATAATTACCGTCTCTCATCTGCTGCTGGACTCCCCTCCCGTTGTTCAGCATGCTGCTCCATTTGGGGTGGTGGTGGTGCTGATGGTGCTGCTGCAGTGGTCTCCTGCCTTCTCCTGCGCCTGGTTGCTGTCTTGGGTGGCATGTTGGGTGTGGCTGAGGGTCCCACTGTCTTGCTTTTATATATGTGTCTTGTGGGCAGAGCTACTGAGCATGCTCAGACCAAAAAAAACGGATCCGGCCACCGGATCCGGCTTTAGCCGGATCAGGCGCATTGCGGCGCTCATAGGCTTTCATTGTGTGAAAAAGCCGGACGCGCCGGATCCGGCGTGTCCGGCTTTTTCGCCGGAGACAAAAAACGTTACAGTAGCCGTTTTTTCCAGACACATTGACACATTGAGACACATTGCCGGATCCGGCGAAAACCGGATGAAACGCATGGCCATCCGGCGCAAATGCAAGTCAATGGGGGGGGAACCGTATCCGGCATTGCATTTCGCCGGATCCGGTTTTTGTCAAAAGCGCCGGATCGCGCCTGATGGCGAAAACCTGATGTGTGAAAGAGGCCTTACACAGAATCATGAATTCTTGCAGGAGTGTGACGCGGAAATGTTCGGGTACAAACAATTTACCTGGGGGTTTATTCCTGGGAGCTTGTGCTTCCAGAATCTCTCTCTGTAACTCAGAGGAGACTTCGGCTACAACTACTCCCGGTTGAAGAATGGAGGAAGGAGGTTCTGGAGGGGACACAGAATCAAAATTTCGGGATAAGGCATCCGCCTTTACATTTTTAGACCCTGGTAGGAATGTAATTGTAAAATGAAATCTAGAAAAAAATAGTGCCCACCGAGCCTGTCTGGGGGTCAGTCTCTTAGCAGATTCGATATAGGCCAAATTTTTATGATCAGTGATGAACATAATAGGATGAGCGTCTCTCTCCAAAAAATGCCTCCATTCTTCGAAGACCAATTTAATCGCTAACCATTCCCTGTTGCTGATGCTGACATCATAGTTTCTCTCGGCCGAAGAGAACTTTTTAGAAAAATCGTCACAGGGTTTGAGGTTAGTCAGGGTAGAGGGGCCCTGGGACAACACTGCCCCCACCCCCACCTCCGAAGCGTCGACCTCTACGATAAAAGGTCTTGATGAATCCAATTGTACCAACACAGGGGCTGAAGTAAAGCATTTCTTTAATATAAGGAAGAAATTTTTTGCAGCCACGGACCAATTTTTTTCATCTGTTCCTTTCAGAGTGAGGTCCGTCAAGGGTTTCACCACCTGCGAGAACCCTTTAATGAACTTCCTATAATAGCGAAGCTCAGAAATCGCTGCAACCCCTTCAGATCATGAGGCTGCACCCAATCTGTAATGGCCTGAACCTTCCCTGGATCCATGCGGAATCCCTCCTCAGATATAATTACACCCAGAAAAGACAGTTCTTGCATAAAAAAGGAGCACTTCTCCAGCTTAGCGTATAAATGGTTCTCCAGTAGTCTCATAAGAACCGTACAAAGATGGTGTAAGTGTGACTGACTGTCCTCTGAGTATACCAAGAAGTCATCCAGTTAAATGACTACATAACGCCCAATCAGGTCAGAGAAAACAACATTAATGAAGTTCTGAAAAACAGCAGGGGCGTTAGTGAGGCCGAATGGCTTAACTAGATTTTCAAACAGCCCCTCAGTCGTGAGGAAGGCTGTTTTCCATTCGTCCCCCTCCCGGATCCTTATAAGGTTAAAAGCGTCTCTTAGTTCAAGCTTAGAAAACCATTTGGCCCCCGTGAGTTGGTTACATAAATCAGGAATCAAAGGGAGAGGGTACGTGTTCTTAATGGTAATTTTGTTCAGTTCCCGAAAGTGAAGGCATGGTCGCAACCCACCATCTTTTTCTTAACAAAGAAAAACCCCGCTGCCACTGGTGAGACCGAGGGCCGAATATGTCCCTTGCGAAGGCTCTCTTTGATGTACTTTTTCATAGCTTGGTGCTCAGGCCCGGACAAATTAAACAAGCGAACCTTGGGTAATTTGGCTCCAGGTATTAAATCAATGGCACAATCATACGGTCTATGTGGTGGGAGCGCCTCAGCCTTGCTTTCGGAAAACACATCTTCTAAGTCACTAAGGTACTCCGGAATATCCTCCAGACCGACAAACGACACAGAGATTTTATCGGACTGACAAAAGGAATCTGGTTACTACACAGACCATTATCATTACATCCCCATCGGGTGATCTCCCCCTTCACCCAGTCAATGAGAGGATTGTGGCGTTGCAGCCAGGGCATCCCCAATACCAGTCCTGCAGGCAGATTATTCATAATGAAACAACTTAACTTTTCCACGTGAGTGGAACCCACTTTCATAGAAAAAACTTCAGACATAAAGCAAATTCCATCCCAGGTAAGAGGGGATGAATCCACAGCCACAATTTTAACATGGTCTTTTCAACCTGATTGTCCCTATCTTATTAAGAGTCACAACTTGGGCATCAATCAGATTAATGGAGGAACCACAGTCAACAAAGGCGGTGGTCATAACAGGACAGCCAGCAAGTTCCAATTCAACCTTGGGCACCATCTTTGCAAGAGAGAAAAAATGTATCTGGGAGTCTGGACAACCTCCCTGATTGTTGCCCAGACTCAGTTGTTTCTCTGATGGTTTCACTGAAGAAGGGCAGGAGGGGCAATTCCTTTTCCAATGTCCAGAGGCTCCACAGTAAAAGCATAGTAGGTTGTCTCTACAGGCTCTCTTTCTCCTTAACCGAGACTGACCCAATCTCCATGTGCTCAGGTGCAGTGTTACACAATTTGGAGTACAAGGGAGACTCTTGTTGCATCATTCCTCTAGCACGGAGTCTCTGGTCCATACGGACCGCCTCCATCATGGTGTCCTCCAGGGTATCAGGACGAGGATGTAATGCAAGAGCGTACTGCAGACGGTCAGACAGGCCCCTGCGGAACAACCCCCTCAGGGCGGCCCAACGTCTAAACTCTGAGCTGAACCATTCAGCAGAGTTCCTCCCTGTATCACACTCATCACCATATCCTCTGCCAGACGCACTCTATCAGGCTCATTATAGACGTGCCCCAGAGCCTCAAAGAACAGGTTCACAGACATATACGTTTAGGAGCAGAGGAAGAGAGAGAGAAAGCCCATGCCTGTGGAGCCCCTCGAAGTAGGGAAATGATGACCCCACCCTCTGGAACTCTTCCCCGGAGGAGCGGGGCCTTAGGGAAAAAAAGCTTGCATCCTTCTCTGAAGGACCTGAACTCCCTTTTATCCCCTGAGAAAGGGTCTGGCAATTTGACCGGAGATTCGGGTGACGCTAATAACACATCTCTACCCCCGGAACTCGGAGCCCCTGCATCGACAGCCCCCTGCACAGTATCCACCAACTGTTGCTGGGTATGGGCCATCGTGCGCTGTTCCAAATTGAGCTTATGGAACATTTGGGTCAGGTGCTTGAGCTTATCAGCCAAAGCTTGCATGGGATCCATGAGGAAAACACCTTTTTTTTTTTTTCTTTCCCTCCGAGAGAAAAAAAACCCTGAAATGGTCAGCTATAATGTCAGGAACAAGCAAAGCAGTATACAAGCACACCAGGGGTCAGACACACAGCCAGAACAACAGTATAGCTGACAGGGAGTGGGTATAAAAACCCCTCCCAGATCCAAAGGGAGGCCAGTAAAAGTTAACCCTCTGAGAACAGGACATTAACCATTTCCTATACCATGACATTATGGCTCTGGGAAAGATCGGGAGTGAAAAAGAAAACGGAAAACCAAAAAAAGCTCAGAGGGTTAAGGGGTAAAAACCCATTCTGTTAGTTGCTGTTGTTCATCCATAATGGTTTCTTTTTATTCCTTGATATTTTTTTTACCAGAGGGTATAAGTTTTTTGCAGGATTTCCATTAATATGCCCCATTTAAATTTAGTATCCCCAGTTGCCATGACGTTGTCCCAGTCTATACAATTAAACTCTTACCTTAATTTGTTAACATCAGCTTTCTTAAAGTTCCAGGTATTGGTATTTCCCCTTTTTAATGTTAGGTTTCAATGTAATTTTCAATCAATCATGTTATGGTCACTCCTTCCCAAATGCTCCCTTACCTGTAGATCTGAAATTGTATCTCGTCTGTCTGGCAGAGCCAGATCCAGTAGATTACCTCCCCTGGTAGGTTCATCTACCATTTGAGAGAGTTAATGGTCCTGAACTGTGGATAATGAATTGTAGCTTTTAGCACAGCCAAAAGATTCTATGTCCCGTTAAATGTCTGAATAGATAAAAACCACCATTATAAGAACCATATTACTGTTTGCTACCTTTTTAATTTGCTGCAGCATTTCATCCTCTTACCTGCAATATTAGGAGACTTGGAGCAAATGCCAATTAACAACTTTCCGTTATTGCCTTCCTCATGTATATTTACCCATAATGACTCTCCATTACTGTAACTCCCCCCAATGTCTTAATTGAGCACAGGTTTTAATGTGAATTTTACAAAGATACACACCCCTCCACCTTTTTTTTTCTTTCCTGTCCTTTCTAAATGTAGTGTATCTCTCCACGTTTGTTACCCAGTCATGACTCTCGTCAAACTAGGTGTCAGGATCCTGACAGCGCCGGCGTACAGCCACCGCTGAGCAGGGACTCACCCGCACTGTAAGGACCCCGGAGACAGGAACAGCCGGAAAGAACAGATGCACAGGACCTGAACGCTGAAGTTTTAGCAAGCAGGCACAGGACCTACGGTCATGTGACTGCAAGGGGGCGGGGCTTAGCGTCCTGCTTTCAGAGATGGTAGAAAACTCAGTCGGGCAAAACAGAAGTCACACACAGTACGGGCAAACGAGGCACAGGAGGGATAAACAGACGGGTGGTTAGACAAAGCCAAAGGTCATACACAAGAGGGCGACGCGGTACCAAGGGGACGAGCAGAGAGAAGTCGAGTCACAAGCAGAGAGTCATACACGAGAGGTAGCGCAGTACAAGAGGGACAGGCAGAACTCGTAACAGGGACAGAACCGGATCAAAACCAAACAAGCAAGCAGGATATAAGGCACACGTACGCACAAGGTCAACTAACTCAGCCGAGGACAGGAGTATAACTGACACCGGACCTAGGTCCAGTGAGAATTAAATAGCCGCCCTCTGCCAGAGAGAGGCAGAAACAATTAACCCCCTGTCTGACCAGGACGGGCCAAAGTGAAACCCCGTCCTGGATCATGACACTAGGATTCTGTAATATCCACCACATCGTATTCTGTGACTGTCATAAGACATAAGTGTCCATTCATTTTGTTTGCTAGACTACTTGCATTTGCCAGTATACATTTAATATTATTAGAACATGTTACGCCTACTTTACTTAGCTCTTTGCTCTCCTTGCATGTCCCAGCCCCCCAAACTCTGTTACCCCTACTGCCTCCCTCTCTGTCTACTCTATCCCCTTATTAGCACAGCTACCCTCCCTCTCCCCCAGATCTTAATTTAAAAGCTCCTCTATCCTCAACATTTTTCCCCAAGCACAGCTGCACCCTACCCATTGAGGTGCAGCCTGTCACTACCGTAGAGCCAGTAGGTGACAGAGAAGTTGGCCCAGTTCTCCAGGAACCCAAACCCTTCCTTCGTTCAAAAATTTCGAAGCCACTTATTTATCTCCTAAGCTCCCACTGCCTATTTAGTGACACTCGTGTCACTGGCAGTATTTCTGTAAACACCACCATGGAGGTCCTGGCCTTGAGCTTCTGTCCTAGTTCTCTGAAATCATTCTTAAAGACCTTGCACCCTCTCTAATGTTGTCATTGGTACCGATGTGTACCGGTTTTTCCCAGCCCCACTCAGCAATCTGTCTATCCGACCCGCAGTATGGCAAACCTGAGCACCTGGCAGACAACACACTGTCTCGGCAGCAGATGACCCTGCATGTCTGTCTAATTATAGAGTCTCCTACCACCTACATCTGTCTGGCCTTTGCTGCACTCCTATTTCCCTCCTTCCTCCAGCAGTCATTTTCCTGGTTGCTAGGAGCAAAGTGCTGCTGCAGTAATCCCAGTTTTGGGCTTGCATTCCTAATATCAGTCAAACATGCATATTTACTAGGTTGTGCCAGATCAGGCTGGAATTGGGCAGGTTAATCTTTACGAAGGACGTATGAATCATGCTGCATACAAGGTTATCCTTGAAAAACAGTTGATTCCTTCTGCTCTGGCAATGTTCCCCAACTCTGATGACTGGTTTTTCCAGTACGACAGTGCACCATTCCACACAGGTAGGTCAGTCAATGTGTGGATGATGGACCACCACATCGAATCCTTGTCATGGCCAACCCAATCTCCAGACCTGAACACCATTGAAAACCTCTGGAATGTAATCAAGAGGAAGATGGATAGTCACAAGCCATCAAACAAAGAACTGCTTAAATTTTTGTACCAGGAGTGGCATAAGGTCACCCAAAAGCAGTGTGAAAGACTGGTGGAAAGCATGCCAAGATGCATGAAAGCTGTGATTAAAAATCATGGTTATTCAACAAAATATTGATTTCTGAACTCTTCCCGAGTTAAAACATTAGTATTGTTGTTTCTAAATGATTATGAACTTGTTTTCTTAGCATTATTTGAGGTCTGCGAGCACTGCATTTATTTGTAATTCTGACCATTTCTCATTTTCTGAAAATAAATGCAAAATTTAGTGCTTGGAAATTCGAAGACATGCTGTCAGTAGTTTATAGAATAAAAGAGCAATTTACACTTTACTCAAAAATATACCTATAAAGAGAAAAATCAGACAAACTGAAAATTTTGCAGTGTCTCAAATTTTGCCAGAGCGATATATGTGTGTGTGTGTGTATATATATAACGCGGCAGTCCGGCCAGCACATGGCGATGTCCTTCGCGTTGCTCCGGCACCATGTCTTCTTTATGAGTAGCCGCGGTTCAGCCCGCCTCCCCCGCCAGCTCCGCAGAGCTGTAGTTTTCTCTCTTGACTGGTGAATCACCAGTCAGAGAAGGTACGACGAATGTAATTGGCCGCTCTGGCCGCCTCCCCCTCCTGCTCTGCAGCTCTAACTTTCAATTCCTCTGTCCTGCATTCCCACCCCCAACCCTCCCTGCTCTGATTCTCATACGCAGCTGCGTGCTGAAAAGAGCGGAGGAGAGGTGGGTGGCTGGGTTTTCCTCTAGCACGGCCCGTACGGAGCCTGCTATGAGGTTATGAAATACTGTATTAAAAAAACAATAAAGTGAAAGGCTTGTTAGCCTGTCATAAGTTGCCTCTCTCTCTCTCAGCCTCCTGCTGTCTCCCACTAAGGCTGCATTTCCCACCGTCGACTTATTCGCAAGTCAATACATTTTTCCAAGTTTTTTGAGGTAAAATTAGGGGGGTCGACTTATACACGGGTCGACTTATACACGAGTATATACGGTGTGTGTGTGTGTGTGTATGTATGTATATGTGTATATATATATATATATATATATATATATATATATATAATCTGAAAAAGGACATTTGTCCATCAGTTCAGCCTATATTCTGTCAGATTAAATCCCCCGATCGACGTCCTTCTGCAGAACCTAATAATTTAATGCCCCAGGAAGACATCCAGGCCTCTCTTTAACCCTTTGAATGAGTTCGCCATCACCACCTCCTCAGGCAAGGAATTCCAGATTCCCACTGCGCTAACAGTAAAGAATCCTCTTCTATGTTGGTGGAAAAACCTCTCCTCCAGACGCAGAGAATGCCCCCTTGTGACCGTCAACTTCCGCGGAGAGATATTTGTTCCCCCATCCCCTTTATTAATTTTGTTGCCCTCCTTTGTACTCGCTCTATTTCCATTATATGCTTCCTGAGCACCGGTGCTGAAAACTGTATACAGTACTCCATGTGCGGTCTAACCAGGGATTTGTACAGAGGCAGTGTAATGCTCTCATCATATGTATCCAGACCTCTTTTTTAATGCACCCCATGATCCTGTTTTCCTTGACAGCCGCTGCCTGGCACTGGATGCTTCAGGTAATTTATCATTAACTAGGATCCCCCAAGTCCTTCTCCATGTCAGATTTACCCAGTGGTTTCCCGTTCAGTGTGTAATGGTGATATTTGATTTCTTCCCATGTGTGTAACTTTACATTTATCATTGTTAAACCACATCTGCCACCTTTCGGCCCAAGTTTCCAACTTATCCAGATCCATCTGTAGCAGAATACTATCTTTCCTTGCATCGACTGCTTTACATATTTTATGTATCATCTGTAAATATCAATATTTTACTTTCTAAACCTTCTACCCGATCGTTAATAAATATGTTGAAGATAATAGATCCCAGCACCAACCCCTGTGGTACCCCACTGTCACAGCGACCCAGTTAGAGAATATACCATTTACCGTATATGCTCGTGTATAAGCCGAGATTTTAAGCACCTTTTTTGTGCTGTAAACGCCCCTCTCGGCTTATAAATGAATCATTGCCGGCGGGGGAGCAGAAGAAATCATACTCACCGTCCTGGCGTCGTCGCTGCATATCAGTCCCTGCATCTCAGTCCGGGCGCCAGCATATCTCTTCCTGTCTTCTTCCTTCCAGTGCTGAGGGGTCACTTAGTACCGCTCATTAAAGTAATGAATATACACGCGTCTCCGATCCCATAGGCGAGAGGCGCATATTCATTATTTTAATGAGCTGTACCACGCGACCGCTCAGCACTGGAAGGAAGACCGGAAGAGAGATGCCGGCACCCGTCCCGCACGGAGATGCAAGTGCTGAGATGTAGTCGTGCCAGGTGAGAGAGTATGACTGGGGGAGGGTGAGCCATGTGACATTCACCTGTCCCCGACCCACCGCCTCGCTGTCCTGTCTTCTGCGTCCTCTGGCTGTGACGTTCAGATCAGAGGGTGCGATGACGTGTTTGATGTGCGCCCTCTATCTGAACAGTCACTGCAGGGAGATGGAGGACACAGCGGCGCTCGGTGGTGGAAAGGGGATAGGTGAATATCGCAAATGCCTGGTGCTTAAGCCAGCGGCAACACTAGCACTTGGCCTCCAGTAACAAGAAATGAGTATGTCTTTTTTTTTTTTTTTCTTTTTTAAATTGCAGCAGCATTATATGGGGCATATTTTAACATAGAGCATCTTATGGGGCCACTATTAACCTTCGTGCAGCATTATATGGGGCATATTTTTGTATGAAGCATCTTATGGGGCCCATCATGAACTGTATTGAACATTATATGGGGCTCCTGATTAAATATGGTTATTCAAAAACATTTAATAATAATTTTTTTTCTATAGTGCCAACATATTCCGCTGCACTTTACATTATAGAGGGGACTTGTACAGAAAATAGACATTACAGCGTAGCATAGCAATAAACACATAGATCGAAACAGATACTAAAAGGAATAAGGGTCCTGCTCGCAAGCTTACAATCTATAAGGGAAAAGGGGAGACACGAAAGGTGGATGGTAACAATTGCTTTTGTTGTTTTTATGGTTTGGACCTTTCCTAACCTACTTATGTCTCAATTAATTTTACTTTTATTGGTATCTATTTTAATTTTTGAAATTTACCATTAGCTGCTGCATTTCCCACCCTAGGCTTATACTCGAGCCAATAAGTTTTCCCAGTTTTTTGTGGCAAAATTAGGGGCCTCGGCTTATACTCGGGTCGGCTTATACTAGAGTATAAACAGTATATACACCCTCTGCTTTCTATGTCAGTTACTTACCTATTTACACACATTTTCACCTAAACACAGCATTCTCATTTTGTGTACCAACCTCTTGTGTGGCACGGTATCAAACGCTTTGGAAAAATCAGTGACTCACCTTGGTCCAGTCTATAACTTACCTCTTTATAAAAACTGATTTGATTGGTTTGACAGTAGCGATTCCTCATAAACCCATGCTGATATGGAGTAAAGCAGTTATTCTCATTGAGATAATCTAGAATAACATCCCTCAGAAACCCTTCAAATATTTTAACAACAATAGAGGTTAGACTTAGTGGCCTATAATTTCCAAGTTCACTTTTAGAGCCCTTTTTGAATATTTGTACCACAT
Organism: Dendrobates tinctorius; assembly: GCF_039654945.1. NCBI lineage: Eukaryota > Metazoa > Chordata > Amphibia > Anura > Dendrobatidae > Dendrobates > Dendrobates tinctorius. The sequence continues at coordinate 27,154,018 of NW_027361716.1, read as the reverse complement.
TTGCTATGCGCCATTCCTGTGGAACAGACCCTGTTGCTATAAAGTCCCTAAATATAAGAAATAATGATTTGTTTATTACATTACTTAGTTCTCTTAGTACTCATGGGTGTATGCCATCCGGACCCGTAGATGTATCTATTTTAATCTTATTTAGCCGGTTTCGCACCTCTTCTTGGGTTAGATTGGTGACCCTTAATATAGTGTTTTCTTTGTCTCTCGGCATTTCACCTAGCATTTTATTTTCCACCGTCAATATCGTATTTAATATATTCCCTTTTTCCTCGTCATGTACAACCATTCCTCACGATTTTTAATGGGCCTACACTTTCACTTATGATTCTTTTTCTATTGATATAGTTGAACAGTTTGGGATTAGTTTTACTCTCCTTAGCAATGTGCTTCTCTGTTTCATTTTTGGCAGCTTTAATTATTTTTTTAGATAAAGAATTTTTCTCCTTTTATAGTTTTTAGAGCTTCAACATTGCCATCTTGCTTTAGGAGTTTAAATGCTTTCTTTTTACTGTTAGTTGCCTCTCTTACGTCTATGTTTAGCTTCATTGGGTTTTTCTTATTTCTTGTCCTTTTTTTTCCCACAAGATATAAACCGCTTACAGTGCCTATTTAGGATTTTCTTCAACATTTCTCATTTATTATCTATATTCTTATTTATGAGGACATTGTCCCAGTCAACCAGATTAAAGGCATCTCTAAACTGGTCAAACTGTGCCTTCCTAAAGTTCAGTATTTTTGTGACTCCCTTTCAAGTCCCCCTAGAGAAAGACAAGTGAAACGATACAATATTGTGGTCGCTATTTCCTAGATGCCCGAAGATTTGTACATTTGTTATTCTGTCAGGTCTATTAGATAGTATTAGGTCTAAAAGTGCTGCTCATCTGGTTGGATTCTGCACCAATTATGAAAGATAATTTTTCTTGGTTATTAGCAGAAACCTGTTGCTTTTATGGGTTTCGCAGGTCTCTGTTTCCCAGTTAAGATCCGGGTATTTAAAGTTCCCCATAACAAGGACATCATTATGGGTTGCAGCTTCATCTATCTGCCTTAGTAGTAGACTTTCCATGATTTCTGTTATATTTGGGGGTTTGTAACAGACCCCAATGAGAATTTTGTTACTATTTTTCCCTCCATGTATTTCGACCCATATGTATAAATTATATTTTATTTATACATTTTAAAAATTACAAAAAGGAAGATGGGCTGATGCAAAAGTTTTTTCCACTTTTGAGATTTGGGTGCTTAGATAGATTTCACCAAGGTTTTAGATAGTTATTAGCCTGTTAGGGTTATGACTTGTTAACTATCATCATTAAGAAAGGTCAGGTGATGCAGATTTCCCAGATTTATAAAAACCCAGCCTCCTCTTACCTTGTGCCAAGTAAACTGCAGCGATGTTTTTTTTTTTAAGCTGTTGCCTATCACTCTAAAAAATGAAAAAGATAGAGGCCCACAAAGCCAATAAGATAGCAACGCATTTTCATTTTGCCCTTAGTTTGAAATGTACTTAATATATAGTAGTTAACAGTCATTGTGGAGATCAAGATAAGTTCTCAAAGACCGAGCAAAATTTCGGTGAGCTTGTACGATTACTAGAGAGGCAAATCAAATCCCCCGCTTGACTACAAAAGACTTTCAGATAGATTTAGCAGACTCTGGAGTTGTACTACATTGATCACCTTTTCAGAGAAACCTGCACAAATATGGCCTTCATGGAAGAGTCATCAGAAGAAAACCTCTTCTGTGTCCTCACCTTAAAATTCAGTTTCTGAAGTATGTGAAAAAACATCTAATCAAGCCTGATGCATTTTTTAAGCAAGTCTTGTGAAGCAATGAGGTTAAAATAAATCTTTGGCCACAATGATCAAAAGTATATGTGAAGAAAAAAAAAAAAAGCACAGAATTTCAGTAATATAACATCTAGCCAACCGTTATGCATATGGTTTAATCAATCATGCTTTGGGGTTGTGTTGCAAGCTAATGGCTCATGTAGAGGGAAGAATTGATTCTATGAAACTTCAACAATTTCTTGATGCAAACATGACACCATCTGTAGTAATGCTGAAGTTGAAAAGTGGATGGCTTCTACAAATGGATAATGATTCTAAACACGTGAAAATCCACAGCAGACTACTTCAAAAGGCACTAGCTGAAGGTTTTGCAATTACTTTCACAGTCCTCTGATCGGAACATGATTGAAAATCTTTGTTTAGTCCTTAAAATAGTAGTGCATGCAAAACGATCCAGGAATCTTACAGAACTGGAAGAAATTTCCAAGGAGGAATGGATGGAAATCCCTCAAACAAGAATTGAAAGACTCTTGACTGGCTGCAAAAAGCATTTACCAGCTGTGATACTTGCAAAAGGGAGTGCTACTCGGTACTCACCATGCAGGGTGCACAAACCTTTGCATTGGCCTGTCCTCTGCCTTTGACACAGTTGACCACTGCCTACTGCTACAGATTCTTCCCTTGGCATCAAAGACCTTGCCCTGTCCTGGATTTCCCCATACCTTTCTGACCGCACATTCAGCGTTTCCCACTCCCACACTACCTGCTCATCCCGCCCCCTCTCTGTTGGAGTCCCCCAAGGCTCTGTCCTGGGGCCCCTACTTTTTTCCATCTATACTCTTGGCCTAGTACAACTCATAAAGTCCCATGGCTTCCAGTACCACCTGTATGCAGATGACACTCAGATCTACCTCTCTGGCCCTGATGTCACCTCTCTGCTGTCCAGAATCCCGGAGTGTCTATCAGCCATATCCTCCTTTTTCACCTCTCTCTTCCTAAAATTCAACATAGACAAAACTGAACTCATCTTTCCTCCATCTCATGTATCTTCCCTACCCAATCTATCTATTATGGTAAATGGCATCGCGCTCTCTCCCGCACCTGAAATCCGCTGCCTCGGAGTAACTCTCGACTCTGCCCTGTCCTTCAAACCGCATGTCCAATCTCTTGCCACCTCCTGTCGCCTCCAACTCAAAAATATTTCCTGAATCCGTCCCTTCCTCAGTCCTCAATCTACTAAAACTCTTGTACATGCCCTCATCATCTCCCGCCTTGACTACTACAACACTCTCCTCTGTGGCCTCCCTGCTAACTCTCTTGCACCACTCCAGTCTGTCCTCAATTCTGCTGCCCGACTAATTCACCTCTCTCCTCGCTACTCCCCTGTCTCTCCCCTCTGCAAATCCCTCCATTGGCTCCCAATTCCCCAAAGAATCCAGTTCAAACTACTAACACTACTAACTACAAACTACAACACTACTAACAGCCATCTTTCCCCTCCCTATATCTCTGAACTAATCTCCCAATATCTTCCCTCACGTACTCTTCGATCCTCCCAAGACCTCCTACTCTCCTCCACACTTATTCGTTCCTCACACAACCGCCTCCAAGATTTCTCCCGAATATCCCCTATCCTCTGGAATGCCATGCCTCAACACATCTGATTATCCACCACCCTCGGATCCTTCAAACGGAACCTGAAAACCCATCTTTTCAGGAAAGCTTACAGACTGCAATAACCATTCTGCCACCTCACCACCGCCTGAGCTGCCGCCTCATCACCACCAGAGCTGCTGCACCCCCGACCTTCTGTCTCTTCCCCACTATCCCGTAGAATATAAGTCCGCAAGGACAGGGTCCTCTCTCCTCTGTACCAGTCCGTCATTGTAAATTTGTTGTGGAAATTTGTTTACTGTAAACGATATCTATAACTTCGTATGTAACCCCCCTTCTCATGTACAGCACCATGGAATTAATGGCGCTATATAAATTAATAATAATTGGCCTATTTTCCTTTTTGTAATTCTTAAAATGTAAAAGATGAAAATATATATATTTGTTGTCAAAAATACAAAGGAAATGTGTCTCTAATTTAAGCCTTTTTAGAGATCATTTCATCTTCAACTTTCTTAACTGTTCTAAAAAAAGAGTTACTTTGACATTATTGGAAGAGTGGAGGATATAGGAGAGGATTGTTGGAAGTGCTGATAAAACATGGCACCTTTTCACTCCACCATTCTCCTCTTCTCCTTGGCCTTTCCCTCTGAGAGGAATAATGTGGCATCCCCTAATGTTGCATACAACACAATTATCTCTATGGCTCATGAGAGTAAATCGTGGTTAGTCCTGCGGGCAAGGGATATGCATTGACGATACTAGTGAGCTTTTATCTCTACACGGTAAAAGAATACTAAAACTGCGTCTTAAGCTTTCGTGGGAACAACATTCGTAGTCCCCGCTCCCTTAGATAACCCAGATTGCGTCACTCGGTAGCTGGCAGCTTCGATCGCCATATCTAGAGTGTAGTGAAGAGAAAACAGCTGCACTCTAGGAAATTTTGATTTTCAATGCAAACAATTTTTTATTGAAGACACCACAAGGGAATAGTGCATTGAGGTAACGTTTGGACCCTATGTCGGGTCATTTTCAAACCTCACTAGAAAAGACACATACAAAGATAGACGTTAGGCTATATACAGTGATAATCACAATAATGTACAAACTCTGTAGAGGTTTAACCCCTTCATGACCCAGCCTATTTTGACCTTAATGACCTGGCCATTTTTTGCAATTCTGACCAATGTCCCTTTATGAGGTAATAACTCAGGAACGCTTCAACGCATTCTAGCGATTCAGAGATTGTTTTTTTCGTGACATATTGGGCTTCATGATAGTGGTAAATTTAGGTCGATAATTTTTGCGTTTATTTGTGAAAAAAATGGAAATTTGGTGAAAATTTTGCAATTTTCAAATTTTTAATTTTTATTCTGTTAAACCAGAGTGTTATGTGACACAAAATAGTTAATAAATAACATTTCCCACATGTCTACTTTACATCAGCACAATTTTGGGAACAACAATTTTTTTCGTTAGGAAGTTACAAGGGTTAAAAGTTGACCAGCAATTTCTCATTTTTGCAACAAAATTTACAAAACCATTTTTTTTAGGAACCACCTCACATTTGAAGTCACTTTGAGGGGTCTATATGGCAGAAAATACCCAAAAGTGTCACCATTCTAAAAACTGCACCCCTCAAGCTACTCAAAACTACATTCAAGAAGATTATTAACCCTTCAGGTGCTTCACAGGAACTAAAGCAACATGGAATGAAAAAATGAACATTTTAATTTTTCCAACCAAAATTTTCTTTTAGCATCAGTTTTTTCATTTTCACATGGGTAACAGGATAAAATGTATCCTAAAATTTGTTGGGCAATTTCTCCTGAGTACACCGATACCTCATATGTGGTCATAAACCACTGTTTGGGCGCACGGCAGGGCTCAGAAGGCAAGGAGCGCCATTTTACTTTTTGAATGTAAAATATGCTTGAATATTTAGCGGTTGCCATGTTGCCTTTTAAGAGTACCTGTGTGCCTAAACATTGGAGCTCCCCCACAAGTGACCCCATTTTGGAAACTAGACCCTCCAAGGAACTTATCTAGATGCATAGTATGCACTTTGAACCCCCAGGTGCTTCACAAATTGATCTGTAAAAAAAAACAAAAAAAAACTTTTTTTTCACAAATTTTATTTAGCCTCAGTTTTTTCATTTTCACATGGGCAACAGGATAAAATGGATCCTAAAATTTGTTGGGCAATTTCTCCTGAGTACATCAATATCTCATATGTGGTCATTAACCACTGTTTGGGCGCACCGCAGGGCCCGAAAGGGAAGGAGCGCCATGTGACTTTTTGATTGGAAAATTAGCTCCAATCGTTAGCGGACACCATGTCGCATTTGGAGAGCCCCTGTGTGCCTAAACATTGGAGCTCCCCCACAAGTGACCCCATTTTTGGAAACTAGACCCCCGAAGGAACTTATCTAGATGTGTGGTGAGCACTTTGAACCCCCAAGTGCTTCACAGAAGTTTATAACGCAGAGCAGTGAAAATTAAAAATAATTTTTTTTTGCTCAAAAATGATTTTTTAGCCCGCTATTTTTTATTTTCACAAGACTAACAGGAGAAATTGAACCACAAAAGTTGTTGTGCAATTTGTCCTGAGTACACTGATACCCCATATGTGGGGGGGAACCACTGTTTGGGAGCACGGGAGAGCTCAGAAGGGAAGGAGCGCCATTTTGGAATGCAGACTTTGATGGAATGTTCTGCGGGCATCATGTTGCGTTTGCAGAGCCCCTGTGTGTCTAAACAGTAGAAACCCCCACAAGTGACCCCATTTTGGAAACTAGAACCCCCAAGGAGCTTATCTAGATGTGTAGTGAGCACTCTGAATCCCCAAGTGCTTCACAGAAGTTTATAAATGCAGAGCCATGAAAATAAAAAAATATTTTTTTTTTCCTCAAAAATGATTTTTTAGCCCGCTATTTTTTATTTTCCTAAGGAAAACAGGATAAATTGGACCCCAAAAGTTGTTGTCCAGTTTGTCCTGAGTATACTGGTACCCCATATGTGGGGCTAAACCACTGTTTGAGCGCACGGCATGGCTCAGAAGGGAAGGAGCGTCATTTGACTTTTTGAATGGAAAATTAGCTCCAATCGTTAGCGGACACCATGTCGTGTTTGCAGAGCCCCTGTGTGCGTAAACTTTGGAGCTCCCCCACAAATGACCCCATTTTGGAAACTAGACCCCCTAAGGAACTTATCTAGATGCATAGTGAGCACTTTGAACCCCCAGGTGCTACACAGAAGTTTATAACGCAGAACCGTGAAAATAAAAAATCTTTTTTCCACAAAAATAATTATTTTAGCCCCCATTTTTTTATTTTCACAAGGGTAACAGGAGAAATTAGACCCCCAAAGTTGTGCAATTTTTCCTGAGTACCCTGATACCCCATAAGTGGGGGTACACCACTGTTTGGGCACACGTCGGGGCTCGAAATGGAGGGAGCACCGTTTGACTTTTTGAACGCAAAATTGGCTGGAATAAATCGTGGCTCCATGTCGCGTTTGGAGACCCCATGATGTGCCTAAACAGTGGAAACCCCTCATTTCTATCTCCAACCCTGACCCCAACACACCCCTAACCCTAATCCCAGCCCTAATTATAACCCTAACCACAACCCTAATCCCACCACACCCCTAACGAAATCCCAACTCTAACCCTAACCACAAGCCTAACCGTAATCCCAACCCAACCGTAATCCCAACCCCAACCCAACCCTAATCCCAATTCCAACCCTAACCCTTAGTCCAACCCTAACCCTTAGTCCAACCCTAACCCTTAGTCCAACCCTAACCCTTAGTCCAACCCTAACCCTTAGTCCAACCCTAACCCTTAGTCCAACCCTAACCCTAGCCCTGGACCTAACCCTAATGGAAAAAAAAATATTTTTTTTTATTTTATTATTTGTCCCTACCTATGGGGGTGATAAGGGGGCAGTGATTTACTTTTTTTTTATTTTGATCACTAAGAAAGTTTATCAATGTGATCAAAATAAATGAATGAACCTGCAGCGTTGCAGATTCGATTCTGCGCATGCGCCCGCCATCTTCCAAGATGGCGGCGCCCATGACGCTGGACGGCGGGACACCGGGACGGATAGCGGTAGGTCGGAGGCACAAAGGAGGGTGAGAGTGGGTGATCGGAGGGGTGATCAGAGGGCTGGGGGGGCGGGGGGCAGATTATGACAGCGGCTGCCGATCGGTGCCGTCAGACGGTGTGTGTGTGGGGGGGGGGGGGGTCGGGTCTCGGTGTCCAGCCATGGCCGATGCTATTTCAGCATCGGCCATGGCTGGATTGTAATATTTCACCAATTTTCATTGGTGAAATATTACAATCGCTCTGATTGGCAGTTTCATTTTTAACAGCCAACAGCCAATCAGAGCGATCGTAGGCACGTGGGGGCTAAGCCACACCCCCAGGTGTTGACGCTGAAGGGTTCTTTGTGTGCGGGTCGGGTGACCTTTCAGTGACCCCGGTCACCCGACCCGCAGGGGGGCTATTTATAGCATGACGCCTACGTAGGCGTCATAGGTCGTTTGGGCACGACTTTTCATGACGCCTACGTAGGCGTCATGGGTCGTGAAGGGGTTAAACAGATATACATATTTACACAATTACATATTTACACTATGTACAAAATCATCATGTACAGGATCGTTGGGTGCAAAATCATTGTAGATCAAAATTGTACAAATCAATGAGTTAGCCCATAGGATATTGGAGTTAGATCCAGTAAATATTGATTGAAGCAGCCGTGGAGCTGGGTTACAGCGAGGCCGGCATAATAGAGCAAATGACATAAATGCAACATAATTAGGCAGTGCAAGCATGGAGACTGACCTTAAAACGCAAGAGAAAAAGAAGCAATCACGGCAGTATGAATGTGCAGGAGGGGCTAAGGTGTCATATGTAGAAGTCCGGTCTGGCAGGGGCCAGGTTGAGGTCCTGATATGAGCTGAGGGGACAGGTAGTGCGAGAGTTAACAGCATAAAAGCATTCTAAAGTAGCGCACAGTACAGCAGTGCTGCAGGACATACCTGGAAGCGTGGGGCACCAAGCGCCGTCTGTGGTGTAGTGTGCAGGCATTGGTGGTCAGTGGGTTAAAGTACCCTGAAGACCGGAAGTCAGTGGGAGTGTCTGAGGTGTGCTACTGTGTGGAAAACATAAGTGGTGTGTACTGAAGCCGAGGCTTGTAGCGCTGTTGGTGGGGGCGCCTGTGCTGTGTGCTGGAGGTAGAAACTACAAGGGAAAGAGGAGACATAAACAAAAGTGTACCAGGCGCCTGCGTAGTAGCGCTGGGGGGGGAGAGAGGAGAGAGTGTCAGACTGAGCCGTGAAGCAAGAGGGATGAGGAGAGAGGAGACAGGGCACAAAACAAGGAGGGAGAAGAGGTAGGGAGATAGAACAGAAGCAATAGAGGAGTGGGAGGAGAACATAAAAAGGAATTAATGAATGAGGTGTAAAAAATGAGTATAATGAACGAAATGGATCAAAGTTATTGAAAAGAACAAGAGAATAAAATAGAATGAAATGAGGGGATGAAATAAATCTAGAAAAACGGGAAATAAAAATGAAAAAAATGCTGAAGAAAATGATGAAAGAATGAAAAGAAACAAAGGAAAAGAAAAAAATGAAAAAAAAAAAAAAATGAAATGGTAATAGGACAAATGGAAAAAAATGAAAGAAATGAATAAATACAAATAATAAAAATATTGATAATAAAAATTAAAAAATAAAAACTGACAACATAATAAGGCTGGTTTCACATTTGCGTTAAAACAACGCTGCGCCCTGCGTCATTAAGCCCCGCTCCGAGCCGGCTCCCTGCCCGCCCCATCCGGGATCACCGCCTACTTTCGCATTTGCACGGATGCGATCGGCGCACCCTATCTTTAGCATAGGGTGCGCAGATCATGCGCTGCCAGTGTGAAAGTAGCGTGCTGCGCACTTTTGACGGTGCGCCGTGCGCGCCGAAATGCAACATGCTGCATTTCGGCGCGCACCGTCAAAAGTGCGCAGCACGCTACTTTCACACTGGCAGAGCATGATCTGCGCACCCTATGCTAAAGATAGGGTGCGCCAATCGCATGCGTGCAAATGCGAAAGTAGGCGGTGATCCCGGATGGGGCGGGCAGGGAGCCGGCTCGGGGCGGGGCTTAACGACGCAGGGTGCAGCGTTGTTTTAACGCAAATGTGAAACCAGCCTAAGAAAATGAAATAAAATAATAAAAATAATGAAAAAATGATGAAATGATTAAGATGAAAAAAATGAAAAAAATAAAAAAATATATTAAAGTAAATGGGAGGAATTGAAAAAAGTGAAAAAGGAAAAAGATAAAAAAAAAGGAATAGAAAAATACCAGTACTTACCCTGATGGGTGTAAAATGTAAGGGTCAAGGCGCCTGAAAAATTAGGAAGTTAATATACCGAAGAAGTGAAAGTCAACATGCTATACACATACCTGCAAATATAGCATGTTGACTTTCACTTCTTCTGTATACTAACTCTTCCTAATTTTTCAGGCGCCTTGACCCTTACATTTTACACCCATCAGGGTAAGTACTGGTATTTTCTACTCCTAGTTTTTATTTTTTTATTTTTATCTTTTTTCCTTTTTTACTTTTTCAATTTTTCCCATTTACTTTAATATATGTTTCTTTTTTTCATCTTCATCATTTCATCATTTTTTCATCACTATGTTTTAGTTTTATTATTTTATTTTTATTTCATTTTTATTTCATTTTTATTTGTCAATTTTTATTTTTTCGATTTTTTTTATTAATATTTTTATTTGTATTTCTTCATTTCTTTCATTTTTTACTTTTGTCCTATTACCATTTCATTTTTTATTTTATTTTTTTCTTCATTTTTTTCTTTTTCTTTTCATTTGTTTCTTAGCATTCTTTCATCATTTTCTTCAGCATTTTTTTCATTTTTATTTCCCGTTGTTCATTTTTACTCTAGATTTATTTCATCCCCTCTTATTTCATTCTATTTTATTTCCTTGCTCTTTTCTATCCCTTTGATCCTTTTCATCCATTTCATTCGTTATACTAATTTTTTTTCACCTCATTCATTAATTCCTTTTTTTATGTTCTCCTCCCACTCCTCTATTGCTTCTGTTCTATCTCCCTACCTCTTCTCCCTCCTTGTTTTGTGCCCTCCCTGTCTCCTCTCTCCTCATCCCTCTTGCTTCACGGCTCAGTCTGACACTCTCTCCTCTCTCTCTCCCCTCTCCCTTCCCCCAGTGCTACTATGCAGGCGCCTGGTACACTTTTGTTTGTCTCCTCTTTCCCTTGTAGTTTCTACCTCCAGCACACAGCGCAGGCGCCCCCACCAACAGCGCTACAAGCCTCGGCTTCAGTACACACCACTTATGTTTTCCACACAGTAGCACACCTCAGACACTCCCACTGACTTCCGGTTTTCAGGGTACTTTAACCCACTGACCACATATGTCTGCACACTACACCACAGACGGCGCTTGGTGCCCCACGCTTCCAGGTATGTCCTGCAGCACTGCTGCACTGTGCGCTACTTTAGAATGCTTTTATGCTGTTAAGTCTCGCACTACCTTTCCCCTCAGCTCATATCAGGACCTCTACCTGGTCCCTGCCAGACCGGACTTCTACATATGGCACTTTAGCCCCTCCTGCACATTCATACTGCTGTGATTGCTTCGTTTTCTCTTCTGCTTTAAGGTCAGTCTCCATGCTTGCACTGCCTAATTATGTTGCATTTATGTCATTTGCTCTATTATGCCGGCCTCTCCGTAACCCAGCTCCACGGCTGCTTCAATCAATATTTACTGGATCTAACTCCAATATCCTATGGGCTAACTCATTGATTTGTACAATTTTGATCTACAATCTACACAACGATCCTGTACATGATGATTTTGTACATAGTGTAAATATGTAATTGTGTAAATATGTATATCTGTTTAAACCTCTGCAGAGTTTGTACATTATTGTGATTATCACTGTATATAGCCTAATGTCTATCTTTGTATGTGTCTTTTCTAGTGAGGTTTGAAAAAGACCTGACATAGGGTCGAAACGTTAACTCAACGCACTATTCCCCTGTGGTGTCTTCAATAAAAAATTTTTTGCATTGAAAATCAAAATTTCCCAGCGTGCAGCGGTGTTCTCTTCACTGGATGACCGTCTGGACTAAGTTCCAGGTTCAGCTCGTACCTACCTCCTATCCACAGAGTGCACGCCTTGTCTGTATCACTATATCTTGAGTGTAGTCGTGACAAATCCGGTCCCCGCCTCCTTAAATGTTGTGGGATTGCTTCTCTGTGGAGGCAGCGGCTTTGGGCACCGCCTCCGAATATAAAATAGCAGTGTTTCGGGGTCTCTGTAGAGACGTTGTGAGCACCAGCTTGCTCCGTCCTGTGAGGTGAGAAATGCTTATGGTGTTCATGGAGACGCCGTTTGCATCGTAGACCAAAAGAGCAGAGGGTGTGAGTTTTGCCCTCCTTGGCAGTGATGCGATTGGCGTCCTAGGTTGCTATGAGGATGCCTAAACATATGGAGAGCTTTAAATGGTTAAATCTTGTTATAATGTGGCTCACCACTTGATTAAAGCCCTGTGAGAAAAGTCCCAGTCCAAAAACGTACGAATAGTTAAATATATGTGTGTGTATATATATATATATATATATATATATATATATATATTTATATATATATATATATATATATATATAATGTCTGTTTGCCTACTAAAGGAACACACACATTCAATTGAATCCGCAACTATGTGTGTATGTATATAAAATATTTTTATATGATGTTTTATTCTTCCACAGCGTTCCTTTCTGGAGATTTCTCATCACAGGTGCTGACCAGAACAGAGAAATAAAAATGTGGTGCACAGTATCTTGGACCTGTCTGCAGACAATCCGGTGAGAGCTCTTTTCCAACGATAACTGTATTAGAGAGATGCATTAATAACTAGCTAGCTAATAACCCACAACCACAACCCAAGTACTGAACACAAATCCACCATCCAAGTACAAAACACAAATCAGAATAGATTCCACATCTACACATGGTAATACATAACTTTTGTGTCAGAAGATGTTTTCTTGACATATACATACATATGAAGTTTTCTCGTATTAGTTGCCGCTGTATGCTGCAAATACAAATAACTGGCATGACTGATTTCTCTTATAAGATATATTACAAAGTTTCTTATTTTTACTATTGAGTTATGGGAAAAAAATGATCACTCTTTACATTTTTCATGAAGCTTTAGTAGTTCTTTTTCAGCGTCCATCCAGATTATCATGTCATCAATGTAACTGAAGTATGCCAAGGTAATGATAGAACAGGATGCTAACAAGTTACTTTCCAGTTTTATTATGTAAAGGTTGACGGACTAGCTTTGCGTGGTTCCATAACTTTGTTGTTTGTATCCTCCCTGAAAGAGAAAACAATTATGCGTAAGGATATTTCCTCTTTTCGAAGTATGTTCTACAGCTGTTCTTTTCTGCACCTTCTGGAGTTCATGTAAAACTAATAGGATTGGAGCATGTGGAGTGGGTATAGAATCATAGAATGTTAGAGTTGGAAGGGACCTCCTGGGTCATCTTGTCCACCCCCTTGCAAAGTGCCGTATTCACTAAACCATCCCAGACAGCTGCCTGTCCAGCCTCTGTTTGAAGACTTCTGTTAAATTAGAACTCAACACCTCTTGTGGTTGCCTGTTCTACTCATTGATCACCTTCACTGTCGAATTATTTTTTTCTAATATTTAAACTGTGTGTTCTTACTTTCAGTTTCATTCTATTGCGTCTCATGTTTCCATATGCAAATGAGAATAAGGATGATCATTTTGTTCTGTGTTAGCCATTCAGATATTTGTAGACCGCTATTAAGTCTCCTCTTATCCTTCTTTTGCAAGCTAAACATTCCCAGAACCTTTAACCATTCCTTGTAGGACATAGTTTGCAGTCCACTCACCTTCCTGGCAGCTCTTCTCTGAGCTTGCTCTAGTTTTTCAATATATTTTTTAAAATGTGGAGCCCAGAACGGCACACAGTATTCTAGATGTGGCTGCCTGACCAAGGAGGAATAAAGGGGGATAATTACTTCATGTGATCTAGACTCTATGCTTCTGTTAATACTTCCTAGAACTGTTTGTCCTTTTTTTGCTTCTGCATCACACTGTTGACTCATGTGCAATCTGTGATCTTTTAGTATCAAAAGTCACTTCTAAACAGAAATTGGGTGTATACAAGTGCTTACTGAGAATTGCCATTTCCATATATGATCAACAAAGTAAAGTAGGACTCAATGTTATAGCATGCAAACATTAATGATATGAAATTACCTATGACTTTCCAATTCATGTGCTAAGTATTCTCAATTTTTCATATTTTCCAGTGCAATAATGCAACTCAAATTTCGTATACTTCATGTTTCCTTGCTATAGCTCTGCAGAGTGCTACTTTATTTTGTTTGAGATCTATTCATATACCCAAGTCTTTTTCACATGTGCTGTTGCTTATTTCTATTCTCATTCTGTAGATATAATTTGCACTTTTCCCTGCTGATGTATGCAGACAGTGTTCTTTCCTATTTACACACAATGGCTTATTCTGAAGAATTCCTTTGAATTGAAATTGACACTTGAAATTGCTTATTCTCTTTTTCTGCTAGGTTTTCTCCTGACCCCTTTAACTCCAGTGTCCTACCAGGATTAAAAGCTTCCCTAGATTTATCTGCAGAGTTTATGATACTTACTGATGTTCATAGAAAAGTAAGTAGTAGGAAAAAAATGTAAACTGCACTTTCTGTTTAATAAAAAAAAAAGTTATGTACCACAACATGGTAATAATAACTTAACCTTCAAAAAATAAGTTATAGCTCAAAGAATGTCATTGCACAAAATTATTTAATTTAATAAAAAAATTAAAGTGTTTGTAGTGTGTGAAAGCATCAAGTTATAAAAAGATATAAATGTAACATCACCGTAATGTTGCTATCCCAAGGATTTGTGTTTCTCACTTCTACCGCCCAGTAAATGGCAGTTAAGAAATAAAAAGTTCTTGGACTGCTATGTAATTTTTTTGCTCTGCCTCCCAAAAATCTGAATAAGAGTAGTTTTGTATTTATTCGTCGCACTACAGTGAGCAGATATTTTTTGTCTAGGCTCGGCATTAAAGTCTGCAAACACTTGTGAATAATCACATCGCTCATATTGCTTGCTGTCAGGATTTTCGGGTGTCAAGACCGCAAGTGTGCTATTGGATCCTTTGTCCATGTTCCAACTAGACATGCACTCAATTCACTTGTATTGAATGTCTAGTCGGCTTGTGTCAGAGACTCTGCATATTGCACATGACCACCTTCACCCGTTAACGGAGAACCCTGACATTGCGTGCTATGTGTGATGTGAGCATTCGCAAGCCCTGCAGTCACATAGGACTTGCATGACGAACCTGTAGATCCCTTTCAAGTCGGGTTTTCTACATCTCCAAAGGGGAAAAAAAAACAGGGTTCAGAGAAAATTTTACTATTCACTATAATGAGACAGACCTGAGTCCCCTTTGGATCCTGTCTGTCCCCTTACCTGTCATTTACTCAGCTCCAGCCAAATTTTTGCTTCAAAAGGCAGTTGACGCTACTTTCCTGCTGAGCCCTGCCAAACCGATTCTGGCCACATATGGGGTGCATTGCCACGTTAGAAATTGCACAACAATATTTGTATGTTTGTTTTTTTCTCCTATTACACCTTGGGCAAATAAAAAAAAATGGGAATGCAGCAACATTTCAGTGGAAAACAAAGTATTTTGTCATGTTTTAATGCCCAATATTATAAAATTCTGTAAAATACCTGTGGATTCAGAGTGATGACTACTATCCCCCTAAAAGAAGTCATTTCAGGGGGGTACTTTTCAAAATTGCATTGACTGTTAGTGATTTTTGCTGTTTTGACACCTCAGGGTCTCTAGATAATTGTGAACGCACTCAATACTATCAAATATTTTCACTCAAAAAGTCAAATTGCACTTGTCCTTTTCGATCCCTGCCACATGCTCATGCAGTAGTTACTTGACCATATGTGGGGTATAGCACCATTCACGAGTAACACTGTTACATAATTGTGAGGTCTGTTTTTTCCTATTACCCGTTTCTGAAAATCCAAAAGGTTTAAGCTAAACCATGTTTTTATTGGGAAACAATGAACTTATTTATTTTATTCCACTTTTCTGTTGTTTCTCATGAAACACTTGAAGGGTTTACAAAGTTCCTGAATCTGTTTTGAATTTTTTGAGGTGTAATTTTTAAATTGGTGTCAAGAAAAAAAAAAAAAAAATTAAAAATTCATCAACCATTTTTTCATTTTTTTCTAACTTCGTAGCAAAGTAGAAAACATCTTAAAAATAATGCTGATGCAGGTAGACATATGGTAAATATTAACTTTCTTTTGTGGTCTGACTACCTTCAGTAATTTTTTTGAAATTGCAATTTTTCTAAACTTGGGTAAAAATCTGACTTTTTCTTTAAAAAAAAAAAATAACATATTGACCTAAATTTCCTACAATCCTAAAGTACATTGCATCGTAATTAACTAAGTTGTCTAAAGCTGTTAGCTCAGAAGAAGCGTTCCAAAGCTATTACCACTGAATACATCTGAGTTGAAAAAATCTGCTCTGAGCAGGAAGGGGAGGACTGGCTATGGCTTTAAGGTGTTAACCACACCGTGTGTGTGTGTATATGTATGTGTGTGTATATATATATATATATATATATATATATATATATATATATATATATATATATATATATATATATATAATATGTGTGTGTGTGTGTGTGTATGTGTATATATATATATATGTATGTGTGTATATATATATATATATATATATATACAGTACAGACCAAAAGTTTGGACACACCTTCTCATTCGAAGAGTTTTCTTTATTTTCATGACTATGAAAATTGTAGATTCACTCTGTAGGCATCAAAACTATGAATTAACACATGTGGAATTATATAATTAACAAACAAGAGTGAAACAACTGAAAATTTGTCTTATATTCTAGGTTCTTCAAAGTAGCCACCTTTTGCTTTGATTACTGCTTTGCACACTCTTGGCATTCTCTTGATGAGCTTCAAGATGTAGTCACCGTAAATGGTCTTCCAACAGTCTTGAAGGAGTTCCCAGAGATGCTTAGCACTTGTTGGCCCTTTTTGCCTTCACTCTGCGGTCCAGCTCACCCTAAACCATCTCGATTGGGTTCAGGTCTGGTGACTATGGAGGCCAGGTCATCTGGCGTAGCACCCCATCACTCTCCCTCTTGGTCAGATAGCCCTTACACAGCCTGGAGGTGTGTTTGCGGTCATTGTCCTGTTGAAAAATAAATCATGGTCCAACTAAACGCAAACCGGATGGAATAGCATGACGCTGCAAGATGCTGTGGTAGCCATGCTGGTTCAGTATGCCTTCAATTTTTAATAAATCCCCAACAGTGTCACCAGCAAAGCACCCCCACACCATCACACCTCCTCCTGCATGCTTCACGGTGGGAACCAGGCATGTAGAGTCCATCCGTTCACTTTTTCTGCGTCGCACAAAGACACGGTGGTTGGAACTAAAGATCTCAAATTTGGACTTATCATACCAAAGCACAGATTTCCACTGGTCTAATGTCCATTCCTTGTGTTCTTTAGCCCAAACAAGTCTATTCTGCTTGTTGCCTGTCGTTAGCAGTGTTTTCCTAGCAGCTATTTTACCATGAAGGCCTGCTGCACAAAGTCTCCTCTTAACAGTTGTTGTAGACATGTGTCTGCTGCTAGAATGCTGTGTGGCATTGACCTGATCTCTAATCCTAGCTGCTGTTAACGATTTCTGAGGCTGGTGACTCGGATGAACTTATCCTCCGCAGCAGAGGTGACTCTTGGTCTTCCTTTCCTGGGGCGGTCCTCATGTAAGCCAGTTTCTTTGTAGCGCTTGATAGTTTTTGCCACTGCACTTGGGGACACTTTCAAAGTTTTCCTAATTTTTCGGGCTGCCTGACCTTTATTTCTTAAAGTATTGATGGCCACTCGTTTTTCTTTACTTAGCTGCTTTTTTCTTGCCATAATACAAATTCTAACAGTCTATTCAGTAGGACTATCAGTTGTGTATCCACCAGACTTCTGCACAACACAACTGATGGTCCCAACCTCATTTATAAGGCAAGAAATCCCACTTATTAAGCCTGACAGGGCACACCTGTGAAGTGAAAACCATTTCCAGTGACAACCTCTTGAAGCTCATCAAGAGAATGCCAAGAGTGTGCAAAGCAGTAATCAAAGCAAAAGGTGGCTACTTTGAAGAGCCTAGAATATAAGACATATTTTCAGTTGTTTCACACTTGTTTGTTATATAATTCCACATGTGTTAATTCATAGTTTTGATGCCTTCAGAGTTAATCTACAATTTTCATAGTCATGAAAATAAAGAAAACTCTTTGAATGAGAAGGTGTGTCCAAACTTTTGGTCTGTACTGTGTGTGTGTGTGTGTATATGTATGTATGTATGTATATATATATATATATATATATATATAAGTTTCTCATTTCCTGACCACTGGAATTAATCTTGGCTCTGGCTCAGAGAAGTGCATCGACGCTTAAACTATTATGTTAAAGAAACAGACTGACTAGTTTAATATTCTATTATGAGATTTTGGTCAATTTGTTGCAGGTATTATACGTCATAGAATTATACCAGAATCAGGAGAATGGAAGTGCATCTTTCACATCTATTTCTGAATTTTTACTTACCCACCCTGTTTTGAGTTTTGGAATACAAGATGTTAGCCGTTGCCGTCTTCAACATACAGAAGTTCTTCCCTCAGAAGTAGAAGGTGACAATGTCAGTGGAGGTATGTGTTTTCTTTCCAGCTTTATTAGGTAAAGTCTTGCCAGTATAGAGGATTTCTGCCAAAAATGGAAAGGTGTGGCTAGGTATAAGCTGACCTGTGGAGGTTCAGATACTGATACCTGACCCAAACTTTTGTCCAAAGTTCTCTTCGGGTCCCAGAAATGTACGCAGACTTTAACCAAAACCCGAACCCCTTTGTAAACAGTGGAGACCTAAACTTTAGATCTTGGAAAAATCTCTTTAATTGTCCGGTACAAACACTGAAATTTAATGTGCGGTTTTTCTCTTCTCTAGAGATGACCATAACGTTGTATATATTTTACCTTTTATAGGCACTAACAGTTGCCTATGGTTTAAAATTTGGGAGCAATAGACGTCATGCAGTTCACATTTTTGTTGTCTGACCGTAATCTCACCGAACGATCCTTTGCACAGTTTTGCTTCCTTAGCTTTTCCTAGACTTTTTTGGCGGCGGCTTTTCTTCTAGAGGACAGAAGGATAGGCAATCCAAAGCAGTTCAGGCTGCATCTTTATCTCATGCATTCGATAGTACCCCCACACATCAGACGGTCAGCCCAAACCCTTAACAGTGCTGTATGAGCACATATGGGAGCAGTGTTTGGGGAAAGTTGCATAATAAATTATAGTCTATTTTCATCTATTAGCACTTATGAAAATGAAATTTCTGGGGTTAAACATTATAGTGATAAAAATGTAATTTATTTTGTCCTTCATGACTCAGTGGTATAAAATTCTGTG
The DNA here is from genome assembly GCF_039654945.1 of Dendrobates tinctorius. Classification (NCBI taxonomy): domain Eukaryota; kingdom Metazoa; phylum Chordata; class Amphibia; order Anura; family Dendrobatidae; genus Dendrobates; species Dendrobates tinctorius. The sequence continues at coordinate 27,134,938 of NW_027361716.1, read as the reverse complement.
TCAATATGCATACTAATCCTCTAGTTAAATTAATTGATATAAGGTTACTTTTTGGGGTTTCTGCTGTTCTGCCTCCTCAGGGGCTTTGATAATGTGCCATGGAGCCCGAAAATCATTCCAGCAGAATCTGCATGCTTATATGGTTTCTCTTCCCTTCTGGAATTTGCAGTGTGTTAGAACAGTACACATAACCTACACAAAAAGGGAGGTATATGCCAATTGATCAAAAATCCATCTTTATTACATACTAGCTGAAGAGCCCGGCGCTGCCCGGGCATAGTAACTAACTGTGGTTAGTTGTAGCAAATTATAATTATCCTCCATCCCTTAGTCCCGTGCCCATATACCCATCATACATATCCTCCATCCCATAGTCCCGTGCCCATATACCCATCACGCATCCTCCATCCCATAGTCCCATGCCCATATACTATCACACATCCTCCATCCCATAGTCCCATGCCCATACACCCATCATACATATTCGCCATCCCATAGTATAGTGCCCATATACCCATCATACATATCCGCCATCCCATAGGCCCGTGCCCATATACCCATCATACATATTCTCCATCCCATAGTCCAGTGCCCATATACCCATCACAAATCCTCCATCCCATAGTCCCATGCCCATATACCCATCATACATATTCTCCATCCCATAGTTCCATGCCCATATACCCATCATACATATTCTCCATCCCATAGTCCCATGCCCATATACCCAGCATACATATTCGCCATCCCATAGTCGAGTGCCCATATACCCATCATACATATCCGCCATCTCATAGTCCCGTGCCCATATACCCGTCATACATATCCTCCATCCCATAGTCCAATGACCATATACCCATCACACATCCTCCATCCAAAGTCCCGTGCCCATATACATATCCGCCATCCCATAGTCCCGTGCCCATTTACCCGTCATACATATCCTCCATCCCATAGTCCAGTGCCCATATACCCATCACACATCCTCCATCCCATAGTCAAACATTATGACATCATAATGAGCGGCGGCGGGGCTTGCGACCTATGATGACATCAGCGTCGCCATGGCAACAGTTGTGACATCATAATGAGGGGCGGGGCTTGACACACACACACTGCTTCCCCGGTATGCAAATAGGGGCATTATGACATCACAATGAGGGGCGGGGCTTGACACGCACACACTTTTTCCCCCAGTATGTAGATAGGGGCAAAATTGTTTGGTGAATTGGAATGCGGAGGGTTAAAATTTCGCCTCACAACATAGCTTAGGACGCTCTCGGGGTCCAGACGTGTGACAGTGCCAAATTTTGTGGCTGTAGCTGCGACGGTGCGGATGCCTATCCCGGACATACACATACACACATACATACACACATACATACACACTTTGAGCTTTATATATTAGATTCCTTAATTATAAAAAGTCCATAACAGAGATACAAAGTGCAAAAAACTACCAGCAACTGGTCAAGTCACAGCATTATGGATTAGGACTCCTATCACAAAGAGTTAAATCGCACTCTACATATAAATGAGAAAAACAAAAAAAGACCATACATATAATACGTCAGCTTCCAAAAGATGATAAACCCAAAAAAAGGGAAGTGCCAGACAAGAATAAAATATACGTGATTTATTAGCTAAATATTTAAAAATTGTACCAAATAAATACAAAGTTATGCAGAACAAGGCAGAGTGATTTCCCATCAGCACAAGTCTGGTACACCATTGCATGTGCCCTGTCTTTTGGACACTTCTCAGCTTCATGTATTGCACACTTGTGTGTATACATTTATTTTAGCACTTTTGCACGCTGCATTTTCTTGTACCTTTTGATCATTTGGTCATATTGCTGCTATTATGTTGTCTAGTCCAGCCTTGCACCTTTATTAACTTTATAACCCACATGGTTATTATAGTTTAATCAATTTGGTATTTGTCTCTGGGCTTTAAACCTCTTTTGTACCTGGCTCACATGGTTTAACTTGTGCTGATGGGAAATCACTCTGCCTTGTTCTGCATAACTCTGTATTTATTTGTTACAATTTTTAAATATTTAGCTAATAAATCACGTATATTTTAATCTTGTCTGGCACTTCCCTTTTTTTGGGGTTCTCTACATATAAAAGATTTAAAAAACAAAAAAACAAAAAAGAGGGTAACCAAAAGGGTGCTAAGTGCACAGGATTAAATATCAAAATGTATAAGTGGTTGAAACAACCTACATAAAAAACTCTGAGGGAGGAGTTAGTCAATTAATCCATCCATAGTAAATTTAATGCATAAAGAAAGTGCTTGGTGCAAAAATATGAAACAGCTATAGTTGTTAGTGCCCAATGTAGGTCACTAGCATCCCATTATCTTAGCAAAGTGCATTTGTGCTTAGGAAAGAACTGATTATAGCTACATTGGAGACACATGCACCAATAGATAATCTATTCATAGCTAAGACAGCAGTTTACAGCCTGTATAGCAATGAAAAATATACTCCTAACCATATAAAAACCTCCTATCATTAGTTAAGACATATAATGCATTTATGTATATTATCAAGGGTTAATGGAAATGAGTAAAGTTAATAGTGAATCCAAAAGCCGTTTCACAAAGGTAATATATCACACAAAAAGTCCACAAAGTGCAAATGTGCAATACAGTTCAACTGGCTTATAAGAGTACATGCATATATAGTAGTCACATCAAAAAATATACAGCACAAGCCAAAATACCTGAACTGTTAGAGGTAGTTACTCCCGACGCACGTTTCGCGTGAGCATCTTCTATGGGGGGGTGTGTGTATTCATAGCTAAGCTGCTGGCTTACCTATGAATAGATTATCTATTGGTGCATGTCTTTCCAATATAGCTATAAACTTATAATCAGTTCTTTCCTAAGCACATATGCACTTTGCTTACAAAGATAATGGGATGCTAGTGACCTACTTTGGGCACTAACAACTATAGCTGTTTCATATTTTTGCATCAAGCACTTTCTTTATGCATTAAATTTATTATGGATGGATTAATTGACTAACTCCTCCCTCAGTTTCAACCTGGGGAAGAGTCCTGAGGAGATCATTTGCATATTCCCACTGCCTCCTTGGATAAGTGAAGAGTCTCCGTGAGCTCAACGATCACTGGGTTTCGGCCATTGCAGTTGAAAAGAGGAAATCGGAAAACCAGGGGAAGAGTCCTGAGGAGATCATTTGCATATTCCCAGTGCCATCTTTCATCGTTTTTAAGAAATCTCAATATGGAAGAGGCCAGGAGCCATTTGGTGAGCTGCATTTCTTGCTACATGTTCAGACTTACCAGTGGAAAAGCCAAACTTCATATGGCACAAATGCAAGCTTGTGTCCCTGTTGGAGGAAAAGTTGCAAAATCTCGAAGAGAGGTTAGCTACGTTGAAGATCGTTAAGGAAGGTGAAGAGTTCTTAGACAGCAGAATTATCTCTTCATGTTACAGAAAGAGAAGAAATTCAAAGTGCACCTGAAGAAACAGAGGAATGGAAACATGTGACCCAGAGAAGCAGGAGGCAGTCAGCACCCATACTTCTCAGGAACCAGTACCAGGCTCTCATGCAGGAAAACGATGAAGAAATACATCAGGATAAGACTTTGCCCACAAACAGCAACCTTGTACGCCTTCAGAGTCGTCCTGGATGGAGAAAGAAAAATGTTGTGAAGAAGAAACGGAGAGTGGTGGTCATGGGGGATTCCCTGTTGAGAGGAACAGAGGCCGCTTTCTGCAGACCGGATATAACTTCAAGAGAAATGTGCTGTCTTCCAGGTGCAAAAATTAAAGATGTGTCTGACATTCCTGCTACTACATGTGGAGACAAATGACACCGCAAGAAACGACCTGGAAACCATCTGCAGAGATTTTGAAGACGTAGGCAAGAAAGTGAAAGAACTGGGAGCGCAGGTGGTCTTCTCTTCCATCCTCCCAGTGGATGGCCATGGAACAAGGAGGTGGAATAAGATTCTGCAGGTGAACAACTGGCTACGTCGATGGTGCCGTCAGCAACGATTTGGATTTCTGGATCACGGAGTGAATTACCTATACGATGGACTACTTGCTAGAGATGGGGTGCACCTTACGAAGACTGGAAAACATCTATTTGGAAGTCGCCTTCCTACACTTGTAAGGAGAGCTTTAAACTAGAACAACATGGGAAGGGAAGCAAAAGACCAGAAAAAGCCATACACCTGACAAATGCTATTGAGAACTCTGCTATTAGAAGTGGAAAGGAAGAACAAAGACAAAAGAATCTAATTAATAAAAATATTGGAGAAAGAGAAACCAATCACAAACGAAAATGTTTCTATACTAATGCACAAAGCATGGGCAACAAACAAGGAGAATTGGAACTACTAACACAGGAAAACAAATGTCATTGGAATCACTGAAACTTGGTGGGACAATACACATGATTAGAATACAAGACTAGAAGGATACAACTTATTTGCAAGAAACAGACTTGATAAACGAGGAGGAGGTGTCACATTGTATGTTAGAAACGCGTATATCTGCACAGAGATTGAAGCTTCAGAGACTGGGAGTTCTGTGGAAACTGTTTGGGTAAGAATACAAGGACAGAACAATGGAAAGGACACCATTGTAGGCATTTACTACAGGCCGCCTGTGCAAGCTGAAGATATGGATGAACTCTTTATGCATCAAATGGCCAAGTTCTCCAAAAAATGACACAGTTGTCATGGGAGATTTCAACTATCCAGACATTTGTTGGGAATCTCTCTCAGGCAAAACTAACAGGTCAAGGAAATTCTTATCCTCTCTTGCTGACAACTTTGTTCCAAAAGGTAGGGGAGAAAACAAGGGGAACTGCTACCTTGGATCTAATCCTTATAAACAGGGAGGAAATGGTTGAGGAGGTAAAAGTGGCTGGGACCCTAGGAGGTAGCGACCATGCTATTTTAGAATTTTGGATAACTAGAGGCGGAAGACCTGTGAAGACTCAGACATCAAGGTTAGATTTCAGAAAGAGAATTGGAGGGATCCAATGGCTGGATATCCTTAAAGACAAAAATGTCCAGGAAGGATGGGAAATCTTGAAAAATGAAATTCTCAAAGCACAATTGTTAACAATTCCGAAAAGAGGGAAGAATAGGAAGCATTTAAGGAAACCAGGATGGATGAACACAGAACTTAAGCACATGCTAAAAAGGAAGAAAAAAATGTTTATAAAATGGAAAGAGGGAGGCATATCTAAAGAAGAATATAATGCTGTCTGCAGAACCTGCAGGGCACAAATCAGATTATCTAAAGCTGACAATGAATTGAGGCTTGCAAGAGACGTCAAAAGCAATAGAAAAGTCAAAGATACTATAGGATTTTTACAGGATGAAAATGATGAAATGGTAAGACAGGATGTTGAGAAGGCCGAACTTTTAAATTCCTATTTTGCATCTGTTTTCTCTCAGAAAGGAAATGTAACATCAACTGTTATTCACTGTCCTATTAAGGGAATAGAAGAAGCCAGGATATCTATTAACAGAAAGATAGTGAGGAAACACTTAGCTAACCTAAATGAATTCAAGTCTCCAGGTCCAGATGAATTACACCCCAGAGTACTGAAGGAGATAGAAGAAATTTTTGAACCCCTCTCCATAATCTTTGAAAATTCTTGGAGAACAGGAGAAGTCCCAGAAGACTGGAGAAGAGCAAATGTTGTTCCTATCTTCAAAAAGGGGAAGAAGGTGGACCCAGGCAACTATAGGCCGGTGAGTCTGACTTCTATACCAGGAAAGATCTTTGAACATATTATTAAACACCATGTATGTCAGTACCTGGATAAGAATGAAGTGATTAAACATAGTCAGCATGGGTTTGTAACTAATAAGTCATGTCAGACTAACTTAATTTCCTTCTATGACGGAATCACTGATTGGGTGGATCAAGGAAATGCTGTAGATATAGTATATCTTGACTTCAGCAAAGCATTTGACAAAGTGTCTCATACAATCCTTATTGAAAAAATGACTAAGTATGGAATGGACAAGGCAACTGTTAGGTGGATTCATAACTGGCTTAGTGATCGGACCCAAAGAGTGGTCGTAAATGGCTGCACATCCAGTTGGAAGAATTTCTCAAGTGGGGTACCACAGGGCTCTGTCCTGGGCCCTGTATTGTTCAACATCTTTATCAACGATTTAGATGAAGGAATTGAGGGTAAACTGATTAAATTTGCTGATGACACAAAGTTAGGAGGGATAGCTAATACTAGAGAAGAGAGAGAGAGAGGATTCAAAAAGATATAAATAAACTGGAGCAGTGGGCAGCAACTAACAGAATGGTTTTTAACAGGGAAAAATGCAAAGTATTACATCTGGTCAATAAAAATGAAAAAAGCATATACAGAATGGGAGGAATAGGGCTAAGCAACAGCACATGTAAAAAAGCGTTGGGTATACTAATAGATCACAGACTGAGTCAACAGTGTGATGCAGCAGCAAAAAAGGCAAATGCAATTCTAGGATGTATAAACAGAAGCATACAGTCTAGATCACGTGAAGTCATTATTTCCCTCTGCTCCTCTTTGGTCATAGCTCATCTGGAATATTGTGTCCAGTTTTGGGCACCACATTTTAAAAAAGACATCAACAAACTGGAGCAAGTTCAGAAAAGAGCGACCAGAATGGTGACCGGTCTGCAAACCCTGTCTTATGAGGAAAGGTTGCAGGATTTGGGAATGTTTAGTTTGCAAAAGAGAAGACTGAGAGGAGACTTAATAGCGGTCTACAAATATCTAAAGGGCTGTCATATTGTAGAAGGATCATCTTTATTCTCATTTGCATAAGGAAAGACTAGAAGCAATGGGATGAAACTGAATGGGAGGAGACACAGATTAGATATTAGAAAAAAACTTTTTGACAGAGTGATGAATGAGTGGAACAGGCTGCCCCGAGAAGTGGTGAGTTCTCCTTCAATGGAAGTCTTCAAACAGAGGCTGGACAGACATCTGACAGGGATGATTTAGTGAATCCTGCTTTGAGCAGGGGGTTGGACCAGATGGCCCAGGAGGTCCCTTCCAACTCTTCGATTCTATGATTTTATAACCACTTATGCATTTTGATATTTAATCCTGTGCACTTAACACCCTTTTGGTTACCCTCTTTATTTGTAACCATTTATATGTAGTGCTATTTAACTCTTTGTGATAGGAGTCCTAATCCATAATGCTGTGACTTGACCCTTTGCTGGTAGTTTTTTGCGCTTTGTATCTCTGTTATGGACTTTTAATAATTAAGGAATATGTAATAAAGATGGATTTTCTATGAATTTGCATATACTTCCCTCTTTGTGTAGGTTATATGTAGTATTTAGGAAGTGCCTTTTATATAGGCCTTTATTTTCTAAGTGTTGGAACAGTAGTTTGACCACATAATAGGGATTTGTTTACTTAGGAGAAATTTTGTTACAAATTGTGGGGTTTATTTTCTCTTATTCCTATGAAAATAAAAAATGTTGGGTTAAAGATGCATTTCAGTGGGAAAAAATGAAATTTCAAATACAAAAGTTCAAAATTTCATCAAGCACATGTGGATAAAAATTGCTCATTAAACTCTTGGATTATATAGCTGAATAATGTAGTATACAAAATAGGATCACTTTCGGCTTTTTTCTGCTTTTTTTGGCACCTTGGGGTGTTCTGCATATGTGACATGGTGTGCTGACAATATATTCTAACCAAAATTTTACTCAAAAAGACAAATAGCACACCTCCCCTTTCATTCCCTGCCATATGCCCTAACATATTGCAGTGTTCTGGAGAAATTGCTTAACATTTTAAGAGGTAAGTTTTCTCCTATTAACCCTTCTGAAAATTGGCCTTAAAGCAACAAGTTAGCGGGGGAAAAAATAATTTTTCAATTTTCGAAGCCACCAGTACTATATCTGCGCACTTGGTAGAAATTTAATTTGTTTTTTTCTTCCACTGTGAATTAATTTCTATTAAGCACCTGAAGGTTTAACAAACTAAATGGATGCAGTTTTAAAAACTTTGAAGGCCGCAGTTTTTAAAATTTGGACGTATAGGCCATTCAAACTCACTTAAGTGAATTGATCCCTAAAAAAAATATAGGTTTTGTAAATTTAATTGGAAAATAAATTGCTGCTGAAATAAAATGTGACTATACAAATCCACAAAGCATGGGAAACAAGGAGAATTGAAGCTGCTAACACAAGAAAAGGGATATGATATAATAAGCATCACTGAAACTTGGTAGGATGATACACATGATGGGAATACAAACCTGGAAAGCTGCAAATTATTTAATAGAAGCAGGATTAACAGGAGGGGAGAATTGTTTGCATTGTATGTTAGAAAAGCGTATATCTCCGCAAAGATCCATGCTTCAGAGAATGGTAGCTCTGCAGAAACTGTTTGAGTAAGAATACAAGAGCAGAAGAACAGAAAGGACACTCTTGTAGGTGTTTACAAAAGGCCACCTCGACAGACTGTAGATATGGATGAACCAAAAAAGTATGACATAGTGATCTTTGGCAGATTTTAACTATCCAGCTATTTGTTGGGAATCTCTCTTGGGCAAAAGTAATAGGTCCAGAAAATTATCTTCTCTTGCTGACAACTATTTTTCAAAAGTAGGATCTGCAATCTTGGACCTAATTCTTACCAACAGGGAGGAAATTGTAAAAGAAAAGAGAAAAATAAAGCCAGCTTACCGAGTGTAGACGTTCTGTTTGCATTCCAACGCCACGCACCGATAAAGGCGAGACAGCCACATCAAATTGTATAGAAGAGGACAGGTCCAGCGAATAAGCATGTGTATATAAAAATTAACTTTTATTGTGTAGATATAAAAATCCAACATATGGCATCCTGCATGGAGTCACACTAGCACATCCATGCAGTGGTCAACACGTTTCGACAATACGTCTGTCATGATCTGCATAGATCATGACTAAGACTTATTGCTCGCTGCAAGGATGTGCTAGTGTGACTACATGCTGTATGCCATATGTTGGATTTTTATATCTACACAATAAAAGTTAATTTTACGCCTATTTGCTGAACACGTCCTCTTCTATACAACAGGGAGAAAGGGAGGAAATGGCTGAGGAAGTAAAGGTGGTTGGCAATGTATGTGAGAAAGAGGAGTAAGGGTGGCACTCACCATCCCATCTAAAAAATATCTTCTATTGATTCACATTAAATTGTGGGAGCCGGAAGATCTTCTGTGGAACATGTCGAACTATGGCCGTTTCTCGCTTCGTGCTCTTCAACGGGTTGGTCCTATAGTAGAGGGGAAGTGACGGAAATCTTCTACAGGTAGTAAAGGAACCTCCCCACACATAATATTGTTACAAAGGAACACCCCTTCTCTCTTTAAAATTAGATGCAAACAGAATGGATATATGGCTTTATAATCCCTAAAAACAATTAAAACATAGAACAGTATTACCATCACAAAAAGATTGACATATGAAGTTTGTCATTGAAACCTGCAGCACCTTATGCCTGGTTGCGTATAATCCACCTGGCTTCTCTTCTGAGGACTGATTTATGGAGATCGCCTCTCTGTTCTGGTAACTTAACTCTTTCTAATACCGCAAAGCGTAATACTTCAGCTTTGCCACTGTGGTGTTCTCTCAATGTGTATTAAACATGGTGACCCTTTTCCCATTTGTATAGATTTAAAGTGTTCTCAAAAAGACAAATAGGGGCCGTAGAAGATACACAGAAGATCTTCCAGCTTCCACATTTTAATGTGAATCAATAAAAAATGTTTTTAGCTGGGTCGGTGAGTGCCACCGTTAATCTTTTTAACAGACATTTCTTGAATTGTTTCTTTCCAGGGTGGGCACCTGAGATTCTAGGGGCGGTATACTCAGCTTACCCTGTAAATCAAACTGCTAATGAGCAAAATCAGCACATTGGTGAAAAACAGGGTGACCCACATCCTGAAAAGGTGAGCTGATTAAATAGCTATGACTCATAGGACAATCGCAAACAAGCTAGAAAACATGAGGGAACCTCAAAATACGACCAAGCAGTCCAAAGTTACTATAAAAGTACAAAGTTTATTTTATTCAGTGGACAAATTTTACAGGAAAACGGGGAAAATAATGGACAATAAGGTGCCACAGATCCGCATCTAGCATAGATGTAAAGAGCAAGGGGTGCTTGAAAGATAGTGACCCAAATCTCACATATATCTCAATAATCAAAACAGATCCAAAGGATCACATAATATGCCACAAAAAATTAGAGATATGCATAACGAATAGGGGGCAGTGGACATGAATAAGTCCATGAATGTATCTATTGTGTTAACATAATGATGCCCTAGTACATATCAGAACAACATAGTTAATCCCAAGAAAGCGATTGCAGGTACATACATACTAATAGGGGCATTGGACATAAATTAGTCCATAGATATATCCATTGTATTACCATAATAGTTCCCCAGTACCTATCAATACAACAAAGCATTAATATTAACACAATAATAATCTTTATATAGCACCAACATATTCCACAGTGCTTTACAGTTTAACAGTTTAAAAACACAAGTCATAAGTAACAATGTTAACAATACAATAATTAAAGCAAAATAAGATGACCTTGCTCGTGAGAGCTTACAATCTACAATGAGGTGGGGGAGATACAAAGTACAGGTGTGTATTTACAATGGTGTATTTACAATGATGGTACAGCTGTCTTAAGGGATGGATGGAGATAGTGAATGGGCTACACAGGCACACTTAGGGTCCTGTCTCATTTATCGACGCACCAGAGATCTCGACAACAATATGACCTGGTAGGGATCGCTGGTGCATTGCTAAATGATCGCTAGTAAGCTGCCAAACAGGCAGATCTCTTCAGCGACGCAGCAACAATCCAGTGATCAAACACAGCGATGCGTGCTGGCCAGCGGGACACCGACGACGAAAAAATGTCCCAGGACATTCCTGCACGATCAGCGATATCCAGCAGGAGGGCTGGTCGCTGCTGCGTGTCACCTGTAGCGAGACCGCAGGCGAGATCGCTGTTGCGTCACAAAATTGGTGACGCATTAGCGATCTCGCTATGTGAGACGGGGCCTTAACACATAGAATGACTTTGATTAGTGAATGTGATAGGCCGCTCTGAACAAACGTGTTTTGAGGGAACGCAGGAAACTCTGCAATTTGTGGATAGTCCTGATTTGTTGGGGTAGAGAATTCCAAAGGATTGGTGCAGCGTGGGAGAAGTCTTGAAGTCGGGAGTGGGAGGTACGGATTAGTGCAGAGGTTGGTCGAAAATCGTTTGCAGAGCGCAGCAGTCGGTTAGGCTGATAGACAGAAATGAGGGAAGAGATGTAGGGGGGTGCTGCACTGTGGAGAGCTTTGTGGGTGAGAACAAGTACTTTGAATTGGATCCTATAATGAATAGGCAGCCAATGTAAGGACTGGCGAAGAGCGGACGCGTCCGAGTACCGATTAGCCAGATGGATGACCCTGGCTGCTGCATTAAGGATGGACTGGAGAGGGGATAGTCGCGTAACGGGGAGGCCGATTAATAGGGCGTTGCAGTAGTCCAAGCGGGAGTGGATCAATGCTACAGTGAGGGTTTTTGTTGTTTCCATGTTGAGAAAAGGGCGGATTCTAGAGATGTTCTTTAGTTGTAAGCGGCAAGAGATTCTATATGAGATGTGAAGGAGAGTTTGGTGTCAAACATAACACCCAGACAGCGCGCCTGCTGCTGGGGTGTTATTATGGTGCCGCCCACGGAGAGGGAAATGTCAAACTTAGGGAGGTTAGTAGATGGAGGGAGCAGAAGTTCAGTTTTTGAGAGGTTGAGTTTCAAATAGAGAGCGGACATGATGTTGGAGACTGTGGACAGACAGTCACTGGCGTTCTGTAGTACAGCAGGGGTAAGGTCGGGGGATGACGTGTATAGTTGTGTCATCAGCATAAACATGGTACTGAAAGCCAAATCTACAGATGGTTTGTCCAATTGGGACCGTGTAGAAAAAGAAGAGAAGGGGGCCAAGGACTGAGCCCTGAGGTACCCTGACAGCGAGAGGAAGAGGAGATGACGTGGAGCCAGAGAACAAAACACCGAAGGAGCTGTCAGAAAGATAGGAAGAGAACCAGGAGAGAGCAGTGTCCTTAATGCCCAGTGAGTGGAGCCTAGAGCGTAGGAGGCATTTGTCAACAGTGTCGAAAGCTGCAGAAAGGTCGAAAAGAATGAGCAGAGTAGTGACCATTACGTTTTGCTGTCAGAAGGTCATTGGTCACTTTGATGAGTGCACTTTTAGTCTAATGTAGGGGGCGAAAGCCGGACTGTGAAGGGTCTAGAAGGGAGTGAGTGGAGAGGTAACTGGTAAGCCGGGAGTAGACTAGGCGCTCCAAAAGTTTAGAGATGAAGGGGAGATTGGAGACTGGTCTGTAGTTGTTTGTGCAGGATGGGTCGAGAGCGGGTTTCTTTAGTAATGGAGTAACGATGGCGTGTTTGAAGGAAGATGTGAAAATCCCCTAGGAGAGAGAGAGGTTAAAGATTGTAGTTAGTTGAGTTGTGACGACTTGACAGAGAGACTGGAGGAGATGTGAGGGAATGGGGTCAGTAGTGCATGTAGTCGGACGAGAAGAAGAGGAGTCAGGAGACTTCTTCTGTGATGAGATCAAATGTGAAAAGACCAACAAGGACTGAGACTTTAATGTTGGTCTTCATGTACTCAAAATTAGGGTAGGAAAGGTCCAGTGGGTGGATGTTTTAAAAACCAAAATGTCCAAGAGGGATGGAAAATTTTGCTAAATGAAATTCTCACTTCACAATCACTAACAATCCCGAAAAGGAACAATTGGAAGCATATAAAAAGACCAGGATAGATGAACAAAGATCAAATCACTTGTTTAAAAGGAAAAAAGAAATATATATTAAATGGAAAGAGGGGGCAGATCTAAAGAAGAATATAATGCTGTTTGCAGGGAATGCAGAGTAAGCGTTAAAGAGCTAAAGCCAGGGAGACCAAAAGCAATAAAAATATTGTGGAGAAGGTCGAACTTTTACATTCCTATTTTGCGTCTGTGATCTCAAAGAAAGCAATTGTAACATCAACTGAACTTCATGGCATCTTTGAAGGAATAAAATAATCTATACTATCCATAAACAGAGAGTTGGTGTCGGAACACTTAGCTAATTTATATTAATTTAAATCTCCTGGTCCAGATGATTTACATTCTAGGATACTGAAAGAGTTAGAGGAAATTGCAGAACCACTAGGGCGAATCATTGAAAAATCCTGGAGAATAGGAGAAATCTCAGAAGATTGAAGAAGTGCAAATGTCCCTGTTTTCAAAAAAAGGAAGGATGATGGAGCCAGGAAACTGCCAACCAGTGAGCCTTATTTTTATACTGGGAAAGATCTTTGAGCAAATTATTAAACAGCGTGTATGTAAGTACTTGGATAAGCATGCAGTAATTAACCAGAGCCAGCATGGGTTTGTAGGAAACAAGTTATGCCAGACTAATCTGATTTCCGTCTATGTTGGATTCACTGACTTGGTGTATCAGGGAAGTGGGGTAGATATAGTATATCTCGACTTCAGCAAAGCATTTGATAAAGTATCTCATGCTATCCTTATGGAATTGACAAGGCTGTGGATTAATAACTGGCTCAGTGATTGTACTCAGAGTGGTAATAAATGGTTGCACATATAACTGGAATAGTGTTTCAAGTGGGGTACCACAAGGCTCTATCCTGGCCCCAGTGTTGTTCAACATTTTTTTAAATGATCTAGATAAGGGAGCTAAAGGTAAACTGATAAAAATTTTCAGACAATGGAAACCTTGGAAAAATAGCTAATACTAAAAAAGACAGAGAAAGAATTCCAAAAGATCTAGATAAGCTTGAACAATGGGCAGTGACTAATAGAACGGTATTTAACGTGGAGAAATGCAAGATTCTGCATCTGGGCAACAAAACAAAAATTACATCTTCAGAATAAGAGGCATAAAACTAAGCAACAGCACGTGTGAAAAAGACGAGTGTTCTAATAGATCACAGACTGCATGTGAGTCAGCAGTGTGATGCCGCAGCAAAAAAAAAAGCAAACTCAGTTTTAGGATGTATTAAAAGAAGCATACAGTCTAGATCACCTGAAGTAATTATCTTCCTCTGCTGCTCCTCATTGATTGGGCCTCACATGTGTCCAGTTCTGGGCACCACATTTTTAAAAAGACATTGAAAAACTGTAACAAGTTCAGAGAAGAGCTGCAAGGTGGGTAAGCGGACTGCAAACTATCCTACGAGGAACAGTTAAAGGATCTTGGAATGTTTAGCCTGCAAAAAAGAAGGCTAAGAGGAGACTTAATGACATTCTACAAATATCTGAAGGAATAATCCTTATCTCATTTGCACATGGAAACACGAGAAGCAATGGAATAAAACTGAAAGGGAGAAGATACAGATTAGTTATTAGAAAATTCTTTGACAGTGAGGGTGATCATTGAGTAGATCAGGCTGTCACGAGAGGTGGTGAGTTCACTTTTAATGGAAGTCTTCAAACAGAGGCTGGACAGACATCTGTCTAACATGGTTTAGTGAATCCTGCATTGAGCAAGGGGTTTGGACATGATGACCCTGGTGGTCCCTTCCAACTCTTAACATTCTATGATGGTGTGTATGATGATGAGAATAAAAAGTTTCAAAATTCATAAATTTTCCGATTGGTTAAGTTTCATAGTAATGACTACATAAAGTTCCACATAGCAGATCTGAAATATTTGTCCTGGACAGTGAGGCGAAAATTTTCCTCAGTGGGAAAGGGTTAAACGGCTGCCAACTCATGGTCATTAGAATACATCAAGTTCTTTTATAACTTGAACAACCTCTTCAAGACCGCAATACGTATATATACTGACCTGAGATATAAGAGAATATCATCCCCATAAAGGTGACAATCCAGCAGTTTTCGGTTGTCCACTATATCTGACAACTTGCCGTATCACAAATTATCGGTGTTGACTCCGTCCATATCTGTTTAACCCCTTAGTTGCTGCTGTCAAAAGTGACTACATCAAATAAATGGTTAAAAGATTGTGGGGGCTTGCACTTTAATCTAATTGACACACCGAGATCATGATTGTGTGGTCCTGATGTTTGCCATAGCTGTTCATGGCCAAATAGCGTCCTTAGAGTCTCCCGGCTATAGCGGTCAGTTCAGAAGTTAGCGACATTTAGGTGGTAAACAAACACTTTTTCATTCCGGCTATACCACTTTGCATTAATTCCTAAAAATCACCTGAAGGGTTAATAAACTACCTTACAGCGGTTTTCAATATGTCAGGGGGTGCTGTTTTTAAAATGGTATCACGTTTGGGGTTTTCCAATATATAGCACCCCTAAAGTCACTTCAAACCTGGAAAGGTCCCTCAAAAAAATAAATTTTGTAAATTTCCTTGAAAAAATGAAAAATTGCTGCTACATTTTTAAACCTCCTAAAAGGCTAACAAAATAAATTACAGTTTAAAAAATTGTGCTGATGTAAAGCCGACATGTGGGAAATGTGGTTTATTCATGTTTTTCTGTGGTATGACTATCTGGATTAAAGGGATAATCATTCAAAGTTTGAAAACTGCAATTTTTTTTTACATTTTTGTCAAGTTTCTGATACTTTTATAAATAAACACAAAACATATCAATCTAAATTTACTATTATCATAAATTATAATGTGCCGCGAAAAAACAGTATCAAAATCACTGGGATTTGTTGAAGCATTCCAGAGTTATGACCACATAAAGTGATATTGGTCAGAATTTTAAAAATTGGCCCGGTCACGAAGGGGTTAATTAATCTACTGTGCATTCAACAGAATTCCATCTGACCTTTTTTTCATTTTTTTCTATTTGTTCACATTCATGATGCATTGTAGTTGGATCACCAAATTCTTGTTTCTTTATTTTGCATCTTTAATAGTAAAAACTGTACTGTCATATATTCTTTTTGCAGATGAGGCACTGGAAATAGATGAAGACGACTTTACTGTTCTTATAAAGCTCTTTTGTGTACACACAAAGTAAGTTTTTCTTGATTTTTTATAATGCCTACACTGTATACCAAAGTTACAAAAGTTTAAAGGTGTGTAAGTACAACGTCCTTTGTTTACATGGAAGCTTAAAACTATATAAATATATATATATATTAGTAATAGGCAGAATCTAATTTGTTGCCAGCATGGACAACCAATTCACCCATGTAAATGTAATGATTGCTTGGGGGTCCATCCAATGGGAATCCACTTGATCGACAGTGGAAATGCTAAAACCAATGGTGTCATTCAAAAGTGCATCTCGTCCCGCAAAAAATAAGCCCTGACATGGCCATATTGATGGAAAAATAAAAAAGTGATGGCTCTGGAAAGAAGGGGAGTGAAAAATGAAACCGCAAAACCAAAGAAAGCTCCTGCCATTAAGGGGTTAAAATAAGCTCTGGAAGCAAATTCCTTAATTTACTTGCAGATATTAAGACAAATGTGTGTAGGTTTGTTTCTGTAAAATTTTCTGCCAAATTACGTGTAATGAATTCACAAGCTATTTGACAGTAGTTAAATGTTAAAAATCTTTAGCAATAATAATAATAATAAATTAATCTTTATATAGCGCCAACATATTCCACAGCGCTTTATAATCTAAAGGTACTGTCACACTTAGCGCTGCACCAGCGATATGACGCGGTCAGGATCGCTGGTGCATCGATAAGTGGTCGCTAGTGAGCTGCCACACAGGCTGATCTTACCAGCGACATAGCAGGGGTCGAGGGTCGCTACTTACCTGTCAGACGAGGCGATCCTGACGTCATCCCGCACGCGTCGCTCGTCGACTCCACAGGAAGCCGCCGACGAGTAGTAGTCCAGGACGTTCTCGCGCGATCAACGATAACCAGTGGGGGAGCCGGTCGGAGGTAAGTATCAGACTTAGCGATATCGCTTGAAATATTGCTATAACGTCACAAAACCAGTGACGTTATAGCGATATTGCTAGCGATATCGCTTAGTGTGACAGGCCCTTAACAGTTTCAAACACAAGTCATAAGTAACAATGTTAACAATACAATAATTAAAGCAAAATAAGACAACCCTGCTTGTGAGAGCTGACAATCTACGATGAGGTGGGGGAGATACAAAGTCCAGGTGTGTATTTACAGTGATGTATTTTCAATGATGGTCCAGCCATCTTGAGGGAGTGGGGGATAGATGGAGATAGTGAATGGGCTACACACACACACACATACATACACATAAAATAACTTTGATTAGGGAACGTGTTAGGCCGCTCTGAGCAAATGTGTTTTGAGGAAGCGTCTAAAACTATGCAACTTGTGAATGGTCCTAATTTCTTGGGGTAGAGCATTCCAGAGGATTGGAGTCGGGAGAGGGAGGTACAGATTAGTGCAGAGGTTAGTCGAAAGTCGTTTGCAGAGTGCAGCGGTCGGTTAGGCCAATAGACAGAAATGAGGGAGGAGATGTAGGGGGGTGCTGCACTGTGGAGAGCTTTGTGGGTGAGAACAAGTACTTACAATTAGATCCTATAATGAATGGGCAGCCAGTATAATGACTCGTGAAGAGCGGATGCGCCTGAATACCAATTAGCTAGATAGACAACCCTGGATGCTGCATTAAGAATAGACTGTAGAGGGAAAAGTCGAGTGAAGGGGAGGCCAATTAATAGAGTGTTGGAGTAGTCCAGATGGGAGTGGATCAAGGCGACAGTGAGTTTGTTGCTTCCATGGTGAGAAAAGGGCAGATTCTTGAGATGTTCTTTAGGTGTAAGCGGCATGAGTGTAAGAGATTGTACATGGGATGTGAAGGAGAGATTGGTGCCAGACGTAACACCCAGAAGATGCGCTTGCTGCCGGGGTGTTATTATGATGCCACCCACGGAGAGGGAAATGTCAGATTTAGGGCTGTTAGTAGACGGCGGGAGCAGAAGAAGTTCAGTTTTTTGAGAGGTTGCGTTTCAGATAGAGCGGACATTATGTCTGAGACTGCGGACAGACAGTCACTGGCGTTCTGTAGTACAGCAGGAGTAAGGTCAGGGGATGACGTGAAAAGTTGTGCGTCATCGGCATAAAGATGGTACTGAAAGCCAAATCTGCTGATGGTCTGTCCAACTGGGGCCGTGTGGACAGAAAAGAGAAGGGGGCCAAGGACTGAGCCCTGAGGTACCCCGACAGTGAGAGGAAGAGGAGATGAAGTGGAGCCAGCGAACAGAGCAATGAAGGAGCGGTCAAAAAGGAAGAGATCCAGGAGAGAGCAGTTTTCTTAATGCCTAATGACTGGAGCCTAGAGAGTAGGAGATGTGGTAAACAGTATCGAAAACTGCAGAAAGGTTGAGAAGAATGAGCAGAGTGTGGTCACCGTTACATTTTCCTTTCATAAGTTCATTGGTCACTTTGATGAGTGCAGTTTCTGTTGAATGTAGGGGGCGGAAGCCGAACTGTGAAGAGTCTAGGAGGGAATGAGTGGAGTGGTAACGGGTAAGGAGGGAGTAGACCAGTCACTCCAAGAGTTTACAGATGAAGGTGAGATTGGAAACTGGTCTTTAGTTATTTGTGTAGGAAGGGACGAGAGCGGGTTTCTTTAATAATGGAGTAATGATAGAGTGTTTGAAGGAGGATGGGAAGATGCCCGAGGAGAGGGAGAGATTAAAGATTGTAGTTAGGGGAGTTGTGACAACTGGAGAGAGAGACTGGATGATATGTGAGGGAATGGGGTCAGTTGTGCGTGTGGTTGGATGAGAAGAGAGGAGTCTGCAAACTTCTTCTTCTGTGAAGGGATCAAATGTGGAGAGTGAGCCAGGGCTGTTTACTCTGTGCTTGAAGGTTCTGAGGGTAAAGGGTGCTACTTTGTCCAGGGTGCTTCTTAGAGTGTCATTGTAGTGGTGTACAGCCAGATTAGGACAGCAAAGAGGAGATAGGGGACAGTGATGAGTGTAGGGAGTCTGAAAGTGTTTGAGAGTTAAGGCCCTTTTACATTTAGCGATGCACCAGCGATCCGACCCGGTCAGGATCGCTGGTGCATCGCTAAATGATCGCTAGTGAGCTTTCATACAGAAAGATCTCACAGCGATGCAGCAGCTACGCAGCGCACGATACTCACCTTTCACACACAGCGATCCTGACGTCCTCCCGCCCGCGTCCAGCGTCGCTCGTCTCACACAGCAGGAAGCCCCAGCAGGAAGCGCCCGACGAGAAATGGAGCCGGACATTCTCGCGCGATCAGCGATGGACAGCGGGGGAGCTGGTCGTTGGTAAGTATCACACATAGCGATATCGCTAGCAATATCGCTATAACGTCACAAAACCAGTGACGTTTTAACGATATTGCTAGCGATATCGCTTAGTGTAAAACCCCCTTTAATGGCTTGTAGATTTCTGAATGTGTGGTAGGTAGGAGTGTGCTGGGGTGGGCGAGGAATTTTGAGCGTGAAGGAGAGAATGATGTGATCAGAGAGGGGAAGCGGTGAGTTATTTAGGTAGGAAATTGAACAGAGCCGGACAAAGACCAGGTCAAGGGTGTTACCGTCTTTGTGTATTTCAGAGATAGAGAGCCGTGAGAGGCCGGGAGAAGTAGTTATTGATAGAAGCTGGGATGCAGATGTGGAAGTGGGGCTGTTTATGGGGATGTTGAAGTCTCCCAGGATAAGGGTTGGTAGTTCTGAGGACATAAAGTGAGGCAGCCAGGCTGAGAAATGGGTGAGCCTGGAGACTGGTATATGACCGCTACTCTGAGGGAGAGGAGATGGAATACCCTAATGATGTGGACCTCAAAAGAAGGGAATGAGAGTGATGGAATTGGGGGGATGACCTGGAAGGTGCATTGTGGGGACAGGAGTATGCCATCTCCACCACCAGGTCTTTGTGGGTCTCGGGGAATGGGAGAATTGTAAACCGTCATGGGAAATGGCAGCAGGAGAGACAGTGTCAGAATCCTGTATCCAGGTTTCAGTGAGGGCCAACAGATTAAGGAGCTGTTCAGAAAGTAGTTGTGCAGGAAAGGAAGTTTGTTACATACAGACTGTGTATTCCAGAGGGCACAATTAAAAGGAGATGAAGGAGTGCAACTAATATTAATAAGATTAGTATGGTTTCGATATGAGGTAGGGTAGGGATTGAGGTTGGGGGATGGTGGGACCAGGGTTGAGGGAGATGTCCCCTGAAATCTGTAGGAAGATAAAGATCAAGTAGTTATTAGAATTGTAAGAAGTTTTTTTCTGCGGTGTGTTAGGGCAAGATGGGCTGAGGTTTTTCAGGAAGGTGAGCTGTACATGGGAGAGGGAAGTATAGAATGGTTGATGTGTATGAGTCGGTGGTGGGGCGGTGAATGTGGATGGCAAGGGAACATAGTAGTATAGAAATAAAGCACATGGCTAAAAGGGAGAGCAAAGTGTGGGTTACCTGACTCCTCCTCTAACTGCCATGGAATAACTGCCTTTTGCTTGATGCTTAGCTTCTGTGATGCTTTGCTTATGGAATGCCTGCGTGCACCCCACACATGCATGCACCCCTTATAATGTTTCTAAATTTATAGGCTCCAATACAGGGTCAGGAGAGATGTATTGTGGGAGCTGGTTTGGGATAATTTGATAGCTGATTCTGTCACACCAAAGGGTGGTTAGCTGATCAAAGACATTGGGCTTGGCTACATCTATGTGCTATAGCACCTTCCACCAGATAACTTCTAGAGTGACCCACACACATGGATATATAACAGTGAGTAAGGAGAACAATGCAACAGATGAATTATAGCAAATATTCAGTATTCATATGCATTAAATGTTACAAAATATTTTGTTTTGTTTCAGCTACTGTGCTGTGAATTGTAATAACCATTATTCTATGATTATTAGAGCTCTTCAGGATGTGCAGATCAGATTTAAACCCCACCAGGGACCCTTGACGGAAACAGCTGCCCTTTCTTCAAAAGACGAGCCTCACAATTTTGGTATTTATTTTCATTTTTTATGTTCTTGACTTGTCTGCCTGCTTTCTGTCTATCGATCTATCTTCATAGATAGTAATATATACAGTAGTTCATAAACCTGCAGTTTTTTCTAATGGATGTTGGTGTCTTCTCGATGTATTTACAAATGCTCCTTGGGGCTGAGCGTACTGCGGCCATGTGGTGGGGTGAAGTAAATTATCGGTGCACTGCAGGTATACCTCGCAAATAGGAGCTCAATAGTGGAATAGCACAGGTCACTTCAGGAACTGGGAATTTAAACGCTGACTTTAAAGGGAACCTGTCAGCAGGATTGTGTACAGTAACCTACAGACAGTGTCAGTTTGCTGCCATTATACTTATTAAAATGATACATTGGTTGATGAAATCCGTCTTGTGGTTGTTTTTTTTCAATCTTTATTTTTAGTTTTTAGTCAACGATATGCGCGTGCCCCAGGGCGGGCCTTGAGGATGGGGTCTTTACGTGTGCTCTGATTAGGAATTTATAAAGCAGACTGCTGACAGGTTACTGATTCCTCACTGACTTGCCCTCTAGTTTGCAGAATGAATACCTGTACATAGTGAAGGAAAAAAAAACTTCTGCAGGCAGGTGCCAGCCATGGACCTGCGCTGCAGCATAATAGCATGTTTACTGTGTAGTTACTACATGTGGTTGAGCTTTTCCTGAGGTGTACAACAAAAAAAAAAAGAAAACGGCGCCTGCGCAGTAGCAGCTATCGGTGATCATAACTGTGATCCGATAACTGCTATTGCACAGGCTCCATCTTGCTAGAGAAGAAAAACAATTTCCTCCTCCAAGATGGCGCCGCCTGCGCAATAGCAGCTATCAGTTACCATAACTGTGATCCGTTTATTGCTAGAGAAAAAGAAATCCTCCTCCAAGGTGGCGCCATCTGCGCAATAGCAACTTTAGGATCACAGCTATCTACAACAATGGCTGCTACTGTGCTGGTATGGCGGGCGCCATTTTGAAAGTTTTATTTTGTTATACATTTCAAGAAAAGCTCAACCACGTGTAGTAACTACATAGTAATCATGCCCATTAGTTTTTCAATTTTTTAAAAGACATGCACTTGATTTTAATATTTTACAATGACACACCTCATGAACTCGCAGTTAACGTTGTTGAAAAACCATGGTTGTGCTAGACGTACCAGTAGACATTCACAAATTTGACCATGGGTGTATCACTGCGTATCTGTCGGATACTTTTTCAGCTTACAGAGCTCAAAATTAACGAGTATGGATGGTAGATACGTGGCAATCAGATTCAAGTTCTTCATGCACCCGTTAATCTTAATAGCAATGGAAATTCCATCTCCACCCTACCTTTTGTTTTCTTAAAGTTGTGTCATGTTTCTGGTCCTATTACTAGTGATTTTACACTAACCATTTACACCGACGTCATACCTAAAAATATCACTACGAACAGATTCAAAGAAAGGGGTAACAAACAGAAAAAAACCACCAGAAAGCGAAAGTATTCGGCCCCCTGGATCTTTTCAACCTTTTCCCACATATGCTTCAAACATAAAGATACAAAATGTAAATTTTTGGTGAAGAATAAAAGTGGGACACAATTGTGAAGTTGAACGAAATTTATTGATTATTTTAAATTTTTGTGGAAATTCAAAAACTGAAGAGTGGGGCGTGCAATATTATTTGGCCCCTTTAACTTAATACTTTGTTACGCCACCTTTTGCTGTGATTACAGCTGCAAGTCGCTTGGGGTATGTCTCTATCAGTTTTGTACATCGAGAGCCTGAAATTCTTGTCCCATTCTTCCTTGGCAGCCAGCTTGAGCTCAGTGAGGTTTGATAGAGATTGTGCACAGCAGTTTTCAGCTCTTTCCACAGATTCTCGATTGGATTCAGGTCTGGACTTTGACTTGGCCATTCTAACACCTGGATACGTTAATTTGTGAACCATTCCATTGTAGATTTTGCTTTATGTTTGGGATCATTGTCTTGTTGGAAGACAAATCTCCGTCCCAGTCTCAGGTCTTTTGCAGACTCCTACAGGTTTTCGTCAAGAATGGTCCTGTATTTGGCTCCATCCATCTTCCCATCAATTTTAACCATCTCCCTGTCCCTGCTAAAGAATAGCAGGCCCAAACAATGATGCTGCCAACACCATGTTTGACAGTGGGGATGGTGTGTTCAGGGTGATGAGCTGTGTTGCCTTTACGCCAAACATATCGTGTGGCATTGGATTTTAATTTCATCTGACCAGAGCACCTTCTTCCACATGTTTGGTGTGTCCCCCAGGTGGCTTGGTGCAAACTTTAAATGACACTTTTTATGTCATTTCTTTGAGAAATGGCTTTCTACTTGCCACTTTTCCATAAAGGCCAGATTTGTGCAGTGTATGACTGATTGTTGTCCTATGGACAGATTGTCCCACCTCAGCTGTAGGTCTCTGCAGTTCATCCAGAATGATCATGGGCCTCTTGGCTGCATCTCTGATCAGTCTTCTCCTTGTTTGAGATGAAAGTTTAGAGGGACGGCCGGGTCTTCGTAGATTTTCAGTGGTATGATACTCCTTCGATTTCAATATGATCGCTTGCACAGTGCTCCTTGGGATGCTTAAAATGTTGGAAATCATTTTGTATCCAAATCCGGCTTTAAACTTCTCCACAACAGTATCACGGACCTGCCTGTTGTGTTCCTTGGTCTTCATGATGCTCTCTGGCATCAAACAGAACCCTGAGACTATCACAGAGCAGGCGCGTTTATACGGAGACTTGATTACACACAGGTGGATTATATTTATCATCATTAGTCATTTAGGACAACATTGGATCATTCAGAGTTCCACAATGAACTTCTGGAGTGAGTTTGCTGCACTGAAAGTAAAGGGTCCAAATAATATTGCATGCCCCACTTTTCAGTTTTTGAATTTCCACAAAAATTTATAATCAATAAATTTCGTTCAACTTCACAATTGTGTCCCACTTGTTGATTCGTCACCAAAGATTTACATTTGGTACCTTTTATGTTTGAAGCCTGATATGTGGGAAAAGGTTGAAAAGTTCCAGGGGGCCGAATACTTTCGCAAGGCACCGTGTGTATATACAGTTTATACAATAGAGGTAGACAGAGAGATATAGATATATATATATATATATGTGTGTATATATATATATATATATATATATATACATACATACATACATACATACATACATACATACACGGTACAGACCAAAAGTTTGGACACACCTTCTCATTCAAAAAGTTTTCTTTATTTTCATGACTATGAAAATTATAGATTCACTCTGAAGGCATCAAAACTATGAACACATGTGGGATTATAGAATTAACAAAAAAGTGTGAAACAACTGAAAATATGTCTTATATTCTAGGTTCTTCAAAGAAGCCACCTTTTGCTTTGTTACTGCTTTGCACACTCTTGGCATTCTCTTGATGAGCTTCAAGAGGTAGTCACTGTAAATGGTCTTCCAACAGTCTTGAAGGAGTTCCCAGAGATGCTTAGCACTTGTTGGCCCTTTTGCCTTCACTCTGCGGTCCAGCTCACCCCAAACCATCTTGATTGGGTTCAGGTCTGATGACTGAGGAGGCCAGGTCATCTGGCGTAGCACCCCATCACTCTCCTTTTTGGTGAAATAGTATTTACACAGCCTGGAGGTGTGTTTGAGGTCATTGTCCTGTTGAAAAATAAATGATGGTCCAACTAAACGCAAACCGGATGGAATAGCATGCCGCTGCAAGATGCTGTGGTAGCCATGCTGGTTCAGTATGCCTTCAATTTTGAATAAATCCCCAACAGTGTCACCAGCAAAGCACCCCCACACCATTACACCTCCTCCTCCATGCTTCACGGTGGATATCAGGCATGTAGAGTCCATCCGTTCACCTTTTCTGCATCACACAAAGACACGGTGGTTGGAACCAAACATCTCATATTTGGACTCATCAGACCAAAGCACAGATTTCCACTTGTCTAATGTCCATTCCTTGTGTTCTTTAGCCCAAACAAGTCTCTTCTGCTTGTTGCCTGTCCTTATCAGTGGTTTCATAGCAGCTATTTTACCATGAAGGCCTCTGCTGCTCAGTCTCCTCTTAACAGTTGTTGTAGACATGTGTCTGCTGCTAGAACTCTGTGTGGCATTGACCTGTTTTCTAATCTGAGCTGCTGTTAACCTGCGATTTCTGAGGCTGTTGACTAGGATGAACTTATCCTCCGCAGCAGAGATTACTCTTGGTCTTCCTTTCCTGGGCCGGTCCTCATGTGAGCCAGTTTCTTTGTAGCACTTGATGGTTTTTGCTACTGCACTTGGGGACACTTTCAAAGTTTTCCCAATTTTTCAGACTGACTGACCTTCATTTCATAAAGTAATGATGGCCATTAGTTTTTCTTTATTTAGCTGCTTTTTTCTTGCCATAATACAAATTCTAACAGTCTATTCAGTAGGTCTATCAGCTGTGTATCCACCAGACTTCTGCACAACACAACTGATGGTCCCAACCCCATTAACATGGCAAGAAATCCCACTTGTTAAACCTGACAGGGCACACCTGTGAAGTGAAAACCATTTCCGGTGACTACCTCTTGAAGCTCATCAAGAGAATGCCAAGAGTGTGCAAAGCAGTAATCAAAGGAAAAGGTGGCTACTTTGAAGAACCTAGAATACTACATATTTTCAGTTGTTTCACACTTTTTTGTTAATTATGTAATTCCACATGTGTTAATTCATAGTTTTGATGCCTTCAGAGTGAATCTACAATTTTCATAGTCCTGAAAATTAAGAAAACTCTTTGAATGAGGTGTGTCCAAACTTTTGGTCTGTGCTGTGTGTGTGTGTGTATGTATATATGTGTGTGTGTATGTGTATATATATATATATATATATATATATATATATATATATAATGTACATCTATCTCCCAAAAGGGATAGTGTACAGGGATTCCAGGCAGTGGCCGCTGGGGGGCAGAACAATATTCCTAACACTTACCCTGGTAAGCCCTGGAATCTGATGGCCTACCTGGCAGCGGAGGTTGGCACCCTAAATATGCGATGTGGCGCACCTCTTCCACGGCGGCTGTTCCTTCAATCTCTGAGAATCCCTTACTCTTAAAAAAAAAAAAAAAAAAAAAAAAAAAAAACACAGAAAAAAAATTCCTTCAGATCTAGCTAGATCCAATGCATCTGTCAAATTAACCACTAATGTGTATGTAAGTCTAGGTAATTCCTTAATTAAATCTGGGTCTGAGCACTATAGAGACGTGTTTCCTCGACTATAAGCCTGGATATATAATGAGCATATAGATTGTATGTTGTGCAATTGTGTAACAGCCTAATCTGCCAGCGCAGTGTATATTCATTTCTCTTTAGCAACAGGCACAGGAGTTAGCTGCAGCAGCCGGCTCCAGCCTCTGTGACCCGCTGCTCCACAGGTGCCGCAACCCCTCCATCTTCTGGGACAATGACTCGAGTATAAGCCAAAGGAGTGGGCGTTTTCAGAACAAAAAAAGTGATGAAAAAATCTGCTTACACTACAATGTATACGGTAGTTGGATTCAGTGTCTCTTTTCTTACATTTTTGTGCTCTTAGATGAGGTAGCAAAAACCTGGTGACATATTCCCGTTGAAATTACCTTATATACTCGTGTGTAAGCCGAGATTTTCCGCCCATTTTTTGGCCTGAAAGTCCCCCTCTCGGCTTATACACGAGTCATATACCAGGGGGTCGGCGGGGAGGGGGGGGGTGAGGGTATCAGGTCATACTTACCGCCTCCTGGCGCGGTCTCTGCAGTCCCCCTGCTTCTCCTGGTCTCAGGGTCCTTCCTTCAGCGGTCACATGGTACCGCTCTTTAAAGTCATGAATATGCGCATATGTATTACTTTAATGAGTGCTACCACGTGACCGGTGAAGGAAGGAGCCTGAGACTGGGAGAAGCGGGGGTAAGTACATGCTATATTCACCTGTCCCAGGTCCATCGCTGCGCGCTGCTCTGTCCTCTCCGCGTCCTCAGTCTGTGATGTTCAGGTCAGAGGGCGCGGTGACATTGTTAGTGTGCGCTGCGCCCTCTGCCTGAACGTCAATGACAGGACGTGGAGGAGAGGACAGAACGACGTGCTGCCATGGAGCGGGGATCGGTAAATATCGCCAGTGCCGGGGTCCTGAGCCAGCGGTGACATCAGAACCTTTCACTGCCTGCTCAGGACACCGGCTCTGGGCCCCCAGCGACGAGAGGTGAGTATGTCATTTTTTTTTCCTATTTGCAGTGGCAGCAGCAATATATGGGGGCATAATTATGGAGAAGCATATGGGGGCATAATCTCTGGATCAGCAATATATAGGGGCATAGCTGTGGAGCAGCATATGGGGGTATAACTATGGAGCAGCATATGGGGGCGTAATCTATGGAGCAGCATATGGGGGCGTAATCTATGGAGCAGCATATGGGGGTGTAATCTATGGAGCAACATATGGGGGCGTAATCTATGGAGCAACATATGGGGGCGTAATCTATGGAGCAGTATATGGGGGCATAATTTATGGAGCAGCATATGGGGGCATAATTTATGGAGCAGCATATGGGGCCATAATTTATGGAGCAGCATATGGGGGCATAATTTATGGAGCAGCATATGGGGGTGTAATCTATGGAGCAGCATATGGGGGCGTAATTTATGGAGCAGCATATGGGGGCATAATTTATGGAGCAGCATATGGGGGCATAAACTATGGCGCATCTTATGGGGCATCATATGGGCCATAATCTGTGGAATATCTTATGGGGCCATAACCTATATGGGGCATTATTAACCTTTTGTGCAGCATTATATGGGGTGTATTTTGTATGGAGCATTTATGGGGCCATCATGAACTATATGGAGCATTATATGGGGCTCCAGATTCATTATGGATATTCAAAACATTTAACCTACTGATGTCTAAATTAATTTTACTTTTATTGGTATCTATTTTTATTTTTGAAATTTACCAGTAGCTGCTGCATTTTCCACCCCAGGCTTATACGCGAGTCAATAAGTTTTCCCTGTTTTTTTGTTGCAAATTTAGGTGGTCGGCTTATACACGAGTATATACGGTATTGTGGCAATTTCTGTCTTGTAAATCTACTATTTTTGTTTTGAGCACCCCTTAACCCCGTCTTTCAGTTTCCTTTAAGAGTTTTATCTAAACTGACAGGCTTCATTTTGTTAGTTTTGATAAATGAGGCTTGATGTATGCTTGGCACCTGAGTGTGCTACATTGCAGTGTGGTGCACATACAGGCCTGGTTCTGCAGGTTCTCTGATCTCTCGCCAGTTGATATGTAGGTATGGGTGTGTGCACACGCTGCAGGTTGTCCTGTGGAATTTTACGCACGGATTTGTGTAAAACCGCAGGTCAAAAGACCTGCGGTTTATCTGCAGTTTTTCTGCGGTTTAGTCTGCGGGTTTCCCCTGCGGTTTGACACCTGCCATGGAGCAGGTGCCAAACCGCAGCGGAATCCGCACAAAGAATTGGCATGCTGCGGTTTTGAAACCGCAGCAAATCCGCGTGGAAAATCCTGCACCGTGTGCACTGCGGATTTCTATTTCCATTGATTATAATGGTACTGTACACCGCAGCAGTCTGCTGCGGATCCGCAGGACCAAAACCGCTGCAAATCCGCAGCGTGTGCACACATCCTTAGGCTTTAACTTGTCCTACGAAATTAAGCTGCTCCACTCTTTAGAGCTTGGGCAATTCATGAACACATGTTTTTGACAGAGTTCTCTGCTTTTTAGATAGCCGTGTTTTGACCAAGACTACACATGCTGTAAAAAGAATCTCCAGATATCTTCGAACGTCTTTATCCTACTACGAAATTTTGCCTGTTTTTCAGTTACTCCCACTCAAATACTAGAAATTGGACCAGAGAGGCAGACTGTTTCAGAATCCCTTCATGAATCTGCGTCCGAGAATCTCAGAACCACTGCTGATTTTTTATTGCTGCCAACAGACTCCAAGCCTAAACTGATGACACCTGATGCTTTTATGATGCCCAGTGCTACAGTTCAACAGGTGAGTCCTGAAAACTGTACTTTTACTATTTATGGCTGATTTCCATGTGTCTATAATTCTTGTAAGTTATTTAAGTTCATTATAGATGAATCCACAGATACGTTGATACAGTAAATATAATGGCATACAATTGTAAGTATAGTTGCATACTATCACGGTCACCAGTTATGTAGCATATATTTTCTCTTATTTTAGTTTATTGCTAATTTTATTCCATTTTTTTGTTAAATCTCCCATATAGTTCTAGAGATTTGGGCCTTTTTTATTCAGTGCTAATTTTAATGGTCCTGGTTTAAAGGGTAATAATGCAGAGCAGCCTAAAGACATGCCTCCAGGGAATCCTGTGAGCCATACCCCCTTGGAAAGGAACATCAAAATTAGCACTAAATAAAGGAATCCATATGTCTTGAACCATATGGCGGATTTACAGAAAAGAAAAAAAACAGAATATTTAGGTGAGCAAAAGGAACTAGTTGGGCATTTCCTGAAGGAAATACATTGTGCTTGAAGAGCACTGCCAGCTTTGCAGCAGTGTATCAGGTGTCGACTGTAAGAAAGTAAAGTTAGAATATGAATGTTGTGTATAGCGATGGCACAACCTGGGATGGGTTGTATATGAAGCCAATGGGGGTGATGTAGTGATGTCACAATCATATAATATTGGGTGCAGGCTAAAGGACCTGTGTGATGTCACCACCATTTGCTTCAAGGGGACGCTGGGACCCACAATGATGAAATGAACGGGGTCCGGACACTTGTGAAGAACAGGCAGACTGTCCTAGGCAGAGTCTGTATGTAAGAAATTGTGGCTGCTCAGTTTGATTTATTGATTTCACTAGAAATTCTGATTGCAACGAATAATCTCTCTAGCAGCAAGTTCTCACAGGTAGACTCTGCTAATGTAAAGTCTGTCTGCTTTTGGCAGATTTTAATAGGGACGGCCATAATGGAAACAAACTATTTTTATGTAGCTAATGAAGTAACATTTAGGCTGTGTGCCCACGTAGCGATTTTTAAGCATTTTTGCCGCGATTTTTGGCGCGAAAACGTTTAAAAATCGTGTACAGAACGCCCCCAATGCATTCCTATGGCATTCCGCACATGCTGTGCTAATGCTGTGCTTTGTTCCGCAGCGGAATCGCATCGCGGAAAAAATCGCAGCATGGTCATTCTTTTGTGCGGAATCACAAAGAATTGCCGCGATTCCGCACCCATAGGAATGCATGAGAATCGCTTACTTCCCGCATGTGGCTATGCCCTCCATGCGGGAAGTTAAGCGTCTCATGTGCGGTTGGTACCCACGGTGTGGAGGAGAGGAGACTGTCCTCCAGGCCCTGGGTACCATACCCCTGTAAAAAAAAGAATAAAAAATAAAAAATCGGGGTATATTTACCTTCCGGCGTCCCGCGCTGCATTGCCGGCCTAAGTGTTCCCAGTAATGCCTTGCGGCAAGATCCTGTGATGACGTAGTCTCGCATGACCCTCGCGGTCTTGCGAGATCGCTATAGTAACGCGAGACCAACGTCATCACAGGTCTCGCAAGGCATTACTGGGAACGCTGAGGCCCGGGATGGCAGCGCGGGACGTCGGAAGGTAAATATACCCCGATTTTTTATTTTTTTTTATCATTTTTAACATTTTATCTTTTACTATTGAGGCCGCATAGGCGGCCTCAATAGTAAAAAGCTGCTCACACTTGTCAAACCGTATGTTTGACGAGTCTGACCAACCTGTCAATCACTTTCCAAGCGATGCTTCAAATCGCTTGGAAAGTGCTTGAGAAAATCGCGGCAAAATCGCGAACAGAATCGCGGTGAAATCACGCGGAAAAAAACGCGCGATTTCTGGGAAGGAGTCCGGTTTTCGGTGTGCGTTTTAACACGCAACGTGGGCACATAGCCTTAGGGCTAGTACACACAGTCAGAATAAATAACACTGGTCAACAGCATTTTTGGTGCCAAAGATATTTCATCGAATTTAGGGTATTTTTGGGGTGCTGATTCTGAATATGTCATCAGTTTTGCCAGATTGGCTCAAGTTTTTGAGATTTTTGGTATCTTATTTATAGCACTTGTTGGTAAATGCGACGCATCATCTCATTAATTTCTTTGGATTAGTACTTGAACTGAGCAGTTCTCAATATAGTTTTGTGTTAATTAGTGTTCTAAAAGTTTGTTCATAGCTTGATTTTTGCACTAACTTTATGTTGTTGTCTGTTTTCCAGTGAAAAGCATGAACTCATCATGAAGAAGTTGTCTTAACGATCCAGACTCATTCTGTTACATTTGTGGTGAATACACACTGCCAAAACATAGAAGAAACATAACAGACTTCGTAAAAAAAGTGTATTTTGCCTATTTTGGGGTTATGCTTGGGGACCAAGACAAGTTTTGGGCACCACACATAGTGTGCAAAGCATGTATCGAATTATTACGAAAATGGAGCAAAGGACAAAGAAAAAGCTTCAAATTTGGTGTTCCAATGGTGTGGAGAGAGCCAAAAAATCATCATGATGACTGTTATTTATGGTAAACACAGGTACAGGCACATCTTCACAATGAGGGACAGGCCTTCTTGCAGATTCCATGTTACTCCCATTTTCGTTTCTTATGCTTATTGAATCCTTGCACTTGCACTGCACAGAAATAACAGTCATCATGATGATTTTTTGGCTCTCTCCACACCATTGGAACACCAAATTTGAAGCTTTTTCTTTGTCCTTTGCTCCATTTTCGTAATAATTCGATACATGCTTTGCACACTATGTGTGGTGCCCAAAACTTGTCTTGGTCCCCAAGCATAACCCCAAAATAGGCAAAATACACTTTTTTTACGAAGTGTGTTATGTTTCTTCTATGTTTTGGCAGTGTATATTCACCACAAATGTAACAGAATGAGTCTGGATCGTTAAGACAACTTCTTCATGATGAGTTCATGCTTTTCACTGGAAAACAGACAACAACATAAAGTTAGTGCAAAAATCAAGCTATGAACAAACTTTTAGAACACTAATTAACACAAAACTATATTGAGAACTGCTCAGTTCAAGTACTAATCCAAAGAAATTAATGAGATGATGCGTCGCATTTACCAACAAGTGCTATAAATAAGATACCAAAAATCTCAAAAACTTGAGCCAATCTGGCAAAACTGATGACATATTCAGAATCAGCACCCCAAAAATACCCCAAATTCATTAAAATATTTTGGACACCAGAAAAAAAATTTTTTTTCGTTGACCTGTGTAATCGGTCGAATTCGGGTGTAAAAATCGGACTGTGTGTACTAACTCTTATAAAGCAGTGTATAAGTGTACACATACTACTGTATGATTGCTTACATATAGCTTTAAAATCAAAGGAAAGCAAATTAGAATGTTTTATGCCAAGTCAGAGAACAGGAAGCCTGTGCTACTACTGCACCACACACACAGATGCTCTTACGCTTCATGCCCCTTTGACAATATGAAGTAAAAACTCAAACAACATTGTAAATGGGTGGCGGTGGCCACAGCTTTTAATAAATCAGAAACTCTCACATTTTATAAACTAAAACCATTGAAATTGAACAGGAAGCAGGGTGCCACACAGGCTTTTGGCGTGCACTAGTGCCTTCCCATATAATTTTATCCACTCCGTTAAAAATATGCCGTCAGCTGTGACTTAATAACAATACATCAGGAATAAACACCCACGTACACTCACGTATAAGCCGAGATATTCAGCCCATTTTTTTTTGGCTGAAAGTCCCCCTCTCGGCTTATACGCGAGTCATATACCGGGGGTCGGCCGGGCGGTGGTGTAGAAGATCATACTCCCCTCTCCTAGCATGTCTTTCAGCCCCCCGTACTTATTCCATCTTCTCCGCGCTGTTCTTCCTGCTTTCAGCGGTCACGTGATGCCGCTCATTACATATGCGCATATGTAATGAGTGGCTCATTACATATGTGCATATGTAATGAGCGGCACCACGTGACCACTGAAAGCAGGAAGAACAGCCCTGAGAAGATGGAATAAGCACGGGAGCTGCAAGAGACATGCTAGGAGAGGTGAGTATAGCGGAGGGAGCCCTATTCACCTGTCCCCCGTTTCACCGCTGCACGTCGTTCTGCTGTCTTGCTTCCTCTGGCAGTGACGTTCAGGTCAGAAGGCGCCATGACGTAGTTAGCAGGCGCCCTCTGCCTGAACAGTCACTGTGCAGAGCCGGCAACGCTGAGGAGCAGCAGCAGGGACATGGTGAGTATATAGTTTTTTTTTTTTTGTTTTTTTTTATTTATTGAGGCAGCAGCAGCATTATAAGGGGCCACTAATAACTGTGCATCATTGTAAGGGGCCGCTCACCGTGCAGCATTATAAGGGGCCACTAATAACTGTGCATCATTGTAAGGGGCCGCTCACCGTGCAGCATTATAAGGGGCCACTAATAACTGTGCATCATTGTAAGGGGCCGCTCACTGTGCAGCATTATAAGGGGCCACTAATAACTGTGCATCATTGGAAGGGGCCGCTCACTGTGCAGCATTATAAAGGGCCACTAATAACTGTGCCTCATTGTAAGGGGCTGCTCACCGTGCAGCATTATAAGGGGCCACTAATAACTGTGCATCATTGTAAGGGGCCGCTCACCGTGCAGCATTATAAGGGGCCACTAATAACTGTGCATCATTGTAAGGGGCCGCTCACCGTGCAGCATTATAAGGGGCCACTAATAACTGTGCATCATTGTAAGGGGCTGCTCACTGTGCAGCATTATAAGGGGCCACTAATAACTGTGCATCATTGGAAGGGGCCGCTCACTGTGCAGCATTATAAAGGGCCACTAATAACTGTGCCTCATTGTAAGGGGCTGCTCACTGTGCAGCATTATAATGGCTGTAGCTTTGGCATTTTCCACCCTAGGCTTATACGCGAGTCAATAAGTTTTCCCAGTTTTTTTGTGACAAAATTCGGGGGGTCGGCTTATACACGGGTCGGCTTATGCAAGAGTATATACAGTACTTTTTTTTTCTTTTTTTATAAAGGGGGGTTACAATAAAATCCATAAATACAGAGTTCATAACAATACATGGGATGGAGGGCAGGACAGAAAACAGACCTGGTGGGAAGAGAAGAATTCTTATGCTGTACACGCTATATCTAATGTCGGGAGCGGTGTCAAAGGACGTGACAAGATCTAATTAGTCCTTAAGGGTACTGTCACACACATCAACAGTCTGCAGATGCTCGGCCAAGCAGCTGCTGTACGTGTCTGTACCCTGATAGACTGGGCACTGAACAAGTGCTCAGTCAGTTGGAGAGATACTGCACCGCTGTAAATTAGTCATTTCAGTGTTGTGCTTGGCCATTCATTGACGCTAGCACTTAACCGCGGCAATGAAGGTCTATGGCCATGGCCACCCACTTGGTCGAGCAGGTGGACGCAGCGGCCGCTCAGTGTAAGGGCAGCTTTCAATTGACAGCCACAGCAGCGATCGACAACGGCTGTCAATTGACAAGTGTGAAGGTGCTGTAAGTGAATATACCAGGCCATGACAGCGGGAGGTAAGCTAGCCATACCAATTAAATTTAAATAAAAGGAAAAGCATGCAAGGACACCCCAGCGATGAAAACGGCCGGGACTGGGTTCTGCCATGCTCAGGAATGCCCCCTACGATGTTGTATCCCACTGTCACACGCAGCAGTTGCCGCCGTCACAGCAGGGTATTGCTGAAACGTCATGGATTGGATGCTCGTTCAGTGTGATGGGGACCTTAGTAATGATAGCAACCATTTAATTGCAGCTGTACCCCTGAAAAATAAAAATGGACAAAAGCGCATATCGTGTTTTCCTGGAAATATTTTGTGGACATTCTTGTGGTGCGAATCATGTTAGGTTGGTAAAAGCCGGAGCGACTGGCATAGTACAGCCCCTCACAAGCCACTTTGGCATGGTGTGGCCCCTCAACAGCCACTATGATGTCGGGGCCTTTCAGGAGCCAGTCTTGCATGCGAGGCCTCTCAGGGGCCACTTTAGTATGTGAAGCGCATGACCCACTTTGTTGTGCGGGCCCCCTCAGGAGCCAGTCTGTTTCCCAGGGCCCCTCAGAAACCACTTTGGTGCCAATGAACCTCAGGAGCAAGTCTGGCATGCAGGGCCCTGCCCCTGCGTAGCCATTATGGCCCCTTGGTAGCCACTTTGATGTGCAGGGCCCCTTGTTAGCCACTTAGGCCCCTTGGTAGCCATTTTGGCATGCAGGAATCCTTGGTAGCCACTTTGGTGCACACAGCCCCTCGGTAGCCACTTTGGCCACTTGGTAGCCACGTTGGTACATTTGGCACCTCGGTGCCACTTTGGCATATTCAGCACCTTGGTAGCCACTTTGGCCACTTGGTAGCCACTTAGGCACATTTGGCACCTCGGTAGCCAGTTTGGCCACTTGGTAGCCACTTTGGCAGATTCGGCATCTCGGTAGCCACTTTGGCCACTTGGTAGCCACTTTGGCACCTCTGTAGCCACTTTGGCCACTTGGTAGCCATTTTGGCCACTTGGTAGCCACTTTGGCACATTCGGCACCTCTGTAGCCACTTTGGCACATTCGGCCCCTCGGTAGCAACTTTGGCCGCTTGGTAGGCACTTTGGCTCATTCGGCACCTCAGTAGCCACTTTGGCACATTCGTCACCTCTGTAGCCACTTTGGCCACTTGGTAGCCACTTGGCACATTCGGCACCTGTAGCCACTTTGGCCACTTGGTAGCCACTTTGGCATGCAGGAATCCTTGGTAGTCACTTTGGTGCACACAGCCCCTCGGTAGCCACTTTGGCCACTTGCTAGCCACTTTGGCCACGTGCTAGCCACTTTGGCACATTCGGCACCTTGGTAGCCGCTTTGGCCACTTGGTAGCCACTTGGTAGCCACCTTGGCACATTCAGCACCTCGGTAGCCACTTTGACCACTTGGTAGCCACTTTGGCACATTCGGCACCTCTGTAGCCACTTTGGCCACTTGGTAGCCACTTTGGCACATTCGGCACCTCGGTAGCTACTTTGGCCACTTGGTAGCCACTTTGGCCACTTGGTAGCCACCTTGGCACATTCGGCACCTCGGTAGCCACTTTGGCCACTTGGTATCCACTTTTGCACATTCGGCACCTCGGTAGCCACTTTGGCCACATGGTAGCCACTTGGTATCCACTTTTGCACATTCGGCACCTCGGTAGCCACTTTGGCCACTTGGTAGCCACTTTGGCACATTCGGCACCTCGGTAGCTACTTTTGGCCACTTGGTAGCCACTTCAGCACATTCGGCTCCTCAGTAGCCATTTTAGCCACTTGGTAGCCACTTTGGCACATTCGGCACCTCTGTAGCCACTTGGTAGCCACTTTGGCACATTCGGCACCTCTGTAGCTACTTTGGCAACTTGGTAGCCACATTGGCATATTCGGCACCTCTGTAGCCACTTGGTAGCCACTTTGGCACACTCGGCACCTTGGGTAGCCACTTTGGCCACTTGGAAGCCACATTGGCACATTCGGCACCTCGGTAGCCACTTGGTAGCCACTTTGGCACCTCGGTAGCCACTTTGGCCACTTGGTAGCCACATTGGCACATTCGGCACCTCTGTAGCAACTTTGGCCACTTGGTATCCACTTTTGCACATTCGGCACCTCGGTAGCCACTTTGGCCACATGTTAGCCACTTTGGCACATTTGGCACCTCGGTAGCCACTTTGGCCACTTGGTAGCCACTTTGGCACATTCGGCACCTTGGTATCCACTTTGGCCACTTGGTAGCCACTTTGGCACATTCGGCACCTCGGTAGCCACTTTGGCCACTTGGTAGCCACTTTGGCACATTCGGCACCTTGGTATCCACTTTGGCCACTTGGTAGCCACTTTGGCACATTCGGCACCTCGGTAGCTACTTTGGCCACTTGGTAGCCACTTCGGCACATTCGGCACCTCGGTAGCCATTTTAGCCACTTGGTAGCCACTTTGGCACATTCGGCACCTCTGTAGCCACCTTGGCACATTCGGCACCTCTGTAGCTACTTTGGCAACTCGGTAGCCACATTGGCATATTCGGCACCTCTGTAGCCACTTTGGCCACTTGGTAGCCACTTTGGCACATTCGGCACCTTGGGTAGCCACTTTGGCCACTTGGAAGCCACATTGGCACATTCGGCACCTCGGTAGCCACTTGGTAGCCACTTTGGCACATTCGGCACCTTGGTAGCCACTTTGGCCACTTGGTAGCCACATTGGCACATTCGGCACCTCAGTAGCCACTTTGGCCACTTGGTAGCCACTTTGACACATTCGGCACCTCGGTAGCCACTTTGGCCACTTGGTAGCCACTTTGGCACATTTGGCACCTCGGTAGCCACTTTGTCCAGTTGGTAGCCACTTTGGAACATTTGGCACCTCTGTAGCCATTTTGGCCACTTGGTAGCCACTTTGGCACATTCGGCACCTCTGTAGCCACTTTGGCACATTTGGCCCCTCGGTAGCCATTTTGGCCGCTTGGTAGCCACTTTGGCCACTTGGTAGCCACATTGGCACATTTGGCACCTTGGTAGCCACTTTGGCACATTTGGCACCTCGGTAGCCACTTTGGCCGCTTGGTGGCCACTTGGCAGCCACTTTGGCACCTTCAGCACCTCGGTAGCCACTTTGGCCACTTGGTAGCCATTTTAGCACATTCGGCACCTCTGTAGCCACTTTGGCCACTTGGTAGCCACTTTGGCACGTTTGGCACCTCTGTAGCCACTTTGGCCACTTGGTAGCCACTTTGGCACATTCGGCATCTCAGTAGCCACTTTGGCCACTTGGTAGCCACTTTGGCACATTCGGCACCTCAGTAGCCACTTGGTAGCCACTTTGGCCACTTGGTAGCCACTTTGGCATATTCGGCACCTCGGTAGCTACTTTGGCCACTTGGTAGCCACTTTGGCCACTTTGTAGCCACCTTGGCACATTCAGCACCTCTGTAGCCACTTTGGCCACTTGGTTGCCACTTTGGCACATTCGGCACCTCAGTAGCCACTTTGCCACTTTGTAGCCACTTGGTAGCCACCGTGGCACATTCGTCACCTCAGTAGCCACTTTGGCCACTTGGTAGCCACTTTGGCGCATTCCGTACCTCGGTAGCTACTTTGGCCTCTTGGTAGCCACTTTGGCACATTCAGCACCTCGGTAGCCACTTTGGCCTCTTGGTAGCCACTTTGGCACATTCGGCACCTCTAGCCACTTGGTAGCCACTTTGGCCACTTGGTAGCCACCTTGGCACATTCGGCACCTCGGTAGCTACTTTGGCCACTTGGTAGCCACTTTGGCACACTCGGCACCTCTGTAGCCACTTTTGCCACTTTGTTGCCACTTTGGCACATTCGGCACCTCTGTAGCCACTTTGGCCACTTGCTGAATGTGCCAAGATGGCTAGCACCTCGGTAGCCACTTTGGCACATTCAGCACCTCGGTAGCCACTTTGGCCACTTGGTAGCCACTTTGGCACATTCAGCACCTCGGTAGCCACTTTGGCCACTTGGTAGCCACATTGGCACATTTGGCACCTCTGTAGCCATGTTTGCCACTTGGTAGCCACTTTGTAGCCACTTTGGCACATTCAGCACCTCGTTAGCCACTTTGGCCACTTGGTAGCCACATTGGCACATTCGGCACCTCTGTAGCCACTTGGTAGCCACTTTGGCACATTCGGCCCCTCCGTAGCAACTTTGGCACATTCGGCACCTCTGTAGCCACTTTGGCCACTTGGTAGCCATTTTGGAACATTCGGCACCTCTGTAGCCACTTGGTAGCCACTTTGGCACATTCGGCACCTCT
The DNA here is from genome assembly GCF_039654945.1 of Dendrobates tinctorius. Lineage (NCBI taxonomy): Eukaryota > Metazoa > Chordata > Amphibia > Anura > Dendrobatidae > Dendrobates > Dendrobates tinctorius. Next base: position 27,096,084 of record NW_027361716.1, on the reverse strand, counting down.
GTAGCCACTTTGGCACATTCGGCACCTCTGTAGCCACTTTGGCCACTTTGTAGCCACTTTGGCACATTTGGCATCTCTGTAGCCACTTTGGCCACTTGGTAGCCATTTTGGAACATTCGGCACCTCTGTAGCCACTTGGTAGCCACTTTGGCACATTCGGCACCTCTGTAGCCACTTTGGCACATTCGGCACCTCTGTAGCCACTTTGGCCACTTTGTAGCCACTTTGGCACATTTGGCATCTCTGTAGCCACTTTGGCCACTTGGTAGCCACTTTGGCACATTCGGCCCCTCGGTAGCCACTTTGGCCACTTGGTAGCCACTTTGTCACATTCGGCACCTCTGTAGCCACTTTGTAGCCACTTTGGCACATTTGGCATCTCTGTAGCCACTTTGGCCACTTGGTAGCCACTTTGGCACATTCAGCACCTCGTTAGCCACTTTGGCCACTTGGTAGCCACATTGGCACATTCGGCACCTCTGTAGCCACTTGGTAGCCACTTTGGCACATTCGGCCCCTCCGTAGCAACTTTGGCACATTCGGCACCTCTGTAGCCACTTTGGCCACTTGGTAGCCATTTTGGAACATTCGGCACCTCTGTAGCCACTTGGTAGCCACTTTGGCACATTCGGCACCTCTGTAGCCACTTTGGCACATTCGGCACCTCTGTAGCCACTTTGGCCACTTTGTAGCCACTTTGGCACATTTGGCACCTCTGTAGCCACTTTGGCCACTTGGTAGCCATTTTGGAACATTCGGCACCTCTGTAGCCACTTGGTAGCCACTTTGGCACATTCGGCACCTCTGTAGCCACTTTGGCACATTCGGCACCTCTGTAGCCACTTTGGCCACTTTGTAGCCACTTTGGCACATTTGGCATCTCTGTAGCCACTTTGGCCACTTGGTAGCCACTTTGGCACATTCGGCCCCTCGGTAGCCACTTTGGCCACTTGGTAGCCACTTTGTCACATTCGGCACCTCTGTAGCCACTTTGGCCTCTTGGTAGCCACTTGGTAGCCATTTTGGCACATTTGGCACCTCGGTAGCCACTTTGGCCACTTGGTAGCCACTTTAGCACATTCGGCACCTCAGTAGCCACTTTGGCCACTTTGTAGCCACCTTGGCACATTCGGCACCTTGGGAGCCACCTTGGCACATTTGGCACCTCGGTAGCCACTTTGGCCACTTGAGCACATTCGGCACCTCGGTAGCCACTTGGTAGCCACTTTAGCCATGTTGACACATGCTGCCACTTTGCCTCGGGGGCCACTTTGGTGCTTCGGGCCCCTCAAGGGCCACTTTGGCACACTGGGCTTCTAAAGCCACTTTGGCGTCCGACTATGCTAAAGATAGGGTGCGCAGATCGCATGCAGCCGTGTGCGATAGTAGGCGGCGATGACCGGATGGGGCAGGCAGGGGGCGGGGCTTAGCGGCGCCGAGCGCTGCGTGGAAAATACGCTAGTGTGAAACTACCCTAAGTGTAATGATTTGTTGTTTGTTTTTTTTTTAAATTCTTTTCGGATGGGGCCAATCATACCAGGATTGGGATGGGGCAAATCATACCAGAATAAGGATGGGACCATTCATACCAGGTCCGGGATGGGGCCAATCATGCCAGAAAAAGGATGAGACCAATTATACCAGGACCGGGATGTTGCCACTCAAACCAGTATAAGGAAGGGACCAATCATACCATGAAAAGGATGGGGCCAATCATACCAGGACCAGGATGTGGTCAATCATACCAGGAAAAGGATAGGGCCCTGCATACCAGGACTGGGATGCGTCCACTCTTACCAGGATAAGGATGAGGCCATACATACCAGGTCTGGGATGGGGCCAATCATACCAGGATAAGGATGGGGCCGTGCATACCAGGAACAGAATGTGGTCAATCATACCAGGATAAGGATGGGGCCATGTATACCAGGACTGGGATGTGTACAGTCTTACCAGGATAAGGATGAGGCCGTACATACCAGGGCTGGAATGGGGCCAATCATACCAGGATAAGGATGGGGTCAATCATACCAGGATGGGGACTCTGCATACCAGTATAGGAAAGAGGGTGGTCATTCCTGCCAGGATAATGATTAGGGGGGGCCATGCATCCCAGGATGGGGATAAGGGGGCCATGCATACCAGGCTAGGGATGAGTGCCATGCATATCCGGATAGGAATAAGGGAGCCGTGCATACCAGGATACTGATAAGGGGCCATGTGTATCAGGATGGAGGGGGATGAGGGGCCATATTTACCAGGATAGGTGCTATTAAGTACAGAATTGACCACATTTTTTGCTTCAGTTTTATTTTTCCTAATTTCCACTTCTAAAACCTAGGTGCGTCTTATGGTCCGGAGCGTCTTATAGTCCGAAAAATACGGTAGTCACTTTTTTTCCTTCCATTTTGTCTGTAAAATGACCACAGTGTGAGCATGCTCTTACACATTGCACATATACCAGCTTCTGCTTATTTCTTTGATTTTGCTGTAGTTTCTTGTACTTTTTACAAACATGAGTGTGGCCCCTTTATGAACTGTGCATTTCATCGATATAGCTTACCATTATCTGCATTGAGGTTGGCTGACACAAGTTAAGGTGTTTAACCCCTTAACCTCCGGGATATTTTCCATTTTTGTGGTTTTGTTTTTTGCTCCCCTTCTTCCCAAAGCCATAACTTTATTTTTCTGTCAATATGACAATGTCAGGGCTTGTTTTATGTGGGATGAATTGTTCTTTTTACCGACACCTTTGGTTTTAGCATATTATGTAGTGGAAAACGGGAAGAAAATTCAAAGTGCGGTGAAATTGCAAAAAAGTGAAACTTCAGATGCTTGCTTTTTTTTTTTTTTTGTTATAAAATGTTCACTAAATGCTAGAACTGACCTGCCAATGATTGATTCTCCAGGTTATAACGAGTTCAAAGACACCAAACATGTATAGGTTCTTTTTTATTTAAGTAATGAAAAAAAAATCCTACATTTGTTTTAAAAAAATAAATAAAAGGCACTATTTTCCAAAACCTGTAGTGTATCCATTTTTCGTGATCTGGGGTTGCGTGAGGGCTTGTTTTATGTTCGCCAAGCTGATGTTTTTATTGATACAATTTTGGTGTAGATATGATGTTTTGATTGCCGGTTATTGCATTTTATTGAAATGTAGTGGCGCCCAAAAGAACGTAATTCTGGAATGTTGAATTTTTTTTCTCATTACGCCATTTAGTGTTCAGGTTAATTCTTTTTTTTTTATATTGATGTTGGACTATGGCTAAAGCTCCCAGTAAATGTGCCCTTCCCTTTGAAGACATGGGGGTGTTAAAAGATCCACTTAAGAGAGATTCCTTCCTAAAAAGATACTGAGAAGCTTGAGGGGGCAGTCTAAGGGTATGTGCACACGTTGCGGATTCTGCTGCGGATCCCCAGTGGTTTTGGCCCTGCGGACCCGCAGCGGTTTCCGCAGCTGAGTACAGAACCATTATAGCTTACTAGATTAAGGCCCGATGCTATCGCATCGAGAGGATAGTGACACACCTCTTGCCATGATAACCCTCAATACACACACACCTCCTCAACATACACTCCTCTCACCTTTCACCATCTCCACTCACGTCCACTCACTCTTTCACTCCACATACGACCCTTTCTCTCACTCCGTCTCTCATACTCACACCGTCATCGTCGCTGCTCCACGATCCCCGACATCATCTTCCGCCGGCGCCATCCTGGATCCCGACATTGTCCACGCCGGCGACATGTTCTTGCGGCCATGCCATCTTGAGTATTCTGAAATCCTGCGAGTGGACATTAGTGGAGATAGTGAAAGGCGAGAGGAGTGTGTGTTGAGGAGTGGTGTGTTGAGGGTTAACATGGCAAGAGGTGTGCTGTGACGTCACCAGTTACAACTGGACGGAAGTTGTTACAACCCGGAAGCTGCTTAGCGCATTTATTATAGTAGATTAAGGCCCGATGCTATCGCATCGAGAGGATAGTGACACACCTCTTGCCATGTTAACCCTCAATACACACACCTCCTCAACACACCACACCGCCTCAACACACACTCCTCTCACCTTTCACCATCTCCACTCACGTCCACTCACTCTTTCACTCCACATACGACCCTTTCTCTCATTCCGTCTCTCATACTCACACCGTCATCGTCGCTGCTCCACGATCCCCGACATCTTCTTCCGCCGGCGCCATCCTGGATCCCGACATTGTCCACGCCGGCGACATGTTCTTGCGGCCATGCCATCTTGAGTATTCTGAAATCCTGCGAGTGGACATTAGTGGAGATAGTGGAAGGTGAGAGGAGTGTGTGTTGAGGAGTGGTGTGTTGAGGGTTAACATGGCAAGAGGTGTGCTGTGACGTCACCAGTTACAACTGGACGGAAGTTGTTACAACCTGGAAGCTGATTAGCGCATTTATTATAGTAGATTAAGGCCCGATGCTATCGCATCGGATAGTGACACACCTCTTGCCATGTTAACCCTCAATACACACACACCTCCTCAACACACCACACCGCCTCAACACACACTCCTCTCACCTTTCACCATCTCCACTCACGTCCACTCACTCTTTCACTCCACATAAGACCCTTTCTCTCATTCCGTCTCTCATACTCACACCGTCATCGTCGCTGCTCCACGATCCCCGACATCTTCTTCCGCCGGCGCCATCCTGGATCCCGACATTGTCCACGCCGGCGACGTGTTCTTGTGGCCATGCCATCTTGAGTATTCTGAAATCCTGCGAGTGGACATTAGTGGAGATAGTGGAAGGTGAGAGGAGTGTGTGTTGAGGAGTGGTGTGTTGAGGGTTAACATGGCAAGAGGTGTGCTGTGACGTCACCAGTTACAACTGGACGGAAGTTGTTACAACCTGGAAGCTGATTAGCGCATTTATTATAGTAGATTAAGGCCCGATGCTATCGCATCGGGAGGATAGTGACACACCTCTTGCCATGTGAACCCTCAACACACACTCCTCCTGAACACACCACACCGCCTCAACACACACTCCACTCAACTTTCACCATCTCCACTCACGTCCACTCACTCTTTCACTCCACATACGACCCTTTCTCTCACTCCGTCTCTCATACTCACACCGTCATCATCGCTGCTCCACGTTCCCTGACATCTTCTTCCACCGGCGCCATCCTTGATCCCGACGTTGTCCACGCCGGCGACATGTTCTTGCGGCCACGCCATCTTGAGTATTCTCAAATCCTGCGAGTGGACATTAGTGGAGATAGTGAAAGGTGAGAGGAGTGTGTGTTGAGGGTTAACATGGCAAGAGGTGTGCTGTGACGTCACTAGTTACAACTTGACGGAAGTTGTTACAACCTGGAAGCTGCTTAGCGCATTTATTATAGTAGATTAAGGCCCGATGCTATCGCATCGGGAGGATAGTGACACATCTCTTGCCATGTGAACCCTCAACACACACTCCTCCTGAACACACCACACCGCCTCAACACACACTCCTCAACACACACTCCTCTCACCTTTCACCATCTCCACTCACTCTTTCACTCCACATACGACCCTTTCTCTCACTCCGTCTCTCATACTCACACCGTCATCATCGCTGCTCCACGATCCCCGACATCTTCCACCGGCGCCATCCTAAATCCCGACGTTGTCCACGCCGGCGACATGTTCTTGCGGCCACGCCATCTTGAGTATTCTAAAATCCTGCGACTGGACGTTAGTGGAGATAGTGAAAGGTGACAGGAGTGTGTGTTGAGGAGGAGTGGTGTGTTGAGGTGTGCTGTGACATCACCAGTTACAACTGGACGGAAGTTGTTACAACCCGGAAGCTGCTTAGCGCATTTATTATAGTAGATAGATGTATCACACCTATGTTTTTATGTGGATAAGATATTTACATAGTGAGCCTCAAGAAGGACAGTATTACTGATGTATGTAAAGTGCTATTGAAATAATAGTACTCTATTAATAAATAAAAAGTTAATTATTATTTCCTAAGTTATGTAGGTATGTGTTAGCTATGTAGTTGAAATCTACGTATGTTTGCCTAAATTTTTTTTGTTTTTGCCTTTTTTTTTTTTAATCTATATATACCTATACCTATGTATATTTTTATGGATTTAAATATGTCTATGACATATATGTGAAAGAGATAATTAGTGTAAGATATATCTATCTGCTTAAATTATTTATATATATAACATATATCAAGCTATGTATAGAAGTCTTAGAAGTCTATTATCTATATCTATTTAGAATGTAACTATTATTTATATATCTATATATCTATCAATTCCAGGACCAACTTAAATAGTTTAAAGTAAGACATTTTTGTAAACGACATTTCTAGTGAAGATTTTTGGGCTATTAGGTAGCAATTGTCCTTGAAGTGGTGTATCCACCACTTTGACCCTAACGTTGCTGCGTTGCTTTACTCGGGAGAATGCAACATACAATTGTCCATGGGCAAATACAGGTTCGGGCAAAAAAATTCCAACTCGATTGAGGGTCTGTCCTTGGGATTTGTTAATGGTCATAGCAAAAGCAGGTTTTAGAGGAAACTGTCGACGTTTTAATTTAAAAGGTAACCCAGTTTCTGAAGGACACAAATCGATGCGTGGAATAAACACAATGTCTCCTTCAGCTGAGCCAGTAATCACTTTAGCCTGTATGATGTTGCGGAGTAAGGCAATGACAATGAGGCGAGTGCCATTGCAGAGACCTTTCTTGGTGTTTAGGTTTCTTAATAGCATCACAATGGTGCCAATTTTAAGTTTTAAGAGATGTGATGGCATTCCTGATGGTGTCAGAGAGTTTAAAAATTCAACTGGGTAGTTTTCACATTCCTCTGCCTCATCAGCATCGACAGAATCCTCACTTGTATATACAGTATAATCACCACTAATGCGATTCATTACTTTACAGTTCAGAAAATCGACGTCATCATTTTTCGGACATAATATAGCATGTGATGCAGCAGTGTCGAGGCTTTGTTGGTCATTAACATCAATGCAAATATGGTCTCCAAAGATCTCGGTTACTATAGAGCCAGTGCAAAGCATGTCTGGAGGAATTTCAATGACATCCTCTCCAAGGTTATGTTCATTAGACAGCTCACCATTTCCAAGTTTAAGCAACCAAGTGCTGTATTCAGGATCAGTGGAGCGCATGTTGTTAATTAGCGGTAGTCTGGTAAAATGTTGCCAATGTTCTGAATATTTAATGCAGGAATCTACAATGTCTATACTTGTTCCATGAGCGATGACGGGAAGACATTGTCTGAAGTCTCCTCCAAGAACAATAACTTTACCTCCAAATGGTGTTTTATTTTTTTCAGCAACATTTATTGTCATGATGTCACGTAGAAGTCTATCTATCACATTCAATGCATGTTTTTGGACCATAGTGCACTCATCAATAATAAAAAGTTTTGTACTCTGTAAATGTTTTCCTGCATTTGTATCGTTTTTAATCCTGGAAACAGATGATTCGTTGATCGGAATAGGTATGCCATATAGAGAGTGGATTGTTCGGCCTCCTTGTATCAAGTTAGATGCTATTCCTGTAGTTGCTGCAGGTGACACAATTTCTCCTTGTCCTCTTAAATGATGTGTAAGTAGATGGTATAGGTAGGTCTTTCCACTGCCACCAGGTCCATCGAGAAAAAAGCACTTTGGTATTAAACTGCTATTTTGTAAAGCTTCAGTAATGACATCAAAGGCAAAAAGTTGCTCCTGATTAAGAGTTTCTTTCATCTCTGCAGCTTTTTTTAACTCATAATCCTTATCATATTGTTTAAGGAGTTGTTTAATATTTTTTGCTGGGCGTGGTAAATTATAATCAGCAAAAGTTTTTCCATGGACTATGAGGACATCTTGGACATCTTTCATAGCATATCCTTCACAATCGATACACTCTTCAGTGTTGCTGTGGTATGTATGACAATAGTCTTGTAAAAAATGGTCCTTAAATTCATTCCACAATTCAAGTGGATTACTGGGGGGGCCAAAAATACAGATATAAGCAAACATGTCTCTAAGTTGGGAAGGCATGTTAAGAATGCAAGCATCTGTTAAAGTATGTCTCCAGATGCTATCATCGAATAATAATCCAAGTGCTAACGCAGCATCCTTAAAGGTTTAATGCATAACTCCATTGACGGTTTTAATGCTGTCAAAACTGGTAGCAGCTTTTACATGCAGTAACAACAAACGTAAATAATAGCGTTCTTGGTCTTTCACACTAACAGTATACATTCTTCCAATAACTGTGAGACCCCCTCGTTTTCTTTGTTCCCATGTGCCTTGTTTCCAAACGTAGTGTTCTGGAATTTCGCGGTAGAAATAGTTATGTGCATTGTGGTCGATCTTATTAAGGTTGAAATACGCCATAAGTGTAGAATTGGAATTGAGCTTTTGATGGATGTTGTCTGCAGAGTCATTCTCATGAAAATAGAGTGGTTGAGAATTAGGCAGATGTACGGCTAGGCGAATGATGGCATGAGATTGTTTATGCATAGGAAAAGCAAATATCCGCCATGCAGCCTCAGGTGCACTAACATATCTGGTATCCGTAAATTGGTGTGTTTCATCATGTTGGATGTTATTTTGGGAAATTTCAAGGTTGGCTTTGTCATGTCCTTTGTAAACGTATTTAAATAAATATTTTACACTTTGAATGGAAGCACATATTTCTACATTAATATGGCACTTGTATTTGGTGAGTAAAAATGGGTTATATGGAATTACCCATGAATTGTCAGTCGTCTTAGAATGGTGTTCATATGTTTTGCCAATGGGTCTGCGGTAAGTGGGATAGCCATCCTTTTCTTTGTTGGTATATGGTTGGTTTTGTTTTGGAAAACCTTTGCTACACTTTCCAAGATCCATACAGGGAGAATTAGGATTGTGTTCTCCACAGGGACCATGAATCATGTGTTGAAGAACAATGTTATGGAGCTGAGGGTAGATTGTTTCATCAGGTATTTCAGCCCAGACTATATTGTCTATGTCCGCCTCAGTCCGTAATTTAGACAGGCTGTCAAGAATAATTAAAATATGAGCGTGTGGGAGACCACGCTTCTGAAATTCAATGACATGGACCATTGCAGTGACGTTTCCAAATAATCCACTGCTAATGTCTTTTAAGAGGGATTCCAGTTTAATTTTAAAGACACGTGCAACCAAGTCTGGTCTGTGTTCAACACGCTGCCACGGTTCTAAATGTGTAGTAATCTCATTCCACTTAGGATTACATGTCATGGTGATAAATAGATCTGGTCGACCATACTTTGTAACAATAGCCATAGCATCCTGGAAGCGCTGCTGCATGTTTCTTGGACTGCCTTCAAAAGAAGATGGTAAAATGACGGTTTTCCCAATAGGGATGCCCTTTTGAACCGATTTTTTGAGTAGATGTTCTTGAAGGAGGCAGTAATCCTCCACTTTTAAATCTTTTTGGTGTTTGCGGATGTAATGTAGGCGATTAGCTTCGATTTTGACATAAGCATCTACTAAATATTGCTGTGTTAGCTTACCACCATTGAGGAGTGGATTAAAGTAATTTCTGACAGATAACATATAGCAATAGTATTGGAGTTGAGTGATCCTCCTCGAACTTTTGCCTTGTTGTTTGAGTCCATCATGCCATCCTTGGTCTCCATAAGGGAAAAATATTGGATAGAGGAGGGCATCCAAATTGCTATGGAGAATACTAATTTGTTGTGTTTGTGGAGCTAAAGGGTTATGGGGATCAGGTTTTAAATGAATTAATATGTCTCTATTGAAAGGTGGCTCACCATTGTCATTTTGAAACACGACTGCTACTTCACTGACAGTGGGATTATTGTAGCGTCGAGGGTCTTGAGTACGATCTTGTTTAATAGCCATAGTGATGTTTGGCATGACAGTTCCGTTTTGTAGAGATTTAATTTTTTCTTGTTCTTCCACATCACGTAACATTTGGTAAGCTTCCACAAAAGGATTAATAGTTTGGATTTGAAGGGCAATAATGTTCATCAATGTAGGATGACATTTTTGATTTTCTTTACATCGTAAGCGTTGTTCGTTTGCGGTAGTGGTATCGAGAATGTAAAGTTGGGCAAATGCGCGTTGCTGGTCATCTGAGGGATGTAGTGTTCCAGTTCTATGATAGATCTGGCCATGTATGCGGAAACAGTATGGGCCATATCCAGGAGGTGGTGAAATATTTGCACCCATGGAGGCAAAAGCAAAGGAACTGTTAATACTTCGAATATTATCCATGAAATTTTTGCTAAATTCACTTTGCCCTTTCAGCAAACGTGTAAAGACATCAGGATATTGTAGTATGGGTACATGGACTTTACCCTTCTGACAGCAGAGCGTAAAGTTGTTATCAGAAGGTATCTCTGCTACAAAATGCAAAGCTTCGTAATGCTCACATAGATGGGTCATGTCACCACAGCTGTGTTCGGTAATACTATTTTCATCATTAGTGAAAATGTGAGGTTGTAGTAGAAGTGCATGTCCAACCGATGGGGTGCGCCTAGTTTTGAGACCAACGTATATTTGTCTTGGTTGCACTTTCTGCGGGCTAACTGCAGCTTGTATGTGAAGAAACTGTGCGTTGTTATTGAATGGTGGTATTGATAGGGCAGAAACAGATTGCTGATTAGTTATGTCAGTGAACGGCATATAGGATGAAGTGTGGTAGTAACTTGTTCCACATGCTGATGTGGAAGCATCCTGTTGTGAGTCTACTAATAATGATGAGGAAGAAGCAGTCTGTTGGTGGTGGTGATGGCGTGTAGAGGCTTCTTCAGCCAATGTAATAGATTTAGAGTTAGGGGATTCGTGTGTGAGACGACGGCGTTTATAAGCCTTAATCTTGTCAAGTCGATGCTGTTTTTCCTCAGGAGTCTCATTAGCACGGCGTTGTTTTTGTCGTAGTGCTAAAGCTGCTTTCCTTTCACTGGCATTGGCATACTGTGCATCGGTATTGAATGGTGGTATTGATAGGGCAGAAACAGATTGCTGATTAGTTATGTCAGTGAACGGCATATGGGATGAAGTGTAGCAGTAAATTGTTCCACATGCTGATGTGGAAGCATCCTGTTGTGAGTCTAATAATAATGATGAGGAAGAGGCCGTCTGTTGTCGGCGGTGACGGCGTGCAGAGGCTTCTTCAGCCAATCTTATGGATTTAGAGTTAGGGGATTCGTGTGTGAGGCGACGGCGTTTATAAGCCTTAATCTTCTCAAGGCGATGGTGTTTTTCCTCAGGAGTCTCATTAGCACGGCGTTGTTTTTGTCGTAGTGCTAAAGCTGCTTTCCTTTCACTGGCATTGGCATACTTTGTTATGACTCATGTTGGCACAGGTAAAGGAGTCTATTTGGCAGTTATCTGGCAGTGAAGAAGGCGTCCTGGAGTATTGTAGAGTAAACAGATACTAATTGACCCTGTAATTGCCCAGCAGTAGTTATGAAGTGGTAGTGGCAAATTGGCCCTGTAGTTAGACACCGGCAGAGGAGCAAGGCAGCAGTAGTTATGGCGGTAGAGGCAAATTGGCCCTGTAATTAGACACCGGCAGAGGAGCAAGGCAGCAGTAGTTATGGCGGTAGAGGCAAATTGGCCCTGTAATTAGACACAGGCAGTGAACAGTCAGAGGAGCAAGGCAGCAGTACTTATGGCGGTAGAGGCAAATTGGCCCTGTAATTAGACACCGGCAGAGGAGCAAGGCAGCAGTAGTTATGGCGGTATTGGCAAATTGGCCCTGTAATTAGACACCAGCAGAGGAGCAATGCAGCAGTAGTTATGGCGGTAGAGGCAAATTGGCCCTGTAATTAGACACCGGCAGAGGAGCAAGGCAGCAGTAGTTATGGCGGTAGAGGCAAATTGGCCCTGTAATTAGACACCGGCAGAGGAGCAAGGTAGCAGTAGTTATGGCGGTAGAGGCAAATTAGCCCTGTAATTAGACACCGGCAGAGGAGCAAGGCAGCAGTAGTTATGGCGGTAGAGGCAAATTGACCTTGTAATTAGACACCGGCAGTAAACAGGCAGATGACCAAAGCAGCAGTAGTTATGGCGATAGAGGCAAATTGGCCCTGTAATTAGACACTGGCAGAGGACAAAGGCAGCAGTAGTTATGGCAGTATAGGCAAATTGGCCCTGTAATTAGACACCGGCAGAGGACAAAGGCAGTAGTTATGGCGGTAGAGGCAAATTGGCCTTGTAATTAGACACTGGCAGTAAACAGGCAGATGACCAAAGCAGCAGTAGTTATGGCGATAGAGGCAAATTGGCCCTGTAATTAGACACTGGCAGAGGACAAAGGCAGCAGTAGTTATGGCAGTATAGGCAAATTGGTCCTGTAATTAGACACCGGCAGAGGAGCAAGGCAGCAGTAGTTATGGCGGTACAGGCAAATTGGTCCAGTAATTAGACACCGGCAGTAAACAGGCATAGGACCAAGGCAGCAGTAGTTATGGTGGTACAGGCAATGCCAAGCGTCCGCACAGCAAGTCGGCGTGAGGTAAATGACGCAATTTCACGAATGCAAGATGGCGTCGGCGAAATCTCGCGAGATTTCGCCGACGTCGTTAACACCTCTTGCCATGTTAACCCTCAACACACCACACCGCCTCAACACACACTCCTCTCACCTTTCACCTCCACTCATGTCCACTCACTCTTTCACTCCACATACGTTCCTTTCTCTCACTCCGTTTCTCATACTCACACCGTCATCGTCGCTGCCCCGACATCTTCCTCCGCCGCGATCCAGGATCCAGACGTTCTCCAGGCCGCCGACATGTTCTTGCGGGACGCCATCTTGGATTTCGTGAAATCCCACGATATTCAAGATAGCGTCGCCGCAACAACATGTCGCTGGCGTGGACGACATCAGGATCCAAAAAGATGGCGTCGGCGAAATCTCGCGAGATTACGCCGACGCCATCTTTTTGGATCCCGATGTCGCCCACGCCAGCGACATATTCTTGCGGGACGCCATCTTGGATGTCGAAGTCCCGCGATATTCAAGATGGCGTCGCCGCAACAACATGTCGCTGGCATGGGCGACATCGGGATCCAAAATGGCGTCGGCGTAATCTCGCGAGATTTCGCCGACGCCATCTTTTTGGATCCCGATGTCGTCCACACCAGCGACATATTGTTGCGGCAACGCCATCTTGAATCTCGCGGGACTTCACGACATCCAAGATGGCGTCCCGCAAGAACATGTCGGTGGCCTGGAGAACGTCTGGATCCTGGATCGCGGCGGCGGAGGAAGATGTCGGGGCAGCGACGATGACGGTGTGAGTATGAGAAACGGAGTGAGAGAAAGGAACGTATGTGGAGTGAAAGAGTGAGTGGACATGAGTGGAGGTGAAAGGTGAGAGGAGTGTGTGTTGAGGCGGTGTGGTGTGTTGAGGGTTAACATGTGCGTGTGTGTGTGGTGACGTCACCAGTTACAACTGGACGGAAGTTGTTACAACCGGAAGCTGGTTAGGGCATTTATTATTATAGATGCAAAACAAAAAACGCTGTACAGATGCTGAGGATTTTTCCGTGCGGTTTTGCCGTGGATTACAATCCGCAGCATGTCAATTGTTTGTGCGGATTCCGCAGCGGTTTCACACCTTATCATTATGAGGTGTGAAACCGCAGGGCAAAACCTCAGGCTAATCCGCAGATAAACCGCATGACTTTTGTCCTGCGGATTTACCTGCGGATTTCACCAAATCCGTGCGGAAAAATCCGCAACGTGTGCACATACCCTTAGACTTGCTGTAGCAGCAACCTGCATGGCTAGGTTATTGATGATCTGGTTGGACCAATTAGAGAAGCAGCTCCGGGATAAGGTATCTCTAGGAATAAATCTCTAGATTTCAGTCCCTTAGGGTATGTGCACACGTTGCGGATTCTGCTGCGGAATGTTCCATGCGGATTTTTGCTAAATCCGCAGGTAAAATTACATGCATTTTACCTGCGGATTTAGTGCAGATTTCCTGTGGATTTTCTGCAGTTTTTGTGCGGTTTTCACCTTCGTTTTTACACCTGCGGAATCCTATAATGGAGCAGGTGTAAAACACTGCGGGATCCGCACAAAGAATTGACATGCTGCGGAAGTGAACCTGCAGCGTTTCTGCTGCGGATTTTTCCGCAGCATGTGCACAGCGGTTTTGATTTTACGTTGACTATAATGGTACTGTACACCGCAGGAGAATCTGCTGCGGATCTGCAGCAGAATTTGCAACGTGTGCACAAACTCTAAATGTGTGGGGCTGCTGCATTTCTGGCTGATGCATCGGCTGATTTAGTTAGACTAGTGGCCAGATCTGCAGCATTCTCCAATACGGCACCTAGAACCCTCTGGCTTAAGGCTATGTGCCCACGTAGCGTTTTTGATGCAGAAAATTCCTGAGCGGAAACGCACACCCTCTTCCCGGGAAAACGCATGCGTTTTATGAAGCGCTTTTGTAATTGTTTTTGACGCTTTTGTTAAGCATTTTCACATGCGTTTTCCTAAGCGTTTTTGCAATACAATTGAATGTATGTGGAAAGGCGTGTGTTTCCGCAAAATTAATGAACATGCTGTGTTTTTTTCCGCTTAGCGTTTCCGCAGCGGAAAAAAACGCACCATTAGCACAACATGTGCATTTTCCATTATAATTAATTGGATGCTTTTCTTAAGCATTTCCGCAGCAGAAGCGCTTGTCTAAAAGCGCTGCGGAAACACTTAAACGCAACGTGGGCACACAGCCTAAGTGTTGCCCTGGGGACGTCCAAACAAAATCAACGTTTTCTCCATTCCTTTTGAATGTGAATTTCTGTTCGGGTCAATAGTAGATGACATTCTCAAAAAAGCGTGGGATAGGAATAATTCTCGCATATAAGAAGTCCTTTCGCAGCAGGATTTTTTTTTCGTAGGTGGTCCCCCAGAGAGCAGAATGAATGGGAAGATGAGAAAAAAAAAGTTTCCTCTTTGGGGGTTCCTCTCAGGATAGGAAACTCCTAGTGATGGTCTTTCCCAGATGGTAGGAAGATTATCCGTCTTTCTCCTGGTCTGAGAAAAGATTTTCAGGAGCTCCTGGATATTGAGCCTAATAGTTGGGCCTAAAATTAGACTTCCTCCCAGTCCCAAACTTTTTCGTGACAACTCTGCAGTACTCTCCAGTGGAACAACTGGCCCTAGAACACGAGGAACTAAGCTTCCATGAGATAGAAGTATTCTGTTTCTGGTGAAAAAACAGACTGATCCTTCAGGACGATAATCAACCTAAAAAAGCTGAATAGTTCACTAAAGACTCAAAAGTTCAAAATGGAGTCAATAAAAACTGTCAAAATCCTGTTTCCAGATTGCTTTTTGACAGCTCTGGACCTGAGGGACACATCTTATTACCGTATTTAGCGGTTTATTAGACTCACTGGATTATAAGACACATCCTAAATTTTCAGGAGGAAAAAAATTATTTTTTTTAATAAAATGGTGGCACTTCTTACAAACCATGCATCTTATTGCTTACCTTATCTGCGGTGAAGCAGGGTCCCAGGGTCATTGCTGGCAGAGGCAGGAGTGTGGCAATGCTGCAGACCCCAGACTGGGAGAAGGGGGTGTTCGGATGTGCGACGCTGCTGGTGTTCGGTGGTGCCGGTGCTCCGCCGACAATTTGTGAAAGCTCCGAGCCCCGGTACTTAGATGTTTTACTGTGCGGTGAACTCCGGGAAAATGGCTGCCGGGTGGCGGGCAGGCACAGATGGAGATCATGGCACTGAGATCTCATCTCCCGAGATCTTGGTGCCGGGATCTCCATCGCCATCGATTTTCTTAAGTTTAAGACCCATCTTAAACTCACTAAAGAGGTCATGACTCTTTCTAGCTTAGGCTAGTTTCACACTTGCTTTTTTTTGCAGCGCGTTTTTCCCGCAAAAAAACGCATTGAAAAAACGCATACAAAAGCATACAACTGCTGCGTTTTTTTTCAAGCATTTTTATGAGCATGCATGAAAAAAACGCAGCGTTTTTATGCGTTTGTATGCGTTTTCATTGCGTTTTTACCGCGTTTGCGTTTTTTTCCAACATTAGGTGGCCCCTCACACTAACCCAAACCATGACTTTACTAACCCTGACCCTAACCCTAACCCTGACCCTAACCCTTAACCAAACCATACTTAACCCTAACCCAAACCCTAACTAACCCTGACCCTAACCCTGACCCTAACCCTGACCCTAACCCTGACCCTAACCCTGACCCTAACCCTGACCCTAACCCTGACCCTAACCCTGACCCTAACCCTGACCCTAACCCTAACCCTTAACCAAACCATACTTAACCCTAACTAACCTTAACCCTAACCCTGACCCTAACCCTTAACCAAACCATACTTAACCCTGACCCTAACCCTGACCCTAACCCTTAACCAAACCATACTTAACCCTAACCCTAACCCTGACCCTAACCCTTAACCAAACCATACTTAACCCTAACCCTGACCCTAACCCTGACCCTAACCCTGACCCTAACCCTGACCCTAACCCTTAACCAAACCATACTTAACCCTGACCCTAACCCCAACCCTAACCCTGACCCTTAACCAAACCATACTTAACCCTAACCCTAACCCTAACCCTAAACCCCCTTAACTAACCCTAACTCTAACCCAAACCCCTAAATTCCATGGTTAACCAAAAAAAACGCATGTGCAAAAAAACGCATACATGAGCATGCCAGTGCGCATGTATGTGCATCCATAGGCTATAATGGCCATTTTTAGCGCAAAACGTGCGCATATGTGCGCATGCGCTTTTTTGCAGGGCCAAAAAATGCAACATGCTGCGTCTGGAAAATACAAACGCACACCCCAAAAAAACGCAGCGCATGAAAATCGCATACATGCGCTTACCAGCGCGCAGGTATGCGCACCCATGTTAAATATAGGGGAAAAAACGCATGCGCACGTATGCGGTTTTTTCCAGCGCAAAAAAACGCAAATGTGAAACCAGCCTTAGCTTTGCAGTGCTGTATTGAGTTGCCTTTCACTAGAAAGTCATCCAGGTAGTGGACAATCAAGATGTCCTACTCCCTCAGGTTTGCCATCGCTTCTGCCACCAGCTTGGTAAACACTAGAGGAGCTACCACCAAACCAAAAAGGAGAGCTCTGTAGTGAAAGCATCTGATAACCCCCCTTTATGCAGACCGCTACCGTGAGGAACTTCTGACAGTCTTCATGTATGGGAATATACCGTATTTTAGTATATACCACTTAAGGTATATTTTGCATTGATGTTTCGCATTTATAAATTTTCATTGGTATATTGTATTTGATATTTTTAAGCGCAATATTATACCATTGCTTATATTATTGCAATTCACACTGACGTATATTCACATAATTGTGGTGTCCGGGTGGCACCCATAAATGAGCTTACAAATCCTTCTATATTTGTTAAATCAATGTGACAGTATCTGTGTGTTTGAGTCCAAATACCTGTTAGTCTGTTGCTTGTTTTTCTTTTTATAGAAATTTAGAGTCCACGTTCAGTTATACAGGAGAGTTAGAATACACTCGGTGACATTAGTCCATTTACAGACGGATACACTCGCTGACATTAGTCCATTTACAGACCGAGCCCCAGCCCGGGACACACAACTGTAAGTCAAAGAGGCTGCCGGAGCTTAAAGGGTGTTCTCACAAACAATGTTAATTTTAAAATTGATTTTAATCAATACATCTTGGAATAATAATAATTTCCAAAATTGGATGTGTTTTAAAAAAAAAAAAAAAATTATTGTGCTCAAATCTTATAAATCTTGCTGCCTTTGGGTAACTCTGGACTCTAATATCTCCTTTAAACCACATATCCATGCTCTTTCCATTTCGTGCTGACTCAAACTCAAAAATTTCCCAGATCCGTACATTTTGTAATCAAGAATCTGAAAAAGCACTAGTTCATATCCCATCATCTCCCGCTTCAACTGCTGCAACCTCCTGCTCTGTGGCCTCCCTTCTAATCCACCTATCCCCCCCTGCTATTTCCCAGCCACTTTTCTCTGTCAATCCATTTGCTGGCTCTCTATTGCCCACTTACTAAATCTTAACCATCCACAAGCTGTCTCCTCCATAGATCTGTGACCTAGTCTCCCGATAAATACCTCCATGCAATCTCCGATCCTGACAAGATCTCCTTCTCTACTCCCCTTTTATTTCCTTTTTTCACAATCACATACAAGATTTCTCCCATGCATCCCCCTACTCTGGAATTCTCTACCACAACATATCAGACTCTTGCCTATCGTAGAAAGCTCCTAAAGGAACCTGAAGATCTACCTCTTCCGACAAATTTATAGCCTGCAGTAACCCTCGTTCCACCATACTGCTGCACAACCATCTTTACCTTTAGCTACTGTATCCTGACCAATCCCTTGTAGATGCTGATCTCTCACGGGCATGGTCCTCTCTCCTCTTGTGCCAGTGGAAGATTTGTAATGTTTACGATTATTGTACTTATTTTTTATTATTTATACTGTGTTCCTGCTGTGTAATGGCTGTCTGACTGTAAAGGGACATGATCATACCACAACTCCTGGGTGGCGGAGGTGGCAAACAGTATGCAGACATTACAGCAGAGGATCACAGCTGATTGTTTTGTGAGGTAAGGCATTTTTCTGCCTGTTTTTTAAAAAATGTTTTACCTCAAAGAATTGTCTATGTTCCCGTGCTGTAATGTCTGTATAATTTTTAACTTCCTCTCCTGCGCAAGATCTGTGGTATGTTCAGACCATATTCCCTCAATGTCAGGAACAACCATTACACAGTACATAGCCGAGGCACATTTATAAGATTAACTCAGCACAGGAAAAAACATTTTTTTAAACATCCAATTGTTGAAATTCTTATTATTCCAAGATCACTTGACTAAAAGAAACTTTGTTCGTGGGACAACCAGGGCTGTGGAGTCGGTAAGCCAAGTCTCCGACTCAGACTCCTCAATTTCCCTGATTTTTGACTCCACAGCACTGGAGTACTGAGCATATACATAAAGTGCAGCACAGATTCATCTCAGCTAACGGCCTAGGTGCTTAGATAAAAAATAGAACAGGCATTTATAAGACATCCTGCGCTGAACTACTAAACCCAATATATTACATATAGTTGTGCTCAAAAGTTTACATACCCCGGTAGAACTTTTGCTTTCTTGGCCTTTTCTCAGAGAATATGAATGATAACACCAAAACTTTTTCTCCACTCATGGTTAGTGGTTGGGTGAAGCCATTTATTGACAAACTACTGTGTTTTCTCTTTTTAAATCTTAATGACAACCCAAAACAGCCAAATGACCCTGATCAAAAATTCACATACCCTGGTGATTGTGGCCTGATAACATGCACAATTTGACACAAATCGGTTTGAATGGCTACTAAAGGTAACATCCTCACCTGTGACAAATGCCAGTAAAATTGTTTGGGATGCAAAGAAAAACCCACAAAGAACATCAGCTGAAATACTGGACTCTTGGAAAACTAGAGGTCTGGCTGTTTAAAAATGCACAATAAAAGGCACTTGAAGAAAAATGTGTCACCTTTGGCATATAGTCTTCTTGAGATAATTTCATCGTCAACTTGCTCAACTGTTCAAAACAGCAGTAATTTTGACCAGGGTTGCCAAAACTTTTACATGTCACTGTACATTATTGGGATCATGTTCTTCTTCCTGCTGTGTTGCTGTCTGTTTGTGATTGGGCAATTTGTTCTGGAATATGATGTTTTATTCAGCTCTGCAGCTAAAAGCACCCCAGGCATAGTTCAACATGAAAACATTGGTTAAAGTTTATCTTTAAAATTAAATTTTTTTTTTTCTGATTTCTCATGTTTACATGAAATTCATATTCTACTAAAGGTTTGCAATTGTCTTAAAAATGGAAAGTACATGCTAAAATCATTTCGCTAACATTTATGCTTTTATTTGACAGCTCGCCTCTTCTGGAAATCTTGGTTTACTCACCAATGTTACTCCTCTAAATAATTCAACTAGTGATATTTCAAGGTAACACATTTGTCCCTTAATTTTATGTATAACATATTATTGTTTCAGTGGCATGGATTTTAATATTTTTCATTATTTCCTGTTTTACAACCAATGATTATACACAGCTTAAAGTCTTCATCTTCTTGGATATTTTTCTTTAAACCTTGCAAAAATGTGTTAAGGCTTTCTGCATTTGCATTTTTGTTGTATGTGGACGCAATTTCATAATTACTGTATTTTTCTGACTATAAGACGCACTTTTTTCCTCCCAAAATGTGGAGGAAAATAGGTGCGTTTTATAGTCCGGATGCACGGCTCTAGCTGTGGTGGGGAGGCGGGGGAGCGGTTTTGGCGGGGCAGCGATCACAGGGGCAGGAGCCAGCGGCACCGGCTAACTCCTGTGCCCGCTGCTAAAGAGAAATTAATATTCACTGCATTCCACGCCCATGGGCGTGGAGGGCAATAAATATTAATTTCTTTTTGGCATCCTGGTATGATTGGCCCCCATCCTTATTCTGTTATGATTGGCCCCATCCTGGTTTTGGTATTCTTGGACCCATCAGAAATGATTAAAAAAAACAAACCATTACACTTTCCTTCCTCCGCTCCCTCGCAGCATCCTGCTCTGTTGCCAGCAGCTGCTTAATGATTGTAAATAGTGCATGGCTGGGAGGTCATGCGCTGCTGGCAAGCAGAGCACCGCTGCCGGAATACTCGCCGTGACTGTTCATCTCAGAAAGCACTGAGTATTCATTGCTCTTCAGTAGGGCGCAGTTTCAGCCGGAGCCTTTCTGCTGCTACCGGCGTTCACGTGTGCCGATACTCAAGAGAAATGAATATTCTGAATAATATTTTGAATAATATTCTGATATAAGATATGGCCACCGCCTTTCAGGGCTTATCCTACAGCATTCTATAATGCTGTAGATAATCCCCCTATCCAACTTGCAAGTGAAGAAAAATAACTTTTATTATACTCACCCGGGGGGTCGGTCCTATCCGATGGGTGTCACATGTCCGGCATCTCCCATCTTCTTGCGATGCCGCCCTCCTGCTTCTTCATTGCTCCCCGGTATCGCACTCTTGAGCAGGTGTACTTATCTGCCCTGTTAAGGGCAGAGCTAAGTACTGCAGTGTGCAGGTGCTGGGAAAGGTCAGAGAGGCCCAGGCAAGATCGAGTCAGTGAGTACAGCCATAAAACTTCTCCATCACAATTGTTTTATGGTGGTAGTTGATTTAAAGGATGCTTACTATCAAATTCCAATCCATCCGGACCATCAGAAATACCTGAAGGTAGCCCTATACATTCAGGGCGAAGTCAGACATTTTCAGTTCTAAGCTCTTCCCTTTAGACTGTCAATAGCCCCGAAAGTATTCACCAAAGTGATAGCGGAGATGACGGCCTTCTTCCTTACCCAGAACACCATTATCGTTCCTTATCTGGACGACTTTCTGATAGTAGGAAGGTCAAAGGAGCACTGCTTCGCAGTTGAAAGAGGTGTCAGTAGCCTTACAAGAACTGGGCTTGATGATAAATACTCAAAAATCAAGACTACAACCCCTGAAGGTATGTGCAACAGTTGCAGATTGTTCTGCAGATTTTTCCTTGCGGATTTTGCTAAATCCGCAGGTAAAATGATCTGCGTTTTACCTGCGGATTTAGTGCAGATTTCCTGTGGATTTTCTGCCGTTATTGTGCAGATTTCAGGCTAATTTCACACTTGCTTTTTTTTGCAGCGTGTTTTTCCCGCAAAAAAACGCATTGAAAAAACGCATACAAACGCATACAAATGCTGCGTTTTTTTCAAGCATTTTTATGAGCATGCATGAAAAAAACACAGCGTTTTTATGCGTTTGTATGCGTTTTTAGTGCGTTTTTACCGCGTTTGCGGTTTTTTCCAACATTAGGTGGCCCCTCACACTAACCCAAACCATGACTTTCCTAACCCTAACCCTGACCCTAACCCTTAACCAAACCATACTAACCCTAACCCTTAACCAAACCATACTAACCCTAACCCTAAACCCTAGCTAACCCTAACCCTAAACCCTAGCTAACCCTAGCCCTAAACTCCCTTAACTAACCCTAACTCTAACCCAAACCCCTAAATTCCATTGTCCAACTAATGGTAAAAAAAAAACCGCATGCGCAAAAAAAGCATACATAAGCATGCCAATGCGCACATATGCGCACCCATAGACTTATAATGGGTGTCTTGCTGTAAAAAAACACATTTTTTGAGGCAAGTCGGACGCCCAAAAAATGCAACAGGATGCATTTTGTGCGCCCGAGTGCATACCGCAAAAAAACGCATGCGCGGAAAAACGCATACAAACGCATGTGTATGCGCACATAAGCGCATCCCATGCAAAGTATAGGAAAAAAAACTCATGCGTTTTTTAGCGCTAAAATACCGCGAAAAAAAACGCAAGTGTGAAACCAGCCTCACCTGGGTTTTTTCATCTGTGGATTCCTATAATAGAGAAGGTGTAAAACGCTGCGGAATCCGCACAAAGAATTGACATGCTGCGGATTTGAACCCACTGCGTTTCCACGCTGATCCGCAGCAGAAACCGCAACGTATGCTCATACCCTGAGGGATCAGACCTTCTTGGGCCTTGTCCTGAACTCCGAGCTACAGGCTTGTTTCTTGCCTGACAACAAGGTAGAAGAAGGTGGTTGGAGTTAGAATTGGGGGTTTCCACTGTTCAGGCACATCAGGGGCTCTCCAAACGCGACATGACGTCTGATCTCAATTCCAGCCAATTCTACGTTGAAAAAGTCAAACGGTGCTCCTTCCCCTCCAAGCTCTGCCATTCGCCCAAACAGTGGTTTACCCCCACATATGGGGAATCAGCCTACTCAGGACAAAATGCACAACAACATTTGGGGTCCAATTTGTCCTGTTACCCTTGGGAAAATAAAAAATTGGGAACTAAAAGATAATTTTTATGGAAAAAATTATTTTTTTTATTTTTGTGGTTCTACATTATAAACTTCTGTGAAACACTTGGGGGTTCAAAGTGCTCACCACACATCTAGATAAGTTCCTTTTGGGGTCTAGTTTCCAAAATGGGGTCACTTGTGGGGGGTTTCCACTGTTTAGGCACATCAAGAGCTCTCGAAACGCGACTTGGGGTCCGATCTAAATTCCAGCCAATTTTGCGTTGAAAAAGTCAAACGGCGCTCCTTCCTTTGCTAACTCTGCCATGCCCCCAAACAGTGGTTTACCCCCATATATGGGGTATCGGCATACTCAAGACAAATTTCACAATTACTCTTGGGGTCTTGTTTCCCTTGGGAAAATAAAAACTGGGGGTGAAAAGATCATTTTTTTGGAAAAAATGTTTTTTTAATTTTACGGCTGTATGTTATGTACAGTACGTCTCTGAAGCCCTTGGGGGTTCAAAGTTCTCACCACACATCTAGATAAGTTCCTTGGGGGGGGGGGGGGGGGGGGTCTCATTTTCATAATAGTGTCATTTGTGGGGGGGGGTTCCACTGTTTAAGCACATCAGAAGCAACATGGCATCCAGCCAATTCTGCTTTAAAAAAGTCGAACGGCGCTCAATCCCTTCCGAGCTCTGCCATGCGCCCAAACAGTGGTTCCCCCCCATATCAGGTATCAGCGTACTCAGGAAACATTGCACAATATCTTTTGGGGTCCAATTTCTCCTGTTACCCTTGGTAAAATTAAAAAAAAAAATTGGACCTGAAGTAATTTTTTTGTGAAAAAGTTGTGTTCATTTTTTTTTTCTTTTTTCTTAAACATTCAAATAATTTCCGTGAAGCACCTGAAGGGTTAATAAATTTCTTGAATGTGGTTTTGAGCACATTAAGGGGTGCAGTTTTTAGAATGGTGTCACTATTGGGTATTTTCTATCATATAGACCCCTCAAAGTGACTTCAAATGTGATGTGGCCTCTATGACCTTTATGTGAACTCTATGACCTTTCCTGGCGCCTGCGCAATGCAGTACTTTGCTCTGCCCTCAACAGGGCAGATAAAGAACGCCTGTGCAGGAGCCACGACAGGCAGCAAGGAAGAGAACGTCATTGCTAGAAGATGGGAGGCACTGGACCCGGACCGCAACACCCATCGAACCCGGACCGCACCCGGGTGAGTATAATCTAACTTGTTTTTCTTCTCTTTCAGGTTACATCGGAGGCTTATCTACAGCATTCTGTAATGCTGTAGATAAGCCCCTGATGGCAGTGGCCACATTTTATAGACGAAAAAATAGGTGACAGATTCCCTTTAAGTTTGAATTTTAATTTGATGGATGCCAGGGAAATGTCTCCCAGCTGTAAACATTGGTGCCTCTTGTAAAATTTGGTGGTGACCTCTGCTAAAAACCATGGCACCTTAAAAAGAGTAATATACATGTTTGCTGTGAAGCAGCTTTTGGTGGCCTGCACACAACGTTGGTTGTGATTCCACTAAACATTTTAATATAAATAAAACCCCTTACATCAAACCAAATGGTGTAAATTATCTCAGATGCAATCCATAGCATTATTCAGAAGTAAATGTATATGTATCACCACATATTAGATTTTGCTCCTATTATTAAATAATTGTTTCTAGAATTCAAGCTTTACTCTGAGATAGAGATCATTTTCCTGTGTAATTCAGACAATCATTAAACATTTTTGTTCTGTAGATCCAGTGATGAAGTTGCACTTAGTCCGAAGCTCAAAATGGAGAATAGTGCATTTGGATGTCTAAGTGGATCTAGTAGCAGTCGAAGCTTTCAAGAGTCCTCAAGAAGTCCTGCAGTGCTTCTTCCAGGGCTATCAGATTCACTAATAGCTAGATCGGTTGTTCAGGTATACATTTCTTTTTACTCTATCTTGTTGTGCCGCACATGGGAAAAAATTGAATTTGAGATATCGTATTCTTTGCAGGACAAAGTGACATTTTCAGTGATGCCTTTTTTTTTCTATACATCGTTTGATTTTTTTTTTTTTTTTTTTTTTAAATGTCATTCATCATATGTGTTATGGTACCACTATATAGCTTGGGTCCTTATGTATGTGGCAATAACAAACGTGCACTTTTTTGGTTTTATTTATATATAAAAGTGAATTTTTAGTGGCAATTTATTTGCTTTTATTTTTTTTTTTTCTTTCTTTTACTTATTTACAATTTTGTTTTCCCCATTTGCCCACATACAGTAATTTTGTCTTACAGTTCGCGCCATAAAGTAATTTTGGTAATGTAGGGCCCCATCTGGTGACCATCTTGCGTAATGAGTAATGCCCCATCCTGGTGCCCATCTTGAAGTAACGCCCCATCCTGGTCCCCTTCTTGTAGCAATGTTCCCATCGTGGTTCCCTTCTTGTAGTAATGTTCCCATCCAGTTCGCCATATTGTAGTAATGTGCCCATCCTGACCCTCCTACCCTCGGACGCGGTCTGCAGCATTCGGAGGTCCGTCACTGCTAGTACAGATGGAGAAGCTGCGCTAGCTTGATTGCGTTAGGGAGTAGCATTAACGCAGCCCGTCAACGCTATGCGTTGAATGGACTGCATTAACGCTATGTGAACCTAGCCTAATGTCCCTCATCTTTGTCTTCATCTTGTAATAATGCTCCATCCTGGACCGCTTCTTCTATTAATGTCCCCATTCTGATTCCCATCTTGTAGTAATGCCCCAGGATGTCAGGAAAACAGCTGTACTAATCACTGAGTCGACTTACTGCCCACCATAATGCATATGCTGACATCTGCCATATATAGATTAGGCTCAGATCCGAATACTGCTCCATACAATTTATAGTATCTGGTTTGCAAATTGCCTCTTCAGAAAGAAAGAGGACTTTTACTCTACAGCGCCACCTATTGGTAGTAGCGATCCTACAAGTCACAATCAGTATCTGGTTTAACATTTATAAAATTGTGAAACATTATCTTTAAAACCCCTTAACACAGTCATGTACATGTGCATTGTGGGATAAGGTGCCTTAATACAAAATTGAGGAGTTGGAGCTAATGTTGTTAGAACATAATTATGACATGGTGGGGATATCTGCGACATGGCTGGACGAGAACCATGACTGGGCTGTTAATTTACAGGGCTGTAGTCTGTTCAGAAATGACCGTACAAATAACCGAGGGGGAGGTGTGTGTTTATATGTAAAATCATCCTTAAAACCCATCCTTCGTGATAATATATATGAATCTAATGAAAATGTAGAGTCCCTGTGGGTAGAGATAAGGGGAGGGGGGAAAATAATAAATTACTGATAGGTATTTGTTATAAGTCTCCAAAAATAATGGAATCAACAGAGAATATCCTCATAAAGCAGATAGATGAAGCGGCGACTCAAGGAGAAGTCATTATTATGGGGGACTTCAACAACCCTGAAATACATTGGGGAACCGAAACCTGCAGTTCCAGCAAAGGTAATAGGTTTATTAACTGGGACGATATCCTGAGACATAAAAATACACGAAGACAATGGGAGATGTTTATTAGCGTCCTGAATAGGACCTGTTCACAATATATACCTTATGGGAATAAACATGCATGAAATAGGAGGAAACCACTGTGGTTAAATACAGGGCTGTGGAGTCGGTAAGCCAAATCTGCGACTCTGACTCCTCAATTTCCCTTACACCGACTCCAACTCCGACTCCACGACTCCGACTCCCACATATATTGCTTATATTTAAGTGAAAAATGTTTTGTAGTACAATGTGAACATCAGACATTTAATCATTTCTATGATCCAATAATCAAGATATTTAGATAGAACATAATATCTGTTTATTGGAATACAACTTTAGATAACAAAAAACTGTAATAAATTGTAAATATGTAATACACTGTATACATGTACATGTATACGGTACAGATCAAAGTATGGACACACCTTCTCATTCAAAGAGTTTTCTTTATTTTCACGACTCTGAAAATTGTAGATTCATTATGAAGGCGTCAAAACAATGAATTAACACATGTGAAATTATATAATTAAAGTGTGAAACAACTGAAAATATGTCTTGTATTATAGATTCTTCAAAGTAGCCACCTTTTGCTTTGATTACTGCTTTGCACACTCTTGGCATTCTCTTGATGAGCTTCAAGTGGTAGTCACCAGAAATGGTCTTCCAACAGTCTTGAAGGAGTTCCCAGAGATACTTAGCACTTGTTGGCCCTTTTGCCTTCACTCTGCGGTCCAGCTCACCCCAAACCATCTCGATTGGGTTCAGGTCTGGTGACTGTGGAGGCCAGGTCATCTGGCGTAGCAGCCCATCACTCTCCTTCTTGGTCAAATAGCCCTTACACAGCCTGGAGGTGTGTTTGAGGCCATTGTCCTGTTGAAAAATAAATGATGGTCCAATTAAACACAAACCGGATGGAATAGCATGCCGCTGCAAGATGCTGTGGTAGCCATGCTGGTTCAGTATGCCTTCAAATTGGAATAAATCCCCAACAGTGTCACCAGCAAAGCACCCCCACACCATCACACCTCCTCCTCCATGCTTCACGGTGGGAACCAGGCATGTAGAGTCCATCGGTTCACCTTTTCTGCGTCGCACAAAGACATGGTGGTTGGAACCAAAGATCTCAAATTTGGACTCATCAAACCAAAGCACAGATTTCCACTGGTCTAATGTCCATTCCTTGTGTTCTCTAGCCCAAACAAGTTTCTTCTGCTTGTGGCCTGTCCTTAGCAGTGGTTTCCTAGCAGCTATTTTACCACGAAGGCCTGCTGCACAAAGCCTCCTCTTAACAGTTGTTGTAGAGATGTCTGCTGCTAGAACTCTGTGTGGCATTGACCTGGTCTCTAATCTGAGCTGCTGTTAACCTGAGATTTCTGAGGCTGGTGACACGGATGAACTTATCCTCCGCAGCAGAGGTGACTCTTGGTCTTCCTTTCCTGGGGCGGTCCTCATGTGAGCCAGTTTCTTTGTAGCGCTTGATGGTTTTTGCCAATGCACTTGGGGACACTTTCAAAGTTTTCCTAATTTTTCGGACTGACTAACCTTCATTTCTTAAAGTAATGATGGCCACTCGGTTTTCTTTACTCAGCTGCTTTTTTCTTGCCATAATACAAATTCTAACAGTCTATTCAGTAGGACTATCACCTGTGTATCCACCAGACTTCTGCACAACACAACTGATGGTCCCAACCTCATTTATAAAGCAAGAAATCCCACTTATTAAACCTGACAGGGCAAACCTGTGAAGTGAAAACCATTTCCGGTGACTACCTCTTGAAGCTCATCAAGAGAATGCCAAGAGTGTGGAAAGCAGAAATCAAAGCAAAAGGTGGCTACTTTGAAGAACCTAGAATATAAGACATACAGTATTTTCAGTTGTTTCACTCTTTTTTGTTAATTATATAATTCCACATGTGTTAATTCATAGTTTTGATGCCTTCAGAGTGAATCTACAATTTTCATAGTCATGAAAATAAAGAAAACGCTTTGATTGAGAAGGTGTGTCCAAACTTTTGGTCTGTACTGTGTGTGTATGTGTGTATATGTGTGTATATATATATATATATATATATACACACACACACACACTATGACTTATCTCGGCTAAGATAAAGCCTAGATCCTCAGGCTACATTCACACTTTGGGCGTAGCCAGTATCAAACCTAGGGGGGGGCAGAATCTCATACTGCACACCTCAGCTGCTGCAAGACCTCATACTTCACACCCCTACACTTGAAAATAAAGCCTGCACCTTAAGAAGATGTGGCGCTGAATGCAGTCTATTTATTCCAACTATCAATTGATGTTGATGTTACTGAAGACGAGCAATGCCTGTCCTGGGCGTCCTTTTGGGCAGCTATGAGGTGTACCTGACTGGTGCTAAAAAAAAAAAAGTGTTAGTCTGTGTGCTATGCGGCTTTCATTCTTTTTGGTACAGATATGATATGGATAGACAGATATGGATAAATGGATATATAGATAGAGCAGATTTCTAATCTGCTTTTGCTATTGAAAACATTATCTATGAGCTCAAAAACCTTTCAGGTGATGCGGTTTTTTAAAAAGCTGATCTGCTTTTGCAACTGAAAAACGTATCCTCAAAAAACGCAGGAAAAACGCTGTGTGTGAATGTAGCCTTAGATCAGGAACAGAACAGTCATTTATAGGACATTTCATAACTTTCCAAATTCCTATGAAAAAATATTAAGCATATTCTACATTGAACTACTGTACCCAATTTATTATATATTTTCGGAGTTGATCCATTTTATACCGACTCCAACTCCGACTCCACCAAAATGAGCTCCAACTCCACGACTCCGACTCCACAGCCCTGGTTAAATAGAGCTGTAAGGGGCGCAATAAGGGACAAAAATAAAGCATTTAGAGAATTAAAGCAAGTAGGTAGTAGTGAGGCATTAAATAAATCCAGAAAATTAAATAAATTCTGTAAAAAGCAAATCAAGATAGCAAAGATTGAGACAGAGAGACTCATTGCCAGAGAAAGTAAAAACAATCCCAAAATATTCTTTAACTACATAAATAGTAAGAAGCTAAAAAATGATAGTGTTGGCCCCCTTAAAAATAGTCTGGGTGAAATGGTGGATGAGGGAAAAGCCAATATGCTAAATGATTTTTTTTCAACAGTTTTTACACAAGAAAATCCCATGACAGATAACATGATCAGTGATAACAAAAATTCTCCATTAAATGTCACCTGCTTAACCCAGCAGGAAGTACAGCGGCGTCTAAAAATCACTAAAATTGACAAATCCCTGGGCCCGGATTGGATACACCCCCGAGTACTGCAGGAATTAAGCAAAGTCATAGACCATTATTTTTAATCTTTAAAGATTCCATAATAACGGTCTGTACCACAGGACTGGTGTATAGCAAATGTGGTGCCAATATTCAAAAAGGGGACCAAAACTGAACTTGAAAATTGTAGGCCAGTAAGTTTAACCTCCAAAACAGAAGCCGCGGAGACACCATCACGTGTTTCTCAACGCAAGCAATGACCAGCCAGGTCTTTGCCCGGGAAGGAACAACCACGGGAAGGGCAGTCTCCAATGAAGGAAACCACCTATGCCAAAACATGGTATCTCCACATACAGCTGTTTCGGGGTATTGCCCCTCATCAGTGTGGAGTAGGAAACTGGCTGGTAGGAGCAATGCCTAGTAAAAAGACTATGAAGAGGAGGATGAATGAACTCATGGAGATCAACATCCGACACTGCGGAGACACCATCACGTGTTTCTCAACGCAGTGATTCTAGAGCACTGCCCCCATCCCTTATGGGAAATATGTAAAACATGCAAAACAGAAGCCGCGGAGACACCATCACGTGTTTCTCAACGCAAGCAATGATCAGCCAGGTCTTTGCCCGGGAAGGAACAACCACGGGAAGGACAGTCTCCAATGAAGGAAACCACCTATGCCAAAACATGGTATCCATCCACATACAGCTGTTTCGGGGTATTGCCCCTCATCAGTGTGGAGTAGGAAACTGGCTGGTAGGAGCAATGCCTAGTAAAAAGACTATGAAGAGGAGGATGAATGAACTCATGGAGATCAACATCCGACACTGCGGAGACACCATCACGTGTTTCTCAACGCAGTGATTCTAGAGCACTGCCCCCATCCCTTATGGGAAATATGTAAAACATGCAAAACAGAAGCCGCGGAGACACCATCACGTGTTTCTCAATGCAAGTTGAGTTCATTCATCCTTTTCATCCTTCATAGTCTTTTTACTAGGCATTGCTCCTACCAGCCAGTTTCCTACTCCACACTGATGAGGGGCAATACCCCGAAACAGCTGTATGTGGATGGATACCATGTTTTGGCGTAGGTGGTTTCCTTCATTGGAGACTGCCCTTCCCGTGGTTGTTCCTTCCCGGGCAAAGACCTGGCTGGTCATTGCTTGCGTTGAGAAACACGTAATGGTGTCTCCGCGGCTTCTGTTTTGCATGTTTTACATATTTCCCATAAGGGATGGGGGCAGTGGTCTAGAATGACTGCGTTGAGAAACACGTGATGGTGTCTCCGCAGTGTCGGATGTTGATCTCCATGAGTTCATTCATCCTCCTCTTCATAGTCTTTTTACTAGGCATTGCTCCTACCAGCCAGTTTCCTACTCCACACTGATGAGGGGCAATACCCCGAAACAGCTGTATGTGGATGGATACCATGTTTTGGCATAGGTGGTTTCCTTCATTGGAGACTGCCCTTCCCGTGGTTGTTCCTTCCCGGGCAAAGACCTGGCTGGTCATTGCTTGCGTTGAGAAACACGTGATGGTGTCTCCACGGCTTCTGTTTTGCATGTTTTACATATTTCCCATAAGGGATGGGGGCAGTGCTCTAGAATCACTGCGTTGAGAAACACGTGATGGTGTCTCCGCAGTGTCGGATGTTGATCTCCATGAGTTCATTCATCCTCCTCTTCATAGTAAGTTTAACCTCAACTGTGGGTAAAATCCTGGAGGGTTTTCTAAGAGATACTATACTGGAGTATCTGAAGAAGAATAACCTCATGACCCAATATCAACATGGATTTACAAGGGACCGTTCTTGTCAGACTAATCTGATAAGCTTTTATGAAGAGGTAAGTTCCGGACGGTACCAAGGGAATGCAGTGGACGTGGTGTACATGGACTTTTCAAAAGCTTTTGATACGGTGCCACACAAAAGGTTGATGCATAAAATGTGAACAATGGGGATAGGGGAAAATATGTGTAAGTGGGTTAAGAGCTGGCTCAGGGATAGGAAACAAAGGGTGGTTATTAATGGAGCACACTCAGACTGGGTCACAGTTAGCAGAGGGGTACTACAGGGTGTCCGTTTTGGGCCCGCTTCTTTTTAACATATTTATTAGTGACCTTGTAGGGGGCATAGAGAGTAGAATTTCAATATTTGCAGATGACATTAAACTCTGAAGGGTAATCAATACAGAGGAGGACAATTTTATATTGCAGGAGGAGTTATGTAAACTAGAAGCTTGGGCTGATAAATGGCAAATGAGCTTTAATGGGGATAAATGTAAGATCATGCACTTGGGTAGAATGAACAAGATGTATAATTATGTGCTTAATTGTAAAACACTGGGTAAAACGGTCACTGAAAAAGACCTGGGTGTATGGGTGGACGACAAACTCGCATTTAGTGGTCAGTGTCAGGCAGCTGCTGCAAAAGCAAATAAAATAATGGGATGCATTAATAGAGGCATAGATGCTCATGAGGAGAACATAATTTTACCTCTATACAAGTCACTAGTGCGACCACACTTTGAATACTGCGTACAGTTCTGGCCTCCGGTGTATAAGAAAGACATAGCTGAATTGGAGCGGGTGCAGAGAAGAGCGACCAAGGTTATTAGGGAACTGGGGGGTCTGCAATACCAAGACAGGTTATTACACCTGGGGTTATTTAGTTTGGAAAAACGAAGGCTTACGGGTGATCTTATTACAATGTATAAATTTATGCGGGGACAGTACAAAGACCTTTCTAATGATCTTTTTACTCTTAGACCTGTGACGGGACAAGGGGGCATCCTCTACGTCTGGAGGAAAGAAGGTTTAAGCATAATCACAGATGCGGATTCTTTACTGTAAGAACAGTGAGACTATGGAAATCTCTACTATATGATGTTGTAATGAGTGATTCCCTACTAAAATTTAAAAAGGGCCTGGATGCCTTTCTTGAAAATTATATTATTACAGGTTTTAGTCACTAGTTTCCTTAATATTGCGTTGATCCAGGGAGCTAGTCTGATTGCCGTATGTGGAGTCGGGAAGGAATTTTTTTTCCCCAGTGTGAAGATTACTGTTTGCCACTTGGTTTTTTTTTTTGCCTTCCTCTGGATCAACATGTTAGGATAGGATATGGGTTGAACTAGATGGACTTAAAGTCTTCCTTCAACCTTAATAACTATGTTACTATGTAATACATATGTATATATGTACGTGAATGGGGTTTACCTGTCGCCGCACAAAATCGCACAGTGTTTAATATAATATCTACTCCTACATCATAGAAGTGCAGCACCCTGGCCCAAAAACAATCGGCTTTGGTCCTGCCTGATGATCACTTTGATTGGTCTGTCTGTATAAACAGGTCAATCACAGTGAAGCAGGCTGTTTTAGCTTTCTTCTCCAGCTCTGATTTTTTTTTCCATGATATCAGAAGATCAGATCCAGTTGTCTGGTTACTAGAGGATGGTGTTATCACCGAACATTGCTTTTTGACCTCCTAGCTGCCGCTGGTAGTAGCAGAGCTGCCACCATGAATTTCAGGGCCTCACTCTGGCAACATTTATGAGCGGCCCCCCCATTGAGACTCTGACCAGGCTTACCCTAGCTCCGCTTCCACCCCTCAAACCTTCCACAGTCTATAATCCTATAGTTATATCTAATATATAAAGCTCAAGTGTGTGTGTGTGTGTGTGTGTATGTCTGGGATTGGCATCTGCACCCTCGCAGCTACAGCCACAAAATTTGGCACAGTCACACATCTGGACCCCGAGAGCGTCATAGGCTATGTTGTGAGGCGAAATTTTAACCCCGCGCGTTCCAATTCACCAAACAATTTTCCCCCTATCTACATAATGGGGGAAAAGTGTGCGTATCAAGCCCCGCCCCTCATTATGCTGTCATAATGGTTGCCATGGCGACGCTGATGTCATCATAGGTTGCAAGCCCCGCCGCTTATTATGATGTCATAATGGTTGACTATGGGATGGAGGATGTGTGATGGGTATATGGGCACGGGACTATGGGATGGAGGATATGTATGACGGGTATATGGGCACGGGACTATGGGATGACGGATATGTATGATGGGTTTATGGACACGGGACTATGGGATGGAGAATATGTATGATGGGTATATGGGCATGGGACTATGAAATGAAGGATGTGTGATGGGTATATGGGCCTGGGACTATGAGATGAAGGATGTGTGGGTATATGGGCACTCGACTATGGGATGGCGAATGTGTGATGGGTATATGGGCATGGGACTATGGGATGGAGAATATGTATGATGGGTATATGGGCATGGGACTATGGGATGGAGGATGTATGATGGGTATATGGGCACGGGCCTATGGGATGGTGGATATGTATAATGGGTATATGGGCACGGGACTATGGGATGGAGGATAATTATAATTTGCTATAACTAACCACAGTTATTTACTATGCCCGAGCAGCGCTGGGCTCTTCAGCTAGTATTAAATAAAGACACAGCCAGAATAAACTCATTTATTTGAAAAAATGACACACACTCCTTTATTAATCTCAATTAAACCATACTTACTGCATCACCTAATCAAAGCCAAGCCCTCAATCTCCTATAATAAAAATAAAATAAAAAAAAACAATATACCATACCTGTCCGACATTATATACCATGCTGGAATCAATGTCTGGGGGCTAAATAGTTTTCAACCTGGACAGTGCCAAGATGCAACCGTCCCTGCTGAAAACCATTGGTGAATGAGCTGCTGAGAGCGCAGCTTCATTTACCAGCAGTGATCTCATCACTGGCATTTTCCCACGGTCCTGAGGTTACTGCAGTTCAGCCTTGCCTCGATGATGTCACCGCTGGTGAATGATGCTGCGCTCTCAGCTCATTCACCAGTGATTTTCAGCTGAGACGGTCGCAACTTTTCACCGTCCAGTTTGAAAACTGTATATCCCCCAGACATGGGTTACGGCGTGGGACAGAACGACGGACTGGTATGGTATATTGTTGTTTTTTTATTTTACTTAAAGTAAATTATTAATGGATGTGTCTTATAGACGCCTCTCCATTACTAAGCCATGGGCTTGATGTCACCGGACAATACAAAGGTGACATCAACCCCACAAATATGAACCCCAGTTACCTCCGCTACAGGGCAAGTGGGAAGAACCGGGCAAAGCACCAGAACTGGCGCATCCACAGTTGCAGTTGCTGGCTGCTATTTTTAGACTGGGGTGGGGGGCAATAACCATGGCTCCTTACCAGCCTGAGAATAACTGCCCTCAGCTGTCTGCTTTAGCAAGGTTGGTTGTCAAAAATAGGGGGGACCCCACGTAGTATTTTAATTCTTACTAACTAGCCTTGCTGAAAATAAACCTGAAAACTGAGTCTGAGTATAATTTGAAAACATGCATGATGTTAAGGTATGTTCACACTGGTTATAGAAAAAAGCAAATCCAAAGAAAAGACAATGTGTGCATATACCCTAATGAAAATAAATAAGTAAAAATACAAGTGCATTAAATATTTAAAATAGGGTATTTAGTAAACACTTTTTTTTAATCAAAAAAAGCATTAAGCTGTCCCACTGAGACAAGATTTACCCAATTGGGACAATAACTACACTAACTACACTCTCTAATGTTAAAACCTACCTAGTGTGAACAGTAGCAGAGAGTCAACAGGTCCCAACCGCACACCCAGCTTTGAAAGGACTATATATGAACTGCCCAGCTCAGTGAAAAGGAGGCCACACCCTATTTGTACTCAATACAAAAATACTGAAGAGAGCAACAAAACTGAGCTGGAGTATAACTTGAAAACTTGCATGATATAAAGGCTTGTTCACACTGGCCATAGAAACAAGCAAATCCAATAAAAAGACAATGTGTGCATACCATATTTTTCAGACCATAACTCACTTTTTT
Organism: Dendrobates tinctorius; assembly: GCF_039654945.1. Classification (NCBI taxonomy): domain Eukaryota; kingdom Metazoa; phylum Chordata; class Amphibia; order Anura; family Dendrobatidae; genus Dendrobates; species Dendrobates tinctorius. The sequence goes on along the minus strand of NW_027361716.1, from coordinate 27,060,453 downwards.
TCCTTTAAATTTGGGAGGAAAGTGTGGGTGCGTCTTAGGGTACCGTTACACATAGCGATGCACCAGCGATCCCGACAACGATATGGATCGCTGGTGCATCGCTAAGTGGTCGCTAGTGAGCTGCCACACAGGCAGATCTCACCAGCGACATCGCTGGGGTCAGGGGTCGCTACTTACCTGTCAGGCGCGGCGATCCTGACGTCCTCCCGCCCGCGTCCACGCCTCGCTCGTCGGCGCCACAGGAAGCGCCTGACGAGAAATTATCCAGGACCTTCGCGCGCGACCAACGATGAGCAAGCGGGGGAGTGGGTCGGAGGCAAGTATCACATGCAGTGATATCGCTAGCAATATCGCTGCAACGTCACAAAATCGGTGACTTTACAGCGATATTGCTAGCGATATCGCAGTGTGTAACGGGGGCTTTATGGTCAGAATGTAGCATGTGGTGAGGGGGCAGTGGCAGAGTGGGGTCACACTGGGATCGCAGGAGGCAGGAAAATTTTGCCTGCTGCAGGAATCCAGCACTGGGGAAACCACTGGTCCTGATACTTAAAGTGAAGTGAATATTCATTAGCAGCTTCCTTGCCCACCTGTCAGCTGAGCAGGGAGCAGCAAATGACAGACCCACATGGTTTCCTCAGGGCTGGATTCCTGCAGCAGCTGGGGAGATCTGTGTCTGGTGGCGAAGGGGGCAGTAGCAGAGTGCAGCAGAAGGTATCCATACCTGACAGGCAGCACGCTGAATGCTCCTGTGGCGGACCTGTGGTAAGGTCATGAAGAGGGCAAGCTGTAGCATCACATGACCGCACAAAGCCTTGCCTCTTCATGATGTCATCACAGGTCCTGTAGACACCGCACTACAAACAGTGCAGCGTCCTCTTACATGACCTGTGGTGAGGTCATAAGAAGGAGGGCACTGTGATGCTGCATTACCTCACTACAGCGTGGCTGGCTGGCTACAGGACTTAGGCTGTGTTCACACGTAGCAGAAAATTTCTGCTTAAGAAACGGACTCCTTCCCAGAAAACGCGCGTTTTCTAGTGAAACGCGCGGTTTTTGTGTTTTTTCCCGCACGTCCCCAGTCTCAATGGAAAGAACTAGAAATGCGGAATTTGACGCAAATTTAATGAGCATGCTGCGTTTTTTTGCCGCGAAGCGTTTTTTTCGCGGTAAAAAACGCATCAATATGCACAAAAAGTGCAAAATGCATTAAAATGAATGGGAAGCTTATTTTAGGCTTTTTTTGAGCGGATTTTTTGGCAAATCCGCGAAAAAAACGCTACGTGTGAACACAGCCTCACACTGAGCGTAGTGAACAGCAGCCTGTACAAAAAAGAATTAATTAAAAGGTTAGGAATTACAGCACATAAACATCACTCTGCCATCTTGTGGTGAACTATAACTCCCAGCATGCCATAAGATCTGCAGGACATGCTGGGAGTTAAAGTTCTCCCATGGGATCTTAAAGCAGAACTCCAGTGGTATTTTTCAGTGCTGGAGTGGTGCATTAAATATAAGCCCTGTGCCCCCATTCTTATACTCGCCCTACAGCGTCTTCATATAGTACTTTACAGATACCACACTGGTCCCGCAGCACCATCTTCTACCCGTAGCTTCCCACATAATAACATACCTTTATATATATTAATGCTAGTTTCACACTAGCGTTTGGAGGTGCAGCGCACGCTCGCCGTGAAGCTCTGCCCCCTGCCTCGCCTCCTCCGGACAGCTCCGCCTATGGGCGCATGCCGCTGCATGCGACCTGCGTACCCTATCTTTAGCATTGGGTACGCAGGCCTTGCGCAGGTATGCTTTTGCCGGCGCATGCGTCCTTTTGACCGTGTGCCGGCCGCACCAAAATGCAACACGTTGCGTTTGGCGCAGGTCGGCGCACCGTCAAAAGGATGCATGCGCCAGCAAAAGCATACCTGCACACGGCCTGCATACCCTATTCTAACGATGGGGTATGCAGGTCGCATGCAGCGGCATACACACATTGGCGGAGCTGACCGGAGGAGGGGCGGAGATTCACAGCGAGCGTACGCTGCGTCTCCAAATGCTAGTGTGAAACTAGCCTAACACCACATATAATAGTATGCTATTTGTTATTAAATATTTTACCACATTTTTAGCTTCAAATATATTTTTCCCTATTTGCCACCTCTAAAACCTGGGTGCTTCTTATAGTCTGAAAAATACGGTATACCCTAATAAAAATAAGTAAAAAAGCAAGTGCATTAAATAATTCACTTAGGGTATTTAGTAAACACGGTCTTTTGATAAAAAAAAAAAACCATACAGCTGTCCCACAGCGACAAGGTATACACTCAATTGGGGGTATATATTAACCCCTCTTGCCACCGCTACAGGGCAACAGGGAAGAGCCGGGCAAAGCACCAGAATTGCCGCATCTAATAAATGCGCCTTTTCTGGGCAGCTACGGGCTGCTGTTTTTAGGCTGGGGAGGGGCACAATATCAATGGCCCCTTACCAGCCTGAGAATACCAGCCCCCAGCTGTAAGCTGGTTAGTTGTCAAAAAGGGAGAGACCCCATGCCGTTTTTTTAAATTTAATTAATTAAAAAAACAGCGTGGGGACCCCTCTCTTCTTGCTTACTAGCCTTGCTGAAGCTGACAGCTGAGGGTTGCAGCCCCCAGCTGTGAGTTTTTGTCTGGCCGTTTTTTTTTTAAATTATTTACAGCGCAGGAGCGGCAGATGAAAACGCCCACATTCCACTAATGCTCTCACTGTAATTAGTGGTCACAGGTGTCAGATGATGAGAGCTCTAGTTCCATCAGCAAACACCAGTGACTGGAGGTAAAGTTTATACCTCTGATTACAGCTGAGCGCTCCCGCTGTCTTTTGACTGCGTGGGAACCGTGGTTCTCTGACTGGTGGGGATGATTTTCCTGCCGATCAGTAGCAGTGTTTGCCGTGTTGTCATGCACATTAAAGCCCAGCAAACACTGGATGTTCGGGCAGCCGAACCCGAATGGTAACATGGACTTCCTGGTGAAGTCCGTGTTCGGTGTCCGTGCCCGAACAGTAGGTGTTCGGTACGGACGCTGAACTTTACTGTTCGGGTTCGCCCATTGCTAATGACCACCACATAATGGCCAAATACTACTACATACAAGAAACAAATACCACCACACCATGACCAGACAACATATTACCATCACATAGTGACTGAATAATACCTCATACAAGGAACATATACAGCCACACTATGACCAGATCACAAATTACCACCACATAGTGACTTAATACTAATATTACCATAAGTGCCATGATACACAGAAGCGCTGTACAAAGTAAGGTATATAGTGTCAGTGTACAGGTACAGTGATCACCAGTGACATTATACACAGGACCTCTGTGCACAGTATAGAGTGTATAACACCAGTGATGTCTCTAGTTGAAGTCCTTCATCTTTGCTTTTCTTCTTGTCCAGCGCAGACAGCCATCACTTCTTCCAGCCCAGTCTCGTCTCTGCATAAATAACACAAAGTTCTGGATTTGTGGATGATGCGTCACCCTGAGTTAAGAGAATATACCTGTCACTCGTCCACTAAACGCTCTCTGTCGCACATTGATTACATATTTGGTTCCAGCGGTCTGGCGATGTGGGTGGATAACATAGAGCATGGCACTAGGGGGATCATAGAATCATAGAATGGTAGAGTTGGAAGGGACCTCCTGGGCCATCTGGTCCAACCCCCTGCTCAAAGCAGGATTCGCTAAATCATCCCAGTTAGATGTCTGTCCAGCCTCTGTTTGAAGACTTCCATTGAAGGAGAACTCACCACTTCTCGTGGCAGCCTGTTCCACTCATTGATCACTCTAACTGTCAAAAAGTTTTTTCTAATATCTAATCTGTCTCCTCCCATTCAGCTTCATCCCATTGCTTCTAGTCTTTCCTTGTGCAAATGAGAATAAAGTTGATCCTTCTACAATGTGACAGCCCTTTAGATATTTGTAGACAGCTATTAAGTCTCCTCTCAGTCTTCTCTTTTGCAAACTAAACATTCCCAAATCCTGCAACCTTTCCTCATAAGACAGGGTTTGCAGACCGGTCACCATTCTGGTCGCTCTTTTCTGAACTTGCTCCAGTTTGTTGATGTCTTTTTTAAAATGTGGTGCCCAAAATTGGACACAATATTCCAGATGAGGTCTGACCAAAGAGGAGTAGAGGGAAATAATTACTTCACGTGATCTAGACTGTATGCTTCTGTTAATACATCCTAGAATTGCATTTGCCTTTTTTGCTGCTGCATCACACTGTTGACTCATATTCAGTCTGTGATCTATTAGTATACCCAAGTCTTTTTCACATGTGCTGTCACTTAGCCCTATTCCTCCCATTCTATATATGCTTTTTTCATTTTTATTGCCCAGATGTAGTACTTTGCATTTCTCCCTGTTAAAAACCATTCTGTTAGTTGCTGCCCACTTCTCCAGTTTATTTAAATCTTTATGAATCCTCTCTCTCTCTTCTCTAGTATTAGCTATCCCTCCTAGCTTTGTGTCATCAGCAAATTTAATCAGTTTACCCTCAATTCCTTCATCTAAATCGTTGATAAAGATGTTGAACAATACAGGGCCCAGGACAGAGCCCTGTGGTACCCCACTTGAGACATTCTTCCAACTGGATGTGCAGCCATTTACGACCACTCTTTGGGTCCGATCACTAAGCCAGTTATGAATCCACCTAACAGTTGCCTTGTCCATTCCATACTTAGTCATTTTTTCAATAAGGATTGTATGAGAGACTTTGTCAAATGCTTTGCTGAAGTCAAGATATACTATATCTACAGCATTTCCTTGATCCACCCAATCAGTAATACCGTCATAGAAGGAAATTAAATTAGTCTGACATGACTTATTAGTTACAAACCCATGCTGACTCTGTTTAATCACTTCATTCTTATCCAGGTATTGACATACATGTTGTTTAATAATTTGTTCAAAGATCTTTCCTGGTATCGAAGTCAGACTCACCGGCCTATAGTTGCCTGGGTCCACCTTCTTCCCCTTTTTGAAGATAGGAACAACATTTGCTCTTCTCCAGTCTTCTGGCACTTCTCCTGTTCTCCAAGAATTTTCAAAGATTATGGAGAGGGGTTCAAAAATTTCTTCTGCTATCTCCTTCAGTACTCTGGGGTGTAATTCATCTGGACCTGGAGACTTGAATTCATTTAGGCTAGCTAAGTGTTTCCTCACTATCTTTCTGTTTATAGATATCCTGGATTCTTCTATTCCCTTAATAGGACAGTGAATAACAGTTGATGTTACATTTCCTTTCTGAGAGAAAACAGATGCAAAATAGGAATTTAAAAGTTCAGCCTTCTCAACATCCTGTCTTACCATTTCATCATTTTCATCCTGTAAAAATCCTATAGCATCTTTGACTTTTCTTTTACTTTTGACATATCCCCAAAATCCTTTATTATTGCTTTTGACATCTCTTGCAAGCCTCAATTCATTTTCAGCTTTAGCTAATCTGATTTGTGCCCTGCAGGTTCTGCAGACAGCATTATATTCTTCTTTAGATATGCCTCCCTCTTTCCATTTTATAAACATTTTTTTCTTCCTTTTTAGCATGTGCTTAAGTTCTGTGTTCATCCATCCTGGTTTCATTAAATGCTTCCTATTCTTCCCTCTTTTCGGAATTGTTAACAACTGTGCTTTGAGAATTTCATTTTTCAAGATTTCCCATCCTTCCTGGACATTTTTGTCTTTAAGGATATCCAGCCATTGGATCCCTCCAATTCTCTTTCTGAATCCCTTAAAATCTGCCTTTCTGAAATCTAACCTTGACGTCTGAGTCTTCACAGGTCTTCCGCCTCTAGTTATCCAAAATTCTAAAATAGCATGGTCGCTACCTCCTAGGGTCCCAGCCACTTTTACCTCCTCAACCATTTCCTATGATCTCAGATCATAGCCCGATCATTCTTAAACTTAAATATGGACAATTAAACAATGGGATAGTTTGGAAGTTGAATTCTTTCTGGTTAAAGTTAATAGTGTCCCCTGATAGAACGATCGATCAGTTGCATTGTTTCATCGCGTCTCATCCGGAACCTCAAGATATTAATTTATTTTGGGATGCCCTTAAGGCATATTTGAGGGGTTGTCTGTCCTCCACGATCTCTTATATTAAGCGGGTAACCTCAAGGAAGGATGAGGAAATGGAGCAACGATTGAAAGACTCAGAGGCAACATATATATCTAACCAAACTAGTGGCAATAGGATTGAGTGGTTGGCTGCCCAGAGGTTATACGCCCAGCATATAGACACTAAATCTAAGCGTAAACTATTCTTCACCCGTCAATCTTATTTTGAACTGGGAAACCAGGCAAGTAAATTTTTGGCCTATTTGGTACGCCAACACCATACCTCCAATACAATACTGCAGATTCGTAAGGCGGATGGTTTACTGGTGTCTTCGACCGAGGAGATACTTGGTTGTTTTTATGACTACTACAGGTCATTATATGAATCTAAAAGTGACTGATAATTTGGGGTGCTTGGACTGTTTGTCAGATGTGACATTCCCTACATTACATCCCGAACAGCGAGCCCTTATGGACGCTGCGTTCACCGCGAAAGAGATAGAATATGCTATAACGAACATGGCTTCTGGGAAGGCCCCTGGACCAGATGGGTTCCCCATTGAATTATATAGGAAATACTGGGAAATACTGATGCCACTTCTGGTGAAGGTATTTCGGGGAATTTGGGAAGGGAAGTCTATGCCTGATTCTTTTTATGAGGCTAATATAATGCTTAGGAAGGAGGTTAAGGACCTCTGGAATGTGGATCTTACCGTCCTATTTCATTAGTAAATGTGGACTATAACATTTTTAACAAGATCCTAGCTACCAGGCTGAATTCAATTATATTGAACCTTGTACATCCTGATCAAACAGGTTTCATGCCTGGTAAGAGCACTTCCATTAATATATGGAACGCTTCACGAATTTGCGTGTCATCCTTGCGCAGAGGCCATGCTAATCTTCTCTGTATCGTTCCAATTTTAGTATATGTGCTTCGGCAGCACATATACTAAAATTGGAACGATACAGAGAAGATTAGCAATTCCATTAATATCAGACGGGTCCAGTCAATAGTCCAATATAGCTCACTAATACCCGACAACAAATGGGCGTTGGCATCATTAGATACCGCCAAGGCTTTTGACTTTCTTGAGTGGCCTTTCCTCTCTGCATGCTTGCAAAGATATGGCTTTGGTGATAAATTTATAAAGTGGATCAAAATATATATGAAACCCAAAGACCGTATCATAGGAAATAACTCTATATCTGAGTCTTTTCCATTACATAGAGGGACTCGTCAAGGTTGCCCTCTTTCCCCCCGCCCTCTTCGCTCTTGCAATTGAGGCACTGGCAATACGTATAAGGTCTTCCCCTGGCATTAAGGAAATAGATGTAGCGGGTCGGGTGTGCACTATAGGTCTTTATGCTGACAATATGGTGATATTCATGGATGAAGCGGAAGAAACTTGCCGCAAGTGATAGCCCTTTATAGATGGATTCAGCAAATATTCAGGCTTATATATAAATTGGGCAAAGTCGGCTCTGTTACCCCTTTCCCATGCTTCGATGCCGCAGCTAGAGGCTCTCTCCTCACTGTCTATTGTATCTAATTTTAAATATCTGGGTGTCTACATATCCCATGATAGTGCGTTTGATTCACAACTTAATATCCACCCACTGCTGGAACTAGTTAAAGTTAAATTTGCATCCAGGAGCAAACTTCCGTTGTCTGTAGCCGGACGCATTAACCTGATTAAAATATTACTTCCCAAGCTTAGCTACTCCCTTCAGCACAGTGCTGTGATGGTGCCCAAATCCTTTTTTGTGAATCTCAACTCCCAGATCACGTCTTTTATATGGGGGAAAACTAGGCCCAAACTTAAATTGGCCACTTTACAAAGACCTAAAAAGGGAGGTGGGGCAGCGCTACCAGATTTTTTCCTGTATTATTTGGCTGGACAAGCTAAAGCTTTAAGTAAATGGATGCCGGGTAGCTACATTCCCAATTCTGAAAGTCACCTGCTTCACGCTTCACAGACTGATTGCCAATTGGGTTTCCTTGAGTTAGAGAAGACTAATACCCCTCGTCTGCTGCCCCTTGCTCCGATTGGCACGATTAACATGGAGGCAAATCAAGAAAGTGACTGGGTTTATAGATTTTATAGCTGAAATGCCCCTGTGGAATAATTATTTTCCGGAATTGCTAAACCACCCGTCCACCGTTTTTTGGATTCAGCATGACGTCTCTTCGATGGGAGACTTACAGTGGGGCAAAAAAGTATTTAGTCATTCAGCAATAGTGCAAGTTCCACCACTTAAAAAGATGAGAGGCGTCTGTAATTTACATCATAGGTAGACCTCAACTATGGGAGACAAACTGAGAAAAAAAAATCCAGAAAATCACATTCTGTTTTTTTCATTTTATTTGCATATTATGGTGGAAAATAAGTATTTGGTCAGAAACAAGCAATCAAGATTTCAGGCTCTCACAGACCTGTAACTTCGTCTTTAAGAGTCTCCTCTTTCCTCCACTCATTACCTGTAGTAATGGCACCTGTTTAAACTTGTTATCAGTATAAAAAGACACCTGTGCACACCCTCAAACAGTCTGACTCCAAACTCCACTATGGTGAAGACCAAAGAGCTGTCAAAGGACACCAGAAACAAAATTGTAGCCCTGCACCAGGCTGGAAAGACTGAATCTGCAATAGCCAACCAGCTTGGAGTGAAGAAATCAACTGTGGGGAGCAATAATTAGAAAATGGAAGACATACAAGACCACTGATAATCTCCCTCGATCTGGTGCTCCACGCAAAATCCCACCCCGTGGGGTCAGAATGATCACAAGAACGGTGAGCAAAAATCCCAGAACCACGCGGGGGGACCTAGTGAATGAACTGCAGAGAGCTGGGACCAATGTAACAAGGCCTACCATAAGTAACACACTACGCCACCATGGACTCAGGTCCTGCAGTGCCAGACGTGTCCCACTGCTTAAGCCTGTACATGTCCGGGCCCGACTGAAGTTTGCTAGAGAGCATTTGGATGATCCAGAGGAGTTTTGGGAGAATGTCCTATGGTCTGATGAAACCAAACTGGAACTGTTTGGTAGAAACACAACTTGTCGTGTTTGGAGGAAAAAGAATACTGAGTTGCATCCATCAAACACCATACCTACTGTAAAGCATGGTGGTGGAAACATCATGCTTTGGGGCTGTTTCTCTGCAAAGGGGCCAGGACGACTGATCCGGGTACATGAAAGAATGAATGGGGCCATGTATCGTGAGATTTTGAGTGCAAACCTCCTTCCATCAGCAAGGGCATTGAAGATGAAACGTGGCTGGGTCTTTCAACATGACAATGATCCAAAGCACACCGCCAGGGCAACGAAGGAGTGGCTTCGTAAGAAGCATTTCAAGGTCCTGGAGTGGCCTAGCCAGTCTCCAGATCTCAACCCTATAGAAAACCTTTGGAGGGAGTTGAAAGTCCGTGTTGCCAAGCGAAAAGCCAAAAACATCACTGCTCTAGAGGAGATCTGCATGGAGGAATGGGCCAACATACCAACAACAGTGTGTGGCAACCTTGTGAAGACTTACAGAAAACGTTTGACCTCTGTCATTGCCAACAAAGGATATATCACAAAGTATTGAGATGAAATTTTGTTTCTGACCAAATACTTATTTTCCACCATAATATGCAAATAAAATGAAAAAAAAACAGACAATGTGATTTTCTGTTTTTTTTTTTTCTCAGTTTGTCTCCCATAGTTGAGGTCTACCTCTGATGTAAATTACAGACGCCTCTCATCTTTTTAAGTGGTGGAACTTGCACTATTGCTGACTGACTAAATACTTTTTTGCCCCACTGTATATGACCAAGGGATTTTAAAGTCTTTTGAACAATTACAGGTCACGCATGATATCCCAAGATCCCAATTTTTCCGCTATTTACAACTGAGATCAGCTCTTCAATCGCATGTGAGATGTAAGGGTGTAGGCCGTACTATTTCATCTCTACCTCTGATAGGAATCCTTAAGTCTCAGGGCCCTCAGGGTCTCATCTCCACTTTATACACATACATGCTGTCAGTGGGAGCAGAATCTGCCATAAATTCTTTCAAGAGAAAGTGGGAAAGGCCCATCCCTAATATGCAAGAAGAGGAGTGGGAGGGGGTTTTGGAATCTCTGATTGGAGTATCACCATTTATTAACAACAGAATGATACAATTATATATAATCAATTGTACTTTACTCCGACACAACTTTTTTAGGATGGGTCTGTTCCAGTCATCAGAATGCTTACGGTGCCACTCTCCAGACGCAGATTTTATTCATATGGTATGGCAGTGTCCCCCTGTCCTGCATTACTGGGGAAAGGTGACATCATTACTGGCATCCCTAGTACAAGCCCTGGTCCCTCTAGAGCCACTGGTCTGCTTGTTTGGGGTATGGGATGAGGAGATCTGGGATCGATATAATGGGGTCTTCCTGCGTGAGACAATATTTATGGCACGGACGGTACTGGCACTACGGTGGATGGGAACTTCATGCCCTTCCTTTAGAATTTGGATTGACCTGGTGAATTCGATTGTTCCATACGAGCGCACGTTATACCAAAATAGGGGATGCCCGGGTAAATTTGAAAAGATTTGGGGGAGGTGGAACTCCTCTCATCTTACCCTGCAAGGTTGAGACATCACATACGAGATAATATGCTGTAGGATACTAGGCTGCGAAATAGTAGATATTAGTTGATGTAGTGGTAGTCGTAGTTTAGTTTTGGAATTTCTGATTAGATTTCATTATCCGAATAATATGTTAAAGGCTTGTGAGATTTGATCGATATACATGTTTTATAATGTATAGCCAACTGTCCTTTGCACATGCTTGGAAGGTTATGTACATGCTACTTTGTATTGTTAAAAAAAAAAAGTGTGCAATTTTTCTGCTCAATATTTTATAATGGATGAAAACATGTATGCTTTGTAAAAAATGCTTATTATCATAGGCCAATTGTATGTTGCCATGGGCATGCCTCATGGCTTTTCTACATATATAGACACACTACACTGAGGAAATCCTCATCTTTGGCTGCTGTATCGAGCTGCAAGATGGATCTTGACATGGAGAGCTTCTATGATAATCTGGATTTACAATTGAAATTGGCTGTTGCCTTTTTGTTTTTGCTTGTCAAGAAGAAAGAAGACAAAGACTGTGAAGACGTCGTTGTCACTACTGGCAACACCCCATCTTTGAACTCTGAGAGAGCCGTGGAGCCTACCACTCTTTGTACACCGAGATGCGTGCAAACCCTCAGAAGTTTTTGACTACACGAGGATGTCTGAACAGAGTTTGGATGACTTGCTGCAACATGTCCGAGGATCCATCACCAGGCATGACACACAACTCCGGTGAGCAATTCCTGCTGAGGAACATCTTGGTGACCCAGAGGTACATAATTGTGAAAAACAAACACATGTTCATAGTATTATTGTGAGAAAACCCTTGTATTAATTTTTTTTCCCATTTTCTGTTCGGCACTTTCCTGGCTACCAGAGAGACCTTATCTCTTCATTTCCAGTTCCGGATTGGAGTGTCCACTGTTATGAATGGGTCGCCAAGGAGGAGAGCGCAATAGGCTATGCCACCAGAACACCAGAGAGGTTGGTCGCTCAGCGGATTGCAGACCCCTGATCTTTACAACACAATTAGCAGTAGCCGTGGTGCGTTCCTATGTTGCCCTAGACGCTTCGTCACAGCCGGAGGACTAACTAAGCCTAAAGACAGAAAGGTGAAATCTAAACTGTCGCGGAGCAGATCCCCAAAGGAATAGACAGCCCCCAAACATATATTGTCGGTGAGTCAAGATGAAGCACAAACACAGACAGAAAATAGACTGAGCAAATGATGGGGCCCACACTGACTAGATAGGACAGGACAGAAAAGGCACTGTCTGCAATCACGCAAAAACCTTAACAATTCCAATACGACTGATGTACAAAAATACTGAGGTTTGCACAAACCTCGCCCCCACTATATCAGCATTCAGGTGTGAACTGGCAGCTAGCAACAGGCTAATATAGCAGGGGACTGAGCAAACAAACAAGATACAAAAATACAGGGCAGGAGCCAGCAGCCCCAGGGGGAGCAAGCTGACCCCTGACAGCAAGGCAAAATCAGATGCAAAGGGTTTAGCAAATGACACTTAGCTGAAAAATGCAGGATCAGGCAGGAGACAGAAATCCTCAATAAGCAAAGAAAGGAGTATCACCGGCAGCCACTGAGAGAAGTCTGCTTGCTTATGTAGTCCCAGTCACTTCCCCCACTCCTCCAATTATCTTCTGCAGCTGTTGGGTTAACATCATGTTGACCAGCTCCACTACCAGCTGTATCCACCAGTGGGAGCCTTGCCTCAAAAGTCAGATTAAGAGAGTTCACAACAGTCCACCCTTTCTGGGATTGTTGGAGACACCTGCTGGGCTTTGTGACGTTCTGCATCAAGAATTCCTCCTCCAACCCACAATTGAACTCTGGCTGGAAAATGCTGAGAAATTCAAGGACATTTGTGACTTTCCTAACTGTGTGGGGGCTGTGGATGGCAAACACATTAGGATTATGAAACCTGCTGGAAGTGGAACAGAGTATTTTAATTACAAAAAATACTTTGACTGTTCTCATGGCGATTGCAGATGCTGAATGTCGATTTGTCGCCGTGGACGTTGGCTCATTTGGACGAGGAAATTACTCTCAGACTTTCAAAAACTCTTGACATGGGCCAATGTTTATATCATAATAATTTCAATTTTCCACAGCCACAACCTCTTCCCAAAACTGAAGGACCGCCAATGCTGTTTGTTGTGATTGAGGATGAGACCTTTAAAATGTGTGCAAACCTTCTGAAACCTTACTCAAGTAGGGACTTAAATCCCACGAAACGGATTTTCAACTACCGACTGACTAGGGCACGAAGAACTGTGGAGTGTGCATTTGACTTGCTGGTATCTAAATGGCGCATTTTGGGAACAGCCATAAATCTAAAAATCGAGACAATTGATGAGGTTGTGAAAGCGTGTGTTATGCACAATTTCATCCTTGCAAAAGAGCGACTCAACTTAGAACCTGAGGAACCTGTTACATTGCATGATTACCAAGATCACCCTTTGAGAACTACAGTGGAAGTTGCCCAGATGTGGACTAAGTTTGCTGCATACTTTGCTTCTGATAATGGATGTGTGGCATGGCAAGACGGAATGGTTTAAGCAGCTAATTAAAATGTACCTGTAATGTTCTTATTTTCCTTGTAATGTTAATATATATCTGTAATGTTAAAATGTACCTGTAATGTTTGGGGAACTAAATAATAAAATACCTGTTGTAAAACACCAGTTACAAGTTCCCTCAACAACACAATACACACGTGTTTTTGCGGCGGCGCTTAAAGAGACAAAGAAAATAAAAATTTTATTTAACAAAAAACTATTGGGTTTAGGATTGGGGTCTATCTGAGGGTGAGATGGGGTGAACTTTGAGGGTGTGGAGCTGTGAGGATTGGGTGGTAGTTGATGAGGAAGGGGCAACAAATTGAAGGATTGGATCATGGATGGAATCATGGGTATGGATAGGCAAACTGGAAGGTACAGACACAAGGGAAGGTAGTGACACATTTGACAACAGAGACACATTGCTAGGTGAGGGTGGAGGTGGTGGGTCCTATTTTGGCCTCTAGTAATCTTCTGGCGTGCTGCTGGACTGGACAGCGTGGTGGATGCTGCTGGCTGCAGGGGTGCTGAAGTTGGGAGTGTGGTGGTTGCTGCTGGCTGCAGGGATGATGAATTTGGGAGCGTGGTGGATGCTGCTGGCTGCAGGGATGATGAACTTGCGAGCATGGTGGATCTCTGAACTGGAGGCGATGATGGCGGAGGATATTTCGGTGCTGTGGGAGTTATAAAGTATATGTTCGGCTGCTGGTAATATCCTCTGGCCTGTAGATTGTAGCTTTGGGCCTGCTGCAATTCGTGGCTGTAAGCAGCCTTGTAGGCCTGCATGACGTTGAGCTAGAATTGAGGCGTACAGTTTTCCGACACTTCCCGCTCTATTGCTGAAAAAAAATGTTGCGGTGGTCTCTCACTTTCGGCTTCCAGGCGATTAAGGCCTTTGTTGACTTCCTATATACAGTAAGTGTGTGCACATGGTTAAACCCACTCTTCTGTCTGTCACCAAGCATCTTAATCCCATCCTCGAAGGCCGAGCAGTGCTTAAACTCGGGCATGAGTGACCTCTCCCAGGCCCTCTGCCACTGACGAGCAGACCCAACAAAAGCAGCGGCAGAGGGCTGGGAGAAGGGAAAACCTGATGGACCGGTGGCTGCCTGTTCCTCAGCCTGTGAGGCCTTACAGGTTGCTACATCGCTGGTGGTTGATTTGGGACTTTTGTGCCAATGACATCTGTGGGAACCTTGAGAGGGGGCTGCGGTTTTACTACTAATTTTACCGTACGTGCCACTAAACACAAGCGCTTTGTATATAGTACACAGTGTATCGTGTCAGTGTACATGTAATACAGTCATTACTGGTGACATACCCAGAAGCTCTGTATATAGTGTCAGTGTACAGATAATGCAGTGATCATTGTATATAGCATATAGTGTACAACTAATAGTATTTACCTATGACATTATGCATATGAGTTCTGTATATAGTATCACTGCACAGATAATACTGTGATCACAGGTGACATTATACACAGGAGCTCTGTATATAGTATACTGTGTATAGTGCCAGTGTCCAGGTAAAACACTGACTCCCTGGTGATGTCTCTAGTTAAAGTCCTTCATCTTCGTATTTCATCTTCATTCAGCGCTCACCGTCATCACTTCTTAACATAGTAGCATAGTTAGCAAGGTTGAAAAAAGACATTTGTCCATCGAATTCAGCCTATATTCCATCAAAATAAATCCCCAGATCTACGTCCTGCTAAAGGGCCTAATAACTGTAAGATACAATATTGTTATGCTCCAGGAAGACATCCAGGTCTCTCTTGAACACCTCGACTGAGTTCGCCGTCACCACCTCCTCAGGCAAGGAATTCCAGATTCTCACTGCCCTAACAGTAAAGTATCCTCTTCTATGTTGGTGGAAAACCTTCTCTCCTCTTCTAGACACAGAGAATGCCCCCTTGAGACCGTCACCTTCCTTATTATAAACAGATCCTTGGAGAGATATTTGCATTGTCCCCTTATATACTTATACATGGTTATTAGAGCGCCCCTCAGTTGTCTTTTTTCTAGACTAAATAATCCTAATTTTGCTAATCTCTCTGGGTATTGTAGTTCCCTCATCCCATTTATTAATTTTGTTGCCCTACTTTTCGGTGTAGTTCCATTTTATCATTTTTGAGCACCACTTCTTCCAGCCGGGACTCATTTCTGCAAAAAATAAGTTTGCTTGAGCACATTCCCCAATTTTTTCCCAGTCTCCCAGCCTCTACACTACGCCAGATGAAGAAAAAGCGACCCTGTCGTCATACACAATAGCAATACCTCTCCTCCGCCTCACTGCAAACATTGTCCTCAAAAATAATATCCTTTAATTAGTACCTAAAGTAATATCCCACATTCTGCCCCATGTCTCCTTATTGCCCCCATAGTCATGCTCAGATTCAGATCTCTGCAACGAGATCTCGTCCCGAGACCTGAATCTGATCATGCGCCGCCCCCCGGCGGCCATTTTCCCGGAGGCCACTGCATCGCAGCTCTGGATCTGCGGGGGCCTCATTGCTTTCACAAAATGCCGGCGAAGGCCTACCTCCCCACAGAGGAGCACCACCGCTGTCGCCTCCCAACAGATGAGCACCACCGCCGCCACCCCACAGAGGAGCACCTCCGCCGCACCAGCCTGAGAAGGGAGGCTGCATCGCTCTGCAGTGTTTGACCGGGATCGCTACCTTAGTATTTGTAAATATATTCCGACCCTAAGACGCACCCCTATTTTCCCTCAAAATTTTTTTGCGAAAAAAGTGCGTCTTATGGTCCAAAAAATATGGTGTGTTTATTTCCTTTTGTGTGTGTTGGAACAACACAAAAAAAGAGAAAAATGGCAAATTGGACATATTTTCTCTCAAAACCCCAAAAATGGGCTGAACAAAATTGTTGGTACCCTCCTCTTCATATTTGGTTGTACGCTCTTTGGAATAAATAACTGCAATCAGTCACTTCCTCTAACTATAAACAAGCTTCTTCAACCACTCAACTGGAGTTTTGGAGCACTATCCGTTTGCAAACTGCTCCAGGTCTCCAATATTTAAAGGATGCTTTATCCCAACATAAATTTTAAGATTTCTCCAATGTGTTCAATGGGATTTAGATCTGGAGTCATTTCTGGCCACTTCTGAACTCTCCAGCGCTTTGTTTCCATCCATTTCTGGGTGCTTCTTGAAGTGTGTTTGATGTTATTGTCCTGCTGGAATACCATGACCTAGGACTCAAACCAACCTTTGTGACACTGGGCACTACATTGCAACCCAAATTCCTTTGGTATTCTTCCAACCAGGGCTGTGGAGTCGGTAAGCCAAACCTGCGACTCCGACTCCTCAATTTCCCTTACACCGACTCCGACTCCAACATATATTGCTTATATTTAAGTGAAAAATTAATTGTAGTACAATGTGAACATCAGACATTTAATCATTGTTATGATGCAATAATCAAGATATTTAGATAGAACATAATATATATTTATTGTAATACAACTTTAAAATACAAAAAACTGTAATAAATTGTAAATATGTAATACACTATGTAATATCGATTACATATATATATATATATATATATATAGTGTGTATGTATGTGTGTATGTTTGTGTGTATATATATAACACTATGTAATAAACTATGTAAGTGGCAAAAAAACGTTTTCAACAAAAACATACTAAGGCTGGTTTCACATTTGCGCTTTTGTGCGCAGCGCATCGTGCGTACCCGTGCGCATGCGCACTGCGCACCTATGTTTAACATGACGTGCGCATGTTTTTGCGCACACTTGCGTTTTCGTGCGCATGCGTTTTTTTGTCTTTTGCGCCAGGTGCGCCAGACGCAACATGTTGGATTTTTTGGTGCGCCCTGTCTCGGCAAAAAAACGCATGCGCACGCTTGCGCACGGAATGCGCAAAAACAACACATTGAAGTCTATGGTAACGCATGCGTGCGCATGGTCTTGCGCACGGTTGCGTTTTTTTACGCATGCGTTTTTGAGTAAAACAAGTCTAGAATGTTCTCTAGACAATGGAAAAAACGTCACACTTAAAAACGCATGCGCATAAAAAACGCCAACGCATGCAAAAAACGCATGTAAAACGCAAACAACGCTGCGTTTTTTTTACACATCAGCGTGCGCATGACGTTAAAAAAACGCGCGTTTGTTTTGCGTTTTTCTTTGCGTTTTTTATGCGCCCGATGCGCTGCGCAAAAAAACGCTAATGTGAAACTAGCCTTAATAACATTTGTGCAGTCTATGAATTTGTTCTAAGAAACAGAATTGCCTCCATCAGATCCTCCTTCATAGATGACCTCAAATCTGACCTAATAATTTTAAGGCTAGAGAATAATCTCTCTACACTAACTTGAGTTGGAGGCAAAGCCGTAGCCACATGGGCAACATCTCTAACAATTTCCGGGTATAAAGGAATTGCCTCATGCACAGTCAGTTTTGATGAACGGTTGAATTTTTCTATTTCTTTGAGAGCAAGTGAAACATTTTGCTGAAATATGGTCAATCTGCTTGCTATAGGAGACGGAGTGAAATCTTTTCCTTGCGGCAACGCTTTGCCTGCTCCATATCATCCAAATACTTGTCAAAGTCAAACTCCTCATCTGATGAGGATGAAGATATGGCAGCAGCAGCACTGTCAGGACCCAAGTCCTCTTGCGCCTGGCAGTCCTCCTGTAGGCCACTCATCCTAACTGCTACCTCAGTCAGAGCTTCTTTTCCTTTAGTAAGCTATTGATCATCAAGCAGTATACGATGACTTGGGTCCACATAAACAGCTGCCAGAAAAATTTTATTTTCCAATAGCTGTGTCTCTCTCCGTTTCATTTGAAGCAGAAATGCCATCTGCTATTTAGGCTATGTGCACACGTAGCAGAAAATTTCTCCTGGAAAACCTGACTCCCTTCCCAGAAACCACGCGTTTTTTCTGCGCGTTTTCCGCGTAAAAAAATGCACGGTTTATATGCATTTTTTTGCACGTTTTCAAGACGCATAGAAATAGCCAGAAACGCTGAAAAATCCACGAAATTAATGAACATGCTGCGTTTTTTACCGCAAAGCTTTTTTTTTCGCTGTAAAAAAACGCATCAATATGCACAAAAAGTGAAAAATGCATAGAAATGAATGGGAAGCTTATTTTTAGCGGTTTTATTGGGAAAACCGCTAAAAAAACGCTGTGTGTGAACACAGCCTAAACCTCCTCTTTGGGACAGGCAAAATAGCAAGTTCTTCCACTCCCTTATGAAAGGAGTTAAATCCTCAGCTTGTAATTTTTTAGTCACGGTAAATGGGTGATTAAAGGGAATCGGTCACGCTTTTTTTTGCCCTATTGGCTGCCGGCATAGACATCGGGGAGTTATCTACAGCATTCTGTAATGCTGTAGGTAAGCCTCCGATGTAACCTGAAAGAGAAGAAAAACACGTTATATTATACTCACGGAAGTGGGCGGTCCGGTCCGATGGGTGTCGCCGTCCCGTCCGGCGCATCCCTTCATGCGATGACGTCCTCTTCTCCCGTCCTGTAATGGCTCCGGCGCAAGCGCACTGCTCTGCCCTGTTGAGGGCAGAGCAGAGTCCTGCAGTGCGCAGGCGTCTGGAGAGGTCCGGCGCCTGCGCACTACAGAATTCTGCTCTGCCTTCAACAGGGCAGAGCAGTGCACCTGCGCTGGAGCCATTACAGGACGTGAGAAGAGGACGACATCGCATTAAGAAGGGAGGCACCGGACGGCGACACCCATCGGACCGGAACGCCCACCTCCGTGAGTATAATATAACGTGTTTTTCTTCTCTTTCAGGTTACATCGGAGGCTTATCTACAGCATTACAGAATCCTGTAGATAAGCCCCCGATGTCTATGCCGGCAGCCAATAGGGCAATAAAAGGGTGACAGATTCCCTTGAAGCAATTCCTTCAATTTCGCCACCTGTGTCCATTGACCTTCATTTAGGGTTTTAGTTCAAGCAATCACTCAATCATTAAATAAGTGCTGCCCCACCGAGTGGCTTGATCGACAATTGCCTCTTTCCCAGCACGTCTCTTCAAGATGGAATCAATTTTAGGGGTTCTGGCGGCAATAACCAATTTCCTCACTTTTCCAATCAGATTTCCAGCATGTCCCTCTTGCAGACTATCTCTTATTGCCAGCTGCAGCGTGAGCACAACTTTCTCACTTTCTCCAGCTCGGGGCCCAGGAATCGGATCCCGGGCAGGGCAGGCACCCCTCTCCCTCCTCTCTCTGGTGAAGACGGCAGAAGACATGACAGAGTAGGGAAGATTGCCCGCTGCAGGACGGGAGCACTGCAGCATACAAGTGAGTTTTGATAGGTGCGTGCCCCTGCTTCTAGGGGGGGGGGCAGCTGCCCCCCCTGCCCCTCGCTGGCTATGGCCATGATTCACACACAGCGTTTTTGCAGATCCGTTTTTTTGCAGTAAAATGCAGTGACTCTGGGCATCCCAGCAAAGTCATTGGGTTTCAAGATATGACATTCAGACACATCGTTTTGTGAGGATCCGTTTTTGGGCTGAATGAGCATGTCAGTTTGTGTGGCGTTTTTCTAATCTGCTTTTGCTATTGAAAACATTATCTATGAGCTCAAAAACCTTTCACGTGATGCAGTTTTTTAAAAAGCTGATCTGCTTTTGCAGCTGAAAAACGTATCCTCAAAAAACACAGCAAAAACGCTGTGTGTGAATGTAGCCTTAGATCAGGAATAGAACAGCCATTTATAGGACATTTCATAACTTTCCCAAATTCCGATGAAAAAATATTCAGCACATTCTGCATTGCACTACTGTACCCAATTTATTATATATTTTAGGAGGTCCATTTTATTCCGACTCTGCCAAAATGAGCACCGACTGACGCCGACTCCACAGCCCTGCTTCCAACTTGATGATGCCTTGCACACAGTCAAGGCATGCAGTGCCAAAGGCAGCAAAACAACCCCAAAATATCTTTGAACCTTTTAACCTGCACCATATTTTACTGTTAGATACTGTGTTCTTTTCTTTGTAGGCCTCAATCCTTTTTCTGTAATCAGTAGAATGATGTGTGTCAGATACAAAATTGGGGAGTCACGCAGGTCCACCCGCTTTTTGCTAGGGGAATGCAACTTAGCTGCCTACAATCATCAAGACAATTACCCAATTGTCTGACAAGTGATGGTCGTGACCGTGGCTGGTTAGTGGGGAATCAATTATATATAATATATGCACCACGGTATGGTCACTGCCAACTCCGCAGTAGCAAAGCTATCTGCCACCACCAATCGTTTAGGGTGGTTTCACATTAGCGTTTCAGGGCGCAGCGACGGCCTGCGCACGGCCGCCGCTAAGCCCCGCCCGCTGCCGCGCCTCCGCCGGTAGCTCCGCCTACCGGCGCATGACGCTGCATGCGTCCTGCGTCCCCCTATTTTTATCACTGGGGACGCAGGCCGTGCGCAGTATGCGTTTGGCGGCGCATGCGTCCTTTTGACGGTGCGCCGACCAGCGCCAAACACAACCTGTTGCAATTTGGTTGCGCTCGGCGCACCATCAAAAGAACGCATGCGCCGCCAAACACATACTGCGCATGGCCTGCGTCTCCAGTGATAAAGATAGGGGACGCATGCAGCGTCATGCGCCGGTAGGCGGAGCTACCGGCGGAGGCACGGCAGGGGGCGGGGCTTAGCGGCGGCCGTGCGCAGGCCGTCGCTGCGCCCTGAAACGCTAATGTGAAACCGCCCTTACACAGTCCTATTGAACATCTGTTACAGGTATCATATGGGTTTAGGGGTGCAGTTTGCAGAGCAAGAGGAAAAAAGCTATTAATTATTATACTTAATCCAGTACGAAAAGAAACTTACTAGACTTGGTCATAGAAATGTCTCAGAGCTTAGCGGACAGAGGTGGTACGTTTGGGAAAATGGACAGAACCAGAGCAAGCTTTACCTTCCTGAACTGACAGTTATTCCAAACAGAGTTTCTGCTTTTTATTAGCTCCTAAATTATGATCACACAACTCCTCTTGAAGACATCTTGTGGGGCAGATTGTGGGATGTGCTGGGTCTGTTAGATTGAGATCCACAACTTGGAGGGAATCTTCGCCTCTAAATGTCCCTGATGTATGATATTGATGTCCTGCTTTTATCGTGATTTTATCTTTACGTATTGTTCAAACATGAGCTGGTTAGCCTCATCCTTCAGACCGTTAAGTAGGGATTCTAGTGGCCCTACAGCCCTTTCCTTAATATTGCGTTGATCCAGGGAGCTAGTCTGATTGCCGTATGTGGAGTCGGGAAGGAATTTTTTTCCCCAATGTGAAGCTTACTGTTTGCCACATGCCTTCCTTTTTTTGCCTTCCTCTGGATCAACATGTTAGGGCAAGTTAGGATAGGATATGGGTTGAACTAGATGGACTTAAAGTCTCCCTTCAACCTTAATAACTATGTTACTATGTTACAGTGATGTGAGTGAATGCATCACTTCTGTCCCTTCGCTACGACTCTGAAAATCTGTATCGTATAAATAGATCGATACAAACCCCAATATTCTTATCAGGACCCAATAGCTGGCTGTCTAATATCTGTGCTGTACGAAACGAAGCTCTGTGCCTGAGCAAACATACTTCTATGTTAAAAAAAAAAATCTCCTTTTGATATCTGGTTCCAATTCCTGTTTAATTACCTAGCCACTGCAGGGGTTCTCTGCTTCAAAAAAGGTTAAAACGTTCTCTCTCCGTTTCTCCTTGTCTCTCACTTCCTAGCTATATATAATTTCCCTCTTCTCCATATGTTCAGTGTGATGTCTACTTAAAAGATGAAATAAACAATGTAAATATCTCACTTTATTACTTAAAAGGATTATCCGGGCTTAAACTACAAATCTGCAGTCACTCTGTGACTATATACTTGTAAATCATCACATAATGTGCATTGCAGGCTGTAAGGATTGTGTGGTGCCTGTGGTCATGTTGACTGCAAGTATATGATTTGCGTAGTTTCGGCCACATTCCGACTAGTGTATCTGGTCCAGCTCAATACACTTGGATTGAGCGAGGCCGTGTCCATTTAGTCAGCTCTTGACCACATGTATGCAAACCACAGCACCAGAGAATCTTCACAGCGTGAGGATTCACAAGTCTGCAGTCACATAGGGTGTTATAAATATGCTGTAATATTGGAGATGAAAACATCCTTTTCACTGCAGGTTGACATAGTACTGCCATGCTGAATTTTATTTAAAAGATTATTCTCACTTTGTCATTAAGACAACACCACTCCTCTACCTCTTGATTTTCTGCAGCGACATTATTGTGCCCGATGTGAACTGTGCACTTTCCAATGCTGCAAACCAGACAGTTTTGTCTCTTCGGCATCAGAGGAGCACAGTGGCACTGAAGCTGTCCGGATCCATCCAGCTTCAGAGCCTCACCTGCAAGCACTGCTTGCTTAGGAAACCAGTCACTGCTGATAAGCTGCAGAGGTGGCAAGTAATATAAGCATAGAGTAGTTCATCATCAAATTACTACTGCTTCCATTGTTGAGAACAGAATGTTTTTAAGAAATAAATTGTAAAATTGTGTGAACTTGAAAGCATTTAACAATTTTATCCATTTATTATCTTGAGAGTAACCCTTATTTTAATAGTGCCTTGAATATGATAACATGGTATAGATGTATACCTTTTTAAAACATCGGTTTACGCAACTGAATAGCTTGAAAATCCTAGGCCACAATGCAAAATAGGTGCCACCAGCTGTAAAGTGACATTTATAAAATTGGTTTCATATTATGTATTGCAGTTCCGCCTTAGGTTTTCATGTGTCTGCTCCCTTATGCTTTTTCTCCAGCTTACATGCTAATGGAAGATTTATTGTTTTATTAACACTACATTAAAGAGTTCTTGTTATATCTTAATAGGTCACTTCGTCTAGCCTTCCCTTAGAACCTCAGAGCTTGGAACCGTTGGTGGCGCCCCAGTCTTCCCCAACTTGTGGACGATCTCCTGATGTGATATCAAGTGCTTCGACCGTCATTTCCCAAGATATTCCAGAAATTGCATCTGAAACACTACAACGAAGTTGTCCTTCATCTCTATCTGTGAAAGTAGTCCAAGAAGTGACTTGTACATCCAGTCAAGCACCAAGCATGAGCTCTGCTGCATCTGCTCTACAGCTTCTATCAACACGTAGCCGTAATACATCAGAGCTGGCACTTCGACCACTGGAGTATTCCTGTTCCATTTCTGATAGTGAGCTAATAAGTGCTCCGTGTCTAGAAAATGCGAAGCTTACCGATAATATGGAGGAAGATATTTCTCAACCATGGCCAGCAGCTCCTGATATAACACGAGAAACCAAAAATAATTTAATGGAAAGGTATTGCTTACATGAAAATTGTCATTTTTGTTTTTGTGTGTATGTTATTAGGCCAAAAAGTATATCGATACCCATCCTATTTGTTGTACTCCGGTCTTTCAGCCTTACTAATTACATACCGTTGGAAGAAAATTAAGCTCACATCAATACAATCTCCATAGACAAATTGTAATATGGGCCATACCCACAAATCACTTAAAGTTCACTATCTTTCCATCCTTTTCTAAAATAAAGTAGCTCCTCTTATATAATAAAATTACATCTACTCTGCTCCTGTACCAGCACTGCTTATTGTCGGGGCTCGCTTGACATTTACATGTAAGCCCTGCAGCCAATCAGCGGCCGCTATTAGGCTGCTACTCTCTCACTACTGCAAAGGCTCGAGGTTCAAACAAAGGAATTAAGAGTGCAAAAGCCCAATAGCAGCCACTGTAAAGCTGTAGGGCTCACGTGACATAACAGTGCCACGCCAGTCCAGAGAGTTCCAGCACAGGTACAGGAGACGAGCATAATGTTGGTTTTATTTTATAAGGGAGGGGTGGGGTCTATTTTATTTGAAGAAAGCTGTTTAAATATTTTACAAACTTTTTAAAATGTGAATGCACTTTTTTTTTTCTTTAAGGAATTCTTAAGAGTTCAAACTCATGGAGCTGGGCTACTGTAATTCTTAGTAGGTTTAAATCATCAGCATGATGATCAATATAGAGATTTGGCTACACATCATTTTTTTGACAGAGAATACTACAGTGGACAAACAATTAGGATAACAATTTGCTTCCTACTTTTTGTCAGGATCTGTTCTCTTCAACCCAAAACAAGGTTTATATACAGTAGTGTTCAAAATAACAGCAGTGTGTTCAAAAACATGAGTTAATCACAAAATGTTTGTCTTAGTTTTTATTTCCCTGCATTGGGAATATTGCATACTGTTATCTAATTCAAAACATAAAAACAAAATGTGTATAATTTTTAACTACTTTACAGAAAATAGCAAACAATGAACATTGGGCTTTTAAAAATAGCAGTGTCTGCTTTTGTCTTTACAAACTCACAATATGTACTTTTTTTATGATGATTTCGCATTCCTGTGAATCACTAACCTTTTAGTTGTATACGCACAGTTTTTTAGAACTGCTTCCCATCTATGTAGTCCAAGAATCCTAAGCAGGAATACCAGTTGACTGGTGCCAGAAATTGGTTGACTTTATGCAAATAAAGTCAACCAATTTCTGGCACCAGTCAACTGGTATTCCTGCTTAGGATTCTTGGACTACATCACACAATTATTTGGTATTTATTGGCTTTGCCTTAGAAACGTTATTTTTTATGTCACCATACAGATGTTCTACAGTGGGGAAAAAAGTATTTAGTCAGCCAGCAATTGTGTAAGTTCTCCCACTTAAAAGATGAGAGAGGCCTGTAATTGACATCATAGGTAGACCACAAATATGAGAGTCAAAATGAGAAAACATATCCAGAAAATCACCTTGTCTGATTTGGCAAGATTTATTTTGCAAATTATGGTGAATAATAAGTATTTGGTCATTAACAAAAGTTCATCTCAATATTTGCTGCAGCAAGCGGGCCCCTAAGCTGCAGTGATCACCACTAGCACAATGAGAAAAAGTCTCAAGGTGCAGAGGTGAGTTAGGCCTCTTTCACACATCCCGTTTTCGCCGTCAGGCGAGATCCGGCTATTTTTACTAAAACCGGATCCGGCGAAATGCAATGTCGGATCCGGTTTTCCCCCATTGACTTGCATTAGCGCCGGATCGACATGCGTTTCGTCCGGTTTTCGCCGGATCCGGCAATGTGTCGCAATCCGGCGTCTGGAAAAAACGGCAACTGTAACGTTTTTTGTCTCCATTGAAAAAGCCGGATCCGGCGCGTCCGGCTTTTTCACACAATGAAAGTCTATGAGCGCCGCATCCGGCTTTGGCTGGATCCGTTTTTTTTGGTCTGAGCATGCTCAGTAGCCCTGTCCACAACAAACATATATAAACCCATGACAGTGGGACCCTCAGCCACAGCCAAAATGCCACCTAAAAAGAGAGGAGACCGATGCAGAAAATGGCAGGAGACGACAACTGCACCACCCCAAATGGAGCATGGTGACCAGGCAGAGGGGAGTCCACCAGCAGATGACAGACGGTAATTATGACATCCCCCATTCCTCAAAACTAGGGCCATGGAATATCAAGATATTCATTGGCCCTTTGTTTCTCTTTATTCACCAGCAGAATACGCCCTAGAGATGATACAGTAGCAGCAACAACCGGAGTGGAGTCTGGCCAGCAGGAGGACACCACATCTTCTTCTGGGAGCCCTCCCTCGCATCGTCAGCGTTTGACGGTAAGTTTTTATTTACAATATCCATCATCTCTGGAATACATGTCTATTCATTGGCTTTTATTTCAAAACCGGAATCACAAGCTGAAGAGGAGCTCCCAGAAGAACAACGAAGGGGTGGACGGATACCAATTGTGAGCCCACTCCAGGTAAGTTTCTTGTACCAAACGCAGAAAGACAACATCACACTACACACAACACATAGAAAACAATGTACCGCAGACATCACACAGCAAACAAATATGCCAACATCCAAACACATAATTTTTTTTCTTTTCTTCTCTAGTCTTCCCAATCTGGTGCTTGGCCAAGAGGTCCTCGCAGTGCCTCCCAGGGTCGTCGGCGACAGCAACACGGCGGTCACCAGCGTGTAAGTATAATATTTTAGTTTAATTTTTTTACACTTTTTATTTCATGTCTTAAAGTGTGGTGCCTAATTTTGCTATTTTTTTCTTTTACTTTAACAGCCTTCACAGCGTGCTCCCGACTCTGACTGTGAGGATGGAGGAATTGATGTGGAACAGCTAATCGATCTCGTCAGAGAAAAGGAGCCGCTATGGAATATGGCTGACCGCCGCCATGCTGACCTGATAGTTACCCGACGGCTCTGTGAGGAAATCTGTTTGCTCCTTGTGGACCGCTGGGAGGACCTCGATGCTCGGGCCCAGATTAAAGAGCGTAAGTATATACAGTACCGGTTGCTTGATGTAAACCAGTGTTTCCTGAACTCCAGTCCTCATGGTCCCCACGGATCATGTTTTCAGGATTTCCTTTAGAGGACCACTATGGAAATCCTGAAAACATGACCTGTGGGGGCATGAGGACTGGAGTTTGTGAAACACTGATGTTGTATACTAACCACTTTGTGCTTTCTCGTTTCAGGGGAGAGAATTGTGAAGCGGTGGCGGTCTGTGAGGGATCGTTTCAAGAAGGAGTTCAACAAAGAGATGCGGGCCCCGAGTGGCTCTGGAGGACGCAGGAGCAAGTACAAGTACGCACGAGCCCTGTCGTTCCTCCGGGATACAATGGTCACCAGAAGGTAAATATTACACACCACATGTCAAAAATAATCTTTACATGTCTAATTTTTTTTTCCAGCCAGGGCCATGCCATGTCACTATATTAATTGTATTTTTTTCTCTTTATTCCACAGCACGGTGACCAGCACTCGGGAGCCTGCACGCTTGGACCCTTCTGAAGCGATCCCTGAGGAGACCTGCACCGAGGGACACTTCGACCGCCCCGGTACATCTGCACCTTCCCAGCCTTCCCACACATTCGACCCATCTGTCCCATCCACCAGCGCAGGAGCATCGTGGCCGCCTACATTACATGAAGCTGCTGGTGAGGAGATCGCTTTCCCTTTACCCCACGCTTCTGCCCCTGCCACCTCTAATACACCTGCGGGTACTGGGCGGCAGTGGCACCAGGGGTCAGGAAAAGAGCCAGAGTTCTTGCATCTGAATGCATCTTTTCAGAACTGTTCACAGCAAATCTCTGCAGGCTTTCAGCAGATCAACTCCATCATTCTGGAGTTGAAGACACTTCTGCAAACCATGCATTCAGAAGCAAGATCTTCGCCAAACCACACCTTTGTCATGTCTGTTGTGGAGCGCATGGAAACGCTCTCTCCTAGCCAGCAGATGCATGTAATGCATTCGTGCCATGGTGCTCTACTGCAAGTTACCTCCCAACCTCCTCCTCCCACCCCTGTAGTTCCTCCACCTGCACCCCCTCCAGCCACTGTCCCTCTTCCCACTCCTATTACATACCAGCCACCTCCCCAGTACCACCAACCTCCCCAGTACCAGCAACCACCCCTGTACCAGCCATCTCCCCACTTCCAGCAACCTGTCCCGTACCAAACTCCTTCCCCATACCACTTTCCATCCACATCATCTGCTCCTACAGTCCCTGCCCAACACTCTACTCCACCACCCATTCTCTATTTTTTTTCCACACCTTCACCTCTAACTGTTCCTTCCCCACCACGATCCCAGTCCTCTCTCCACACTCCCAGTGTCGAAGTGTCCCGCAGCCCCTCCAGCAGTATTTCCACCCCACAATACACAAACTTATAATTTTGTGTTCAATAAAAATGACCATTGTTGTTGTTTCAAAGCTTTATTCTAAAAGTTTTATAAAATTTCAAAACATTTTATTAAAAAATTTTTTTTACAAAATAACTTTATCAATAAAAGTTAAATTATTGGTTTAAAATGGTTGTCTGTGATTTATTTCTGTGGCGAAATATGGTATACCAAAAGGTTTAATACAGGGTATTTAAAAGCTATAATACAGGGTATTTTAAAGGTAAAAAGGTATTCAAAACCAGGTATATAACTGTGGGGAAAAAGGTAACAACATTTTACCTTTTTGCCACATTTGTGTTTCTGGTTGTGTTTTAAGCAAAGTATTTCACCTTTTATAAAAAGTTGTGTATCTTGTTGGTGATAATGTACACAATAATGTACACAACTTTTGTTAAAAGGTGAAATACTTTGAATAAAACACAACCAGGTACACACCTGTGGCCAAAAGGTAAAAATAGTTCAACCACGACAACATAGCCAAGTTTGGTTGGCAAAGGTATACTGTTGGTATAGAAGGTACACAACTTTGGTTAAGGGCAGAAATTTTTCACACTCTGTCATCCTGCCAGTGTAGTATTCCTTGAGGTGACATAAGGTATTGTGCAAAATGGTCCCTCATTACTGAAACGGTCACAGAACTTCTAGTGGTAATGTTCTGGTAATCTTGCAAGGTGGTTTCTTCAGAGGTGTCCTCAATGGAAATGGGTTCCTTGCAGAGAACAAAATTGTGGAGTACCACGCAAGCTTTGATCACCTCGTCCACAGTTTCAGTCTTGAGGTTGATCGCAGTCAATAGGACCCGCCATTTGGCTGTCAGAATACCAAAGGCACATTCCACCATTCTTCTTGCTCTTGTGAGGCGGTAATTAAACATGTGTTTTGTTCTTGACAATCCTCTGCTACAGTACGGTTTCAAAAGGTGTTCTGACAGCTGGAAGGCTTCATCCCCTACACAGACAAATGGCATAGGTGGGCCAGATTTTTGCGGCAGCTGTCTAGGGGGTGGGAACTGGAAGGTGTTTCCATACAGTTTACGCCCCATGGCAGACAGTTTGAAAACTTGGGTCATTTGAGCGGCCATAGGCCCCGATATCCACTGCAATAAATTTATACTCCGCGTCAGCGATTGCCATGAGGACAATGGAAAAATATTTCTTGTAATTGAAAAATTCCGATCCTGATCCTGATGGCTTAACAATGCGGATATGTTTCCCATCCACAGCGCCCAAGCAATTGGGAAACTGACATATCTGTTGAAACTTGTCAGCTATTTCAATCCACCTCTCTGTTGTGGGCTCTGGTAAAAACTCATCAAGTAAACAGTCCCACAGCGCACGGCATGTGCACTTCACAATTCCAGATATGGTGGAAATCCCAAGTCTGGAAATGGAAATGGAGTGACGAAAGGGATTCTCCAGTTGCAAGGAATCTATGGGCAAATAAAAAAAAAATTAGTTCCAAATCACAGCATTCATACCAAAAATCAGCTATAACACTTGGAGATACAAAGTACCACCAACAACATTCCAGTGAAAGTCTGCTCTGATGCAATCAGATACAATAAATGTGTCTTACCTTAGAGTCACCATCAGACGCTCTGTCGGTGAAATGGAGAAGCGGCAATAGGTGTCTGATTTTCTTATGCGGTGTGCTATGCGCTCCACCAAGTAATCAAAATTCTCCATTTTCATCCGAACATATGCGAAAAATTTCTCCGGGTTTCGTCTAAGGTCCATGCAGAGTGTAGAATAGACCCCACGCGTCATTCTCTTGGCTGTGATGGGGTATATCCACAAATGGCGTCAACGATGTATGATGTGCTGCTGTCTCGCTCTCTCCTTCTCCAGAACAATCACCCTCAAACGATTTGCCTCCGCTGTAAAATCCACCAAGTTCTTCAAAATATTTCCAATCACAACATCCATCTTCGCCAGTCAATTGCTCTTCTCTCCAACCTCTCCAACCTGCACTTTCTCCTCTACAACTTGTCAAAGATGGGCTGTAGGAACACGGTATATATAGGTTTTCAGTAGCCAATCCCGTTCGGAAGCCCCCCAAGGGGCTGGCTTTTTAAAAACCGGATCCGGCGTATCCGTCGAAAAACGGTTGAAACGGATGAGACTGATCCGGTTTTTGGTCGGATGTGCATGACGGATCCGGCAGAAAACCGGATCCGTCACATCTGGTTTTAGATAACATTTGCCGGATCCGGCGACGCCGGATTGCGCATGACGGCGAAAAACTGATGTGTGAAAGTAGCCTTAACCGTGAGATATTTCTCCTGGTGAACTGCGATAAACTTGCCTCTGCACCGTGAGACTCTCTCACGGTGCTAGCGGGGATCTCACTAAGGTCATGGCAGTTCAGCGGTCCTAGGAACGGAGACTCACTGACCAGAAGGCACCTCGATGATGTCACCACCGGTCTCAGGCTTTGTTTGCAGCACTTCAGTCACCATTGGTTCTCAGCCGGGAAGATCGCATCTTGGCACCGTCCAAGTTGAAAACTGTTTTACCACCAGACATGGATTATGGTGTGGGACAGAACGACAGAGGTGATGGGTATTGTTTTTTAATTTTAGTTTTATTACAGGAGAACAAGGACTTTTGTGGAATTTTACGTTTAAATAAAAAAGGAAAACTGTGTTTTGATTAATTACTTTATTCTTGCTGTGTCTTTACTTACCATACAACTGTTGGATTAGTAATGGATATGTGTCTTACAGACACCTCTCCATTACTAAGCCGTGGGCTTGATATCACCTGACAATACAAAGGTGATGTCAACTCCACAAATATTAACCCCACTTACCACCACTACAGGGCAAGTGGGGAGATCTGGGCAAAGTGCCAGAATTGGTGCATCTAATAGATGTGCCTTTTCTGGGCAGATGTGGGCTGCTATTTTTAGGCCTGGGGGAAAATATCTGTTGCCCCTTACCAGCCTGAGAATATCAGCCCTCAGCTGTCTGCCGTTTTTTTTTTCTTTTCTTATTATTATTTAAATAATTAAAAAATACGGCATGGGGGCACCTCTATTCTTCATAACTATCCCTTCTGAACTTGACAGTTGAGGGTTGCTGCCCCCAGCTGTGAGTTTTGCCTTGCTGGATATAAAAAATACAGGGGAACCCACGCTGTTTTTTTTTTTTTTAAATTATTTATTTACAGTGCAGGAGCGGCTAATGAATACTTCCATCCGCTGCTCCTGCTCTCGCTGTTATTAGCGGCAGCAGGTGTCGGATGATGGGAGCAGTTGTTCCATCAGCTGACACCAGTAACCGGAGGTGAGCTTTATACATCCAGTCACAGCTGAGAGCTCACACTGCCTTTTGACAGCGTGGAAACTGTGGCTCTCTGATTGGGGATGATTTTCACCGCCGATCAGAAGCAGGGTTTGCTGCGCTATCATGCACATGACAGCTTGGCAAACACTGGATGTTCAGGCCTCCCATTCAAGTAAATCGGGTTCGGGTCCGGGTACTGTTCTGGTACCCGAACCCGTACTTTTTGTAACTGTTCGGCCGGACCCGAACAACCAGGGGTCCGCCCATATCTTCTTATGACCAATAGACAACACCAGAAGTGTCTTACCTGGGCCTAGGAGAAAAAGAACTGGACTGTTGCTCAGTGGTTCAAGGTGTTGTTTTCAGATGTAAGTAACTTTTGCTTTTCATTTGGAAATTAAGGTCCCACAGTCTGGAGGAAGAGTGGAGAGGCCACAATCCAAGCTGTTTGAGGTCTAGTGTGAAGTTTCCACAATCAGTAATGGTTTTGGGAGCTATGTTTTCTTCTGGTATAGGTCTACTGTGTTTTATCAAGACCAAAGTAAGTCCAGCCATCTACCAGGAAATTTTAGAGCACTTAATGCTTCCCTCTGCCGGCAAGCATTTTGGTGATGGAAATTTCAGTTTCTAGCAGGACTTGGCACCTCTCCACACTGCCAAAAGTACCAATACCTGGTTTACAAACAACAGTATCACTGTGCTTGATTGGCCAGCAAACTCGCCTGACCTTAACCTCATAGAGAATCTATGGGGTATTGTCAAGAGGAAGATGAGACACCAGACCCAACAATGCAGATCAGCTGAAGGCTGCTATCAAAGCAACCTGGGCTTCCATAACACCTCAGTAGTGCCACAGGCTGATCGCCTCCGTGCCACGCCACATTGATGCAGTAATTGATGCAAAAGGAGCCCCGACCAAGTATTGAGTGCATTTACTGAACATACATTTCAGTAGGCCAACATTTCAGATTTTAAATAATTTTTCAAGTTGGTGTTATAAAGTATTCTAATTTACTGAGATAATGACTTTTGGGATTTCATTGGCTGTAAGCCATAATCATCAACATTAACAGAAATAAACACTTGAAATAGGTCTATCTTTAATGACTCTATATAATGAGTTTCACTTTTTTCTATTGAGGAACTGAAATAAATACAATTACAGGTTCTTCTCACAAAATTAGAATATCAAAAAGTTCATTTAATTCAGTTCTTCAATACAAAAAGTGAAACTGATATATAGTCATTACAGAGTGATCGATTTTAAAGTGTTTATTTCTTTTAATGATTATTACTACTGCTATTACTATTTTACTAAATAAATGTATCACTTAAACAAAAGTCATGTATGAGAGAGTGTGAGACGGATGTTTTGCTTACCGACGCCACAGCCCTGGTAAAAAGTAAATTATCTCAATTATTGACCTGCTGTTGATTTGTTCATTGTGCTTTTCAAAGATCGCAATAAGGCCACATTCAGTATTTGGTCAGTATCTTAAATGAGTATTTGTAAGCCAAAATCAGAGTGGAACAATCAGAATAAAAGTATAATAGTAAAATACAGGCGCTGCTGTATTTTTGACCCTCTCCTGGTTTTGGCTTACAATTACTGATTTAATATACTGACTGAATACTGAACGTGTCCTAAGGCATGGCTCAAATTTATCCTGAGCACTTACAGCAGGGTTTCCATGTCAATTTCTGAAATACTTGATTCAGACAGAACTTTCATCGGAAGATTCCTTGCAATGAGGCAGATGGAGACTCTGTGGAGTTGGTAAGCCAAACCTCCAACTCCTCAGTTTCTCTGACTCCCAATTACACAACTCTGACTCCACAGCGCTGGCTCATTACTGAGCATGTACATAAAGTTCAGTACAGATTAATCTCAACTAAAAGCCTAGATTCTTAGATTAGGAACAGAACAGACATTAATAAGACATTTCATAACTTTATCAAATCCTTATGAAAACATTTATAGCACATACTGTATTGAACTACTGTAACCAATTTATTATATATTGTTGGAGTCGGTTCATTTTATACCAACCCCACCAAAATGGACTCAGACTCCACAGATCTGCTGTCTGGCCTATGATTCGGCAGTATGCGTTAAGTGTGCAGAAAAGCATAGTCAGCCAAAGTGTTTTGCACCTATGAAGAGAAGGATTCTGCTGTACTGAGGCTAGGCAGAGTCCAGAGTAACTCTGCTGACTCATTATAGTGAATGAATCCATCGAGGGGTTTTTATCTAAATTTTTTCATTCGGAGATTTAGATGGACACCCCGATATTTAATTCAATGCAGTGTATAGGATAAGGCTATGTGCACACAGTGCAGAATCATCAGTGGATTTTTCCGCGCTGATTTTACAAAATCTGCAGGTAAATCCGCAGGTCAAAAGACCTGCAGTTTACCTGCGGATTAGTCTGCGGTTTTGCCCTGCTGTTTATCACCTTCACAATAGAGGAGATGGCAAACCGCAGCGGAATCAGGAGAAAAGAATGACATGTCAACCGCAGCAAAAAACGCGCGGAAAAAAAAGCACCGTCTGCACAGTGGTTTCAATTTTCCATAGGCTAGAATGGTACTGTACATCACCTGCAGTTCTGCTGCGGATCCGCAGGGCCAAATCCGCTGCGGATCCGCAGCAGAATCCGCACTGTGTGCACATAGCCATAATGTGATTCAAAATGTTATGTAAAATATTCCCAATAGAATCTTGAATTCAATCCACAAAAAAAACAAGTTCCCTCTAAGTTCCTTCATCTCTTAACAGAAATATATAAGTGTTTTCACGTTAATGGTAACACACAGGCTCTGGAAAAGTGAAACCGCTCCCCCAAAAGCAATCCAGCTAGTTATGCACTTCCATATCCAATTGTACACCCCTCACGTTTTCAATGCCACACAGTGAGCCTAAGCTGTTGTGAGTTCATTCTCTGGTTCACCAGTTGTGAGTTCTCCTTCCAGACTCTCTCTGGTGGTAACAGGAGGTAGGCTGATTTAATCAGTAGAGATCTGCCACCTGATAATGAGGGTGACGATTGGATCTCAGGAGTCTCAGATTGGATTTAAGACAGCCGACGCCCTATTCAGTTGCTGGTTAATCCTTCTGGCTATTCAGCTCTTGGTTTTCAGCTCTGTTCCAGTCATCTAAAGCTAAGTTTTTCTGCTAATGTTCACACTTGATTTTGTTGGTCTATTCAGTTTTTGGGTGTGGTCAGCCAGCCCCGGCTGGGGGCTGTGCTGAATTTCTACTCTTATTTTTCAGTATTTTGCCAATTTGCTTTTTGTCCCTTACTAGTTTGGTCTCTTTTTGCTCTGTCTCAGAATATTTCAGAGTGCTGATATAGTGGGAGAAGTCTAGTGACTTCAGGGTTAATTTTGCTATCAGAAGTGTTGGACATTATTTTTGTAGGGTTTTTTGCAGGTTGCAGACAGTGTCTTTCCTTTCCTCTCTAGTTTGTGTAGGCCCCATCGTTTGCTCAGCCTATTTTCCTGCCTGTGTTTGTGCCTTCATCTTGTTTCACCGTCAATACATGTGTGGGGGCTATCTATTCCTTTGGGGTCTGCTCTGGGGCAGTTAGTTTTCCCCTGTTCATGCTTCAGGCTTATTTAGTCCTCCGGCTTTGACGAGGCATCTAGGAACATCGTAGGTACGCTCCACGGCTGCTGCTAGTTGTGTGGTAGGATCAGGGATCTGCAATCTGCATAGTTACCAACCTCTCTGGTTTTCTGTGACTTAGCTTGTTTTGCTTTTTTTCTCCTCGGTGACCCATTCATAACACTAAGCTACATTTAGCATTCACATGTTTCTCGGCTCTATAGTGATTAGTACCTGCTTAATTTACAGGTGCATGTTTACAGGTGATCGATCTGGGCACAGTGTACTTGGCACTATAATGACAGATTTGCAATTTCAACTCTGCAACATCTGTTGCTGTTTGTTTCTGAAAAACAATATGTGGACGTGATAGGACAGTCCAGACAAATTTTGTAATGTGCTGGTTGGTCTTGATACTGTTGTGTAGCCGGGCGTCATAGTGCAGTAAGTGAAACATTGTCATAATCTTTGACCTGACACTGGATGTTTCAAGCTTTCAGATTATTCAACGTTTGTTATTTTTTTCCTATTCCCATATAAACGAATTTGAGTGAGTTACACTATTATGCTTCAAGATTTCTTTCTGTATTGTGATATCTTTATTATTTTAAGACTGACTACTTCTGTAAATATTCAGTAAACCTTATGGGAACATGCTGTTAAGTGTTTTCTCCTTCTCCTCATTGGGGGACACAGGACAGTGGGTGTATGCTACTGCCGCCAGGAGGCTGACACTAAGTGGAAGAAAAAAGGTTAGCTCCTCCTCCGCAGTATACACCCTCGCCTCGATTGCAGGCGGAATCAGTTCTTGCTTAGTGTCCTAGGAGGCACACACGTCTGGTCTTTTTTCCAGACTTGTTTATTTATTTAACATAACATAGTTTTGAAGGCTGAAGGAAGACCTTATGTCCATCTAGTTCAGCCTATTTTTAGTGCAGCTGTTCTGCATTGTTGATCCTGGGGAAGGCAAAAAGCCCACAGAGTAGAATCCAATTTTCTCCATAGGGAAAAAAATTCCTTCCCGACTCCTAAGCTGGGTCAACCATCTACCTATAATATTATGTTATTCGTAACCTTCTATACTGTTACAAGAAATGCATCCATTCCTTTCTTAAATTCATTCAGTGAGTTGGCCATCACCACTTCCTCAGGAAGAGAATTCCAGAGCCTCACTGCTCTTACCGTGAAGAACGCTCTTCTATAAATTGTCTTTCCTCCAAACGAAGAGAATGCCCCCTTGTTCTTGTCACAGTCCTTGGTATAAACAGTTCATTGGAGAGATCTCTGTATTGCCCTCTGATATACTTGTACATATATATTAGGCCTCCCATAAGTCTTCTCTTTTCTAGAGTAAATAGACCTAATTTTGATAACCTTTCTGGGTATTGTAGTGAACCAACTCCATTTATCATTTTATTAGCCCGCCTTTGAACCTTTTCAAGTTCAGTAATGTCTTTCTTGAGCACCGGCGTCCAAAATTGCACACAATACTTCAAGTGTGGTCTGACGAGTGATTTGTACAGAGGGAGAATTATGTTTTCATCTCGTGTCCCCAGACCTCTTCTAATGCATCCCATGACCCTATTTGCTTTGGTGGCAGCTGCCTGACACTGGGCACTCCAATTTAGCTTCTTATTGACTAAGATGCCTAAGTCTTTTTCCATGTCTGATTTCCCCAGCAGTTTCCCATTTAGTAAGTAATTGTAGCATCGGTTTCTCCTTCCCATGTGCATAACCTTGCACTTATCTGTGTTAAACCTCATTTGCCATTTTTCAGCCCAATTCTCCAATTTACTCATATCTGTCTGTAGTGCAAACTGCCTCCTTTGTGTTAACTACCTTACATAGTTTTGTATCATCTGCAAATACTGATATTTTACTGTGTAAGCCATCCACTAGATCATTAATAAATATATTAAAAAGTAGGGGGCCCAATACAGAACCCTGTGGTACCCCACTAGTAACCCTGGCCCAATCTGAGTATGCACCATTAATAACCACTCTTTGTTTTCTTTCACTAAGCCAGCTACCTACCCATCTACACACATTTTCCCCTAGCCCAAGCTTTCTCATCTTACTTACCAATCTTTTATGTGTGACAGTGTCAAATGCTTTAGAGAAGTCGAGATAAATGACATCCAATGATTCTCCTTGGTCCATTTGAGAGCTTACTTCCTCATAGAATCTGATCAGGTTATTTTGACAGGAGCGATCCTTCATAAATCCATGTTGATATGGAGTTAAACATTTATTAACATTGAGATATTCCATAATGGTATCTCTTAGAAACCCTTCAAAAATTTTACCCACAACAGATGTTAAGCTTACCGGCCTATAGTTTCCAGGTTCCCTTTTACACCCCTTTTTGAATATTGGTACCACATTTGCTTGCTGCCAATCAAAAGGAACAGACCCTGTTTCTATAGACTCTTTAAATATTTTTTTTCTCTTTTTCATTTTTTCCGTGAATGAGACAGGGGCGACGGACCCTATTGAAAGGGTCCGATCTCCCCAAACCAACAACGGGTGAGCACGTGTGAGTGTCTCCTCCACGTATCCGTTCCCGCGACGCAGGACATGATGCCGGACTTGCCCTGACCACCCTAAGGTATCGAAACCCTAGGCTGTACAGAGGCCTACGAATAGTCCGTGCGGCCCCCACTGCACCACCAAAGCTAGACTGCGGTGCTGCAAGGCAGTGGACGGTCCCTCTCCTCATCCCTTGGAGGAAAAGATGGAGCTAGGGTGCCTGCACTGTCCTTGATTTGGATGCGGCCCCCCTTCCCCCCCCCCCCCCCCAACCAGAGGATCAGCTGGATCTCCAGAGGTGAGGCGCTGAAGGACGTTGGCTGGGAGGGCTCCTGAAACCCCCAGAGTCGGCATTCCTCTGGGCAGCAGCAGCGGTCGGGCACCAGCATGCGCCCCCACAGCGGTAGCACTCGGCAGCGCATGTCTTGACCAGACCTCGGGCTTTTTTGACGGTCCCGTCCCTGGGCGGGCGCTGTAAATTTAGTCCCCGGCTTCTGCCGGCACTAGGCCGTGGGCGGAAGTCCCGCCCCGTGACGCGCGTACTTCCGGCAAACCCGGCCCCGGAGCCTCGGGCGTGTGCCGAAAAATTTAGTCCCCGGCTTCAGCTGGCGCTAGGCCTCGAGCAGAAGCTCGGCCCATAGGATGTCACCGGCAGCGCCTTCTCTCCCTGCAGGACCGCCCACACGCCGAGGCACACTTTGGAAAAGGGTGCAGTGGTTCGGCAGGCTGGACGCCTAAAGGGGATCCATGACTAGGCACAGGGCTGGGGTAAGTGCTACCCCTGAAGGAGGAAGGCCGCCCTCTGTTTTTTTGACAGAGGCTAAGCAGTAGAACCCTGCAGGCATAGCACCTAACAGGGCTACTATGCCCAGAGCAGCTAAGACGTACACGTTTCTGTATGCTACGTGCACCTCCTGTCGGTCCGCCGTCCCACATGAAAAATCTGTGAAATCTGCGAGTCTGAAGTGCCCAGGAGCCTTCCTCTGCGACCGCCTGGAATGGGCTCTGCCTCTGTCGCAGTGTATGGCATTACGAGAGCAATCGAGTCCCTTGAAGCCCCAGATAGGGGCAGGGATAGTGGCTCGCCTGTCTTGGAGGGGTCTTCCACCTCACAGGAGCCTCCGACCTGCAGGGGCCGCTCTTTCACTAGGCAGACACGGGGGAATCGAACCCACACAGCGTCTCCTGGTCTGTCCGGTGCCTTGGCATCTGTGAGCTCTGCCTCTCGCTCGCCCTCGCCAGTAGTCGATAACGAGAACTCTGATTACGACTCGGTCGAGACCCTTGACTTAGTTACTCTGGGTTACCAGGAAACAGTGAACAACCTTATCGAGGCCATCAACCAGACCCTGGGGATTGACAATAAATCCACCCTGGCCTCATGGCACAGGATGTCCTTTAAGCGGGTCAAGCAGCCTCATAGAGTAATTGTCGCTCACCCAGAGTTGACGACATAGTACAGCTACACAGGGAACAGCCGGACAGGCGTTTCTTAGACCAGAAAGCACTTGACCTTTGAGGTGGGTGGAATGCCTGGCGGTAGATCCACCTGTGTCACGCTTGGCCTCTAAAGACCTCTTGTCCATACCTAACGGTTCCTCTATTAAGGATCCCACCGACTGTCTCATAGAGAGCCTGGCTCGCTCAGTATTGGAGGCGTCGGGTTCAGCACTTTCTCCCTCGTTCGCTGCAACTTGGGAAGTTAAGGCCATGGGCTCTGGGTCTGAATCATTATACAGAGCCTTGCAGGGTATGGACCTGCTGGCGGAGATAGCAGATATTGCTAATCAGATTGCGTTGGCCGCAGACTACTTGATTAATGCGTCTTTGGATACGGCTAGCTGTGCAGCACTCGCTGCCGCAAATGCAATCTCTATTAAGAGGGGCTCTGTGGTTGAGGCCTAGGCGTGCAGATTCAACCTCCAAGAAGTCCATAACTTCTTTACCTTTTCAGAGCGGCCGCCTATGGGGTGCCAGCGGCCA
Organism: Dendrobates tinctorius; assembly: GCF_039654945.1. Taxonomy (NCBI): domain Eukaryota; kingdom Metazoa; phylum Chordata; class Amphibia; order Anura; family Dendrobatidae; genus Dendrobates; species Dendrobates tinctorius. Next base: position 27,020,926 of record NW_027361716.1, on the reverse strand, counting down.
TACTAGGCTGAGCGTGGCTGCATTCGCCTATTTGGTGAAAGGTTGGACCAGGTCATCTCTGACCCCACAGGGGGCAGGAGCAATTTTATTCCTCAATAAAGGGTTAAACAGCTTTTTCGTCACCTGCTTCAGACACGGTTTCGGTCCTTTCGCAACCCCAGGGGGGCTTCAGCAACCAACTCCGCCGTTGCAGGTTGCCCCAACCAGGACAGAGATCTTCAAGTCTCAAATAGAGCCTACCCATTGGGGAGAATGCAATTCCCAACAAGCCCAGATCAAGGGGACCTAGGTCCCAAGGATCTTCAGCCTAATGGCTCAAGGCAAGTGCCGGGCGACACCAGCAGAGTACCTTTAGGTGGTCTCCTACTCTGGTCTCGCCATGTCTAGCTCTCCTTCATGTACGACACATGGGTAAGGGAGGCTGGTATCCTCGGGGTACAAGTTAGACTTTGTCAAACAGCCTCCAAGACGATTTTTTTCTCTCTCGTCCTCCCAAGGTGGAATCCCGCGCACAAGCCTTGTTCAGGGCCATCAAGTTGCTCCGGAACACGGCGTTGTCATCCCCGTTCCGGAAGGCGAAAGATGACAGGTTTTCTATTCCGACCTGTTCACGGTCCCCAAAATGGATGGGACTGTCAGGCACATTCTGGACCTAAAGCTTCTGAACAGATTTGTGAGGATCAGACAGTCCCAGATGGAGTCTCTCCGTTCGGTCATAGCTGCCATAGAACAGGGAGAAGGTTTGGCTTCTGTCGACATCCAAGACGCGTACCTGTACATCCCCATTGTCCCTCCACATGAGAAAGTTCTATGCTTCGCTATCAGCGGCCTATACTTTCAGTTTGCAGCTCTCCCCTTTGGACTAGCTACCACCCCCGGAGTGTTTACAGGAGTCAGGGCGGGTGTCATGGCCATCCTGCACTCCCGGGGCATAGTCGTCTTGCCTTATTTAGACCTCTTGATCAAGGGCCCCTCATATCGAGCATGCGAGGAGAGCCATCATCATCACGCTAGGTACTCTTGCCCACTTAGGGTAGTTGGTCAACCTGGAGAAATCATCCCTGGTCCCAGCTCAGAGAATTTCTTTTTTAGGGATGATCTTCGGCACCTCCCGAGGGTTGTTAATCCTCCCTCGAGACAAGGCCCTAGCTCTTCGGCAAGGAGTCCAGATACTTCGCCAGCCAGTCCCACATACCTTTCATCTTTGCATGAGGGTCGTAAAGAAGAGGGTGGCAGCAACGGGAGCAGTTCCATTTGCCCAACTCCATCCTCGCCCCCTGCAGCACTCCCTCTTGGCATCATGGAACAAGAACCCGTTCTCACTCGACCACCAGTGCCGGTTGTCAAGGCAGGTCAGACAGGCACTTGGATGGAGGACAGTCAGTTCCTCTTATCTTCAGGGGAAACCCTTTCCCCCGGACCATGGGTTGGTGGTCACAACCGACGCCGGTCTCCTTGGCTATGGAGCAGTCTTTTTCACCATCACGCAACCCAGGGATGGTGGTCGCCGCAGGGGGCACGCTTCCCAATCAACTTGTTAGAAATTCAAGCAACCTGGCTGGCTCCGCAATGTTTTCATCATCCTCTAGCAGGCCACCCCGTCCGGATTCAAGCGGACAACGCCACAGCCGTGGCTAACATAAATCACCAGGGGAGCACACCCGCAGCAGAGCAGCCATGTATGAAGTGAGGCACATCCCTCACTGGGCCAAGAGGAATCACTCTGTGATTTCGGCCGTCCACATTCCGGACGTAGAGAGCTGGGCGGCAGGCTTCCTCAGCCGGCAGGGTCTTGTGTCCAGGGAATGGTCACTACACCCCAAGGTTTTTCCGGCAAGTCTGCCGATGTTGGGGAACGCCAGACGTGGACCTGACTGCCAACGGGTTAGGCGCCAAGGTGGTCGCGTTGGTCGCCTCTGTCCCGGGACCCGCGGGCAAGCGCCAGGAATGCGTTGGTTGTGCCATGAAACCAGTATTCGCCTCCCATACCTATTTCCTCCGCTGCCGCTATTCCCAAGGATCATTCAAGAGGATCAAGGCAGAAGGAGGTTCCAGTGGTGCTAATGGCCCCAGATTGGACTCGGTGGCCGTAGTACGCAAACCTGGTGCAGCTACTCGCTGACATTGCCTGGCGACTGCCAGAGTGCCCAGACCTACCTTCTCAGGCCCCGAACTACCACCCAAACCCAGGGGCCCTGTGTTTGACGGCTTAGCCGTTGAATCTTGGATTCTGACCTAGGCTGGGTTCGGACAAAATATGGTTACTACAATGGTTAGTGCCCAGAAGTCCACCTCAGTACATATTTTCCACCACACCTGGAGTATTGTCTTTTCATGGTGTCAGGACCACGGTCGTCCACTGGATTCTCTATTCCCAACATTTTGGCGTTTTTTACCATTCCGGTTTCGACTCGGGTTTAGCTCCAAGTTCCCTTAGGAGACTAATATCTGCCTTATCCGTCCTGTTCCGGCGCAGCGTCGCTACCAATCTGCAGGTATAGACCTTCAGTCAGGGGGTCTCACACTTGGTACCTCCCAATAGGACACCTCAGGACACCTGGGACCTTAACCTGGTCCTAGGCATTCTGCAGGAAGCTACATTCAAGCCACTACAAGAGGGTATCTTCGACATACCTTCCCTGGAAGGTGGTGTTCCTCGTGGTGATAACATCCATCAGGCTGGTCCCGGAGCTGGTAGCTCTATCTTGCCATGCTCCATTCCTGATATCTCACAAGGAGAAGGTGGTTCTTAGGCCAGCTCCCCATTTTTCTGCAGAAGGTTGTTTCCTCATTTTGTTTTAATGAGGATATTGCCTTGCCCTCCTTTTTTCCTGGCACCAGTATACCGGGTGGAAAAGGCTCTTCATACGTTAAACCTGGGAGCGCTCCCAGGAGGTACGTGTCACGGACGGCATCCTTTCGTCAGACACGCTGTTCGTGCTCCCTGAGGGTCGCAGGAAGGGACTTGCTGCCTCAAGAGTGACCATAGCCAGGTGGATTCGGCTGATGATTCCTACCGCACCAAAGGCGCAGCTGTGCCAGCGAGTGCACGCAACTCGAGCAGTGGGCGCCTCTCGGGCTCTTCGGCACCAGGCATCGGCGGAGCAGGTTTGCAAGGCAGCAACCTGGTCCAGCCAGCACACATTCTCCAAACATTACAAATGTCCATACGCTGTCTTCAGCACATGCAGCCTAGGTAAATGGATTCTCCAAGCAGTGGCACACCTTTACACAGTAGGTACGTGTAGCTTGGACCGGTGAGTCGACTCCCCACCCAGGGACTGCTTTAGGACGTTCCACTGTCCTGTGTCCCCCCCCCCATTGAGGCGAAGGAGAAACATGGATTTTTGTGATAACTCACAGTAAAATCCTTTTCTCCGAGATGCTCATTGGGGGACACAGCACCCACCCTACCCTGTTAGCCAATTGGCTCCTTTTTGTTTATTAATAGGTTTTTATGATACAAGGTGGGTTTTCTAGACAGGTTGTTACCTGCATTGAGGCTGAATTTGTCTTGTATATCTCCTACTGCTTTTGCACAGACCTGATTCCGCCTGCAATCGAGGTGAGGGTGTATACTGCGGAGGAGGAGCTAACCTTTTTTTCATCCACTTAGTGTCAGCCTCCTGGCGGCAGTAGCGTACACCCACTGTCCTGTGTCCCCCAATGAGTGTCTCAGAGAAAAGGATTTTATGGTGAGTTATCACAAAAATCCATGTTTTGCATCTCTGTAGTTCATTTCCCAAATGGGAGTACGGTAATTATTTCGAGATGATTTGGGTTACAAAAATGTCCAATCTGCTAATATTTTTGCACTTGTTTTATGACTGTTCCATGGCTATTCCATCGCAATATCTTTAAAGATCAACCATTGTTTTAATTTTATTTCATACATCAGTAGGTCACATGAAAAAAAGTAATTTTGTAATATATGTTATCAGAGAAATCTGCTTTTTTTTCCTCCTGATCTGATCTTTCGTTATCAAAAATTCAATTCCCAGGTAAAATCTGTTTTCAGTGAACACAGATTTTTATATTACTAAATTAAAATCTTACCAGTAGCAACTTTCATCTTCTATGTAGACGCGTGGAAGTTGAATTTGAAGGAGAGCTCCTCCTCACCTCCGGTCGTAGGCTGTTTTCACATTTGCGTCTGTGTGTGCAGTGTTTCATCCGCAGCAATCCGAATGTGTCGTGTATACATATCTTTAACATGGTGTAAGCAGGGGCATGCGTTTGCATCAGTTCACATGCATCAGCCTATTCATGCGTCGTTTTTTGGTGTGTGTTGGGGTCCGGTGAGCGCAACATGTTGCATTTTTGGAAGCGGCAAAAATCCGGCAAATATGCGCAGTCATGTGTATGCGGTTGAGTGCATCAAAAAAGCATTACCGTCTGTGGGAACGCATGCGTACGCAAGGACATGCGTATGCATGCGTTCTTCAAAATGTAAATAGACATCCCATGAGACACGCCCATTTTTATCTGATTGACATCAGACAAAAATGGGAACACATGCGCATAGACAACGCAAATGCATGCAAACGCAGCGTTTTTTGGCGTCATGCGTAAGATGATGCAGATAACAAATGCGTAAACGTGTTTTTGCATGCGTTTGCGGACGCAGATGATACGCTGCGGACACAAACACTAATGTGAACCTAGCCTTCATAGAATTTTATCAGTAGCAACTGTCATCTTGCGTCTCAGTAATATAAAAATCTGTCTACACTGAATGCAGATTGTACATGGGAATTTTGAGAATGATTGAGCAGTCCTGATGGAGAAAGGTAGATTTCTCTCATGAGATATATTACAAAATCACATTTTTATTACTATTAAAATGACAATTACTCTTTCAATTTCTTCTTTTTTTTTAATAACTTTTAAGGAACTGACTTTTTGGAAGGCAGTTCCACATATTAAGTGTGGTGTATTCAAAAAAATTATGAAAATCAACAAAGTTCTTAGTGGTACTCATCTAAATGTGGAAGACATTGTTTTTTGTATTGTCATTCCCTCAGTTCATTCCTTAAAGTGATGCGGAATCTGGACAATGTCTTCTTCAAGGTCTCCCATGATTATGTTGATACTACATTTGTGGCCAAAAGTATTGACACCACTGCAATTCTGTCAGATAATACTCAGTTTCTTCCTGAAAATGATTGCAATCACAAATTCTTTGGTATTATTATCTTCATTTAATTTGTCTTAATTGAAAAAACACAAAAGAGAATGAAGCAAAAAGCAAAACATTGATCATTTCACACAAAACTCCAAAAATGGGCCAGACAAAAGTATTGGCACCCTCAGCCTAATACTTGGTTGCACAACCTTTAGCCAAAATAGCTGCGACCAACCTCTTCCGGTAACCATCAATGAGTTTCTTACAATGCTCTGCTGGAATTTTAGACCATTCTTCTTTGGCCAACTGCTCCAGGTCCCTGATATTTGAAGGGTGCCTTCTCATTTTTAGATCTTTCCACAGGTGTTCTATGGGATTCAGGTCTGGACTCATTGCTGGCCACCTTAGAAGTCTCCAGTGCTTTCTCTCAAACCATTTTCCAGTGCTTTTTGAAGTGTGTTTTGGGTCATTGTCCTGATGGAAGACCCATGACCTCTGATGGAGACCCAGCTTTCTCACACTGGGCCTTACATTATTTGTTGGTAGTCTTCAGACTTCATAATTTCATGAACACGGTAAAGCAGTCCAGTGCCAGAGGCAGCAAAGCAACTCCAAAACATCTTGGAACCTCCGCCATGTTTGACTGTAGGGACCGTGTTTTTTTCTTTGAATGCCTCTTTTTTTTCTCCTGTAAACTCTATGTTGATGCCTTTGCCCAAAAAGCTCTACTTTTGTCTCATCTGACCAGAGAACATTCTTCCACAACGTTTTAGGCTTTTTCAGGTAAGTTTTGGCAAACTCCAGCCTGGCTTTTTTTATGTCTTGGGTAAAGAAGTGGGGTCTTCCTGGGTCTCCTACCATACAGTCCCTTTTCATTCAGACGCCGACGGATAGTACGGGTTGACACTGTTGTACCCTCGGACTGCAGGGCAGCTTGAACTTGTTTGGATGTTAGTCGAGGTTCTTAATCCAACATCCGCACAATCTTGCGTTGAAATCTCTTGTCAATTTTTCTTTTCCGTCCACATCTAGGGAGGTTAGCCACAGTGCCATTGGCTTTAAACTTCTTGATGACACTGCGCACGGTAGACACAGGAACATTCAGGTCTTTGGAGATGGACTTGTAGCCTTGAGATTGCTCATGCTTCCTCACAATTTGGTTTCTCAAGTCCTCAGACAGTTCTTTGGTCTTCTTTCTTTTCTCCATGCTCAATGTGGTACACACAAGGACACAGGACAGAGGTTGAGTCAACTTTAATCAATGTCAACTGGCTGCAAGTGTGATTTAGTTATTGCCAACACCTGTTAGGTGCCACAGGTAAGTTACAGGTGCTGTTAATTACACAAATTAGAGAAGCATCACATGATTTTTCGAACAGTGCCAATACTTTTGTCCACCCTCTTTTTTATGTTTGGTGTGGAATTATATCCAATTTGGCTTTAGGACAATTCTTTTTGTGTTTTTTCATTTAAGTCAAATTAAATGAAGATAATACCAAAGAATTTGTGTTTGCAATCATTTTCAGAAAGAAACTGAGTATTATCTGACAGAATTGCAGGGGTGTCAATACTTTTGGCCACAACTGTAGATGGTGGCCCGATTTGAACGCATCGGGTATTCTAGAATTTCTCTCTCTCTGCTCCGCAGATCTCCCGACGGAGGCGTGCGTCGTTCAAATGCGCTGATTGGTCGTGGCCGGCCGGGCGCGACCAATCAGTGCCGCGGGATTTCAGTTAGACAGAATTAGACGATTATATAGTAGATGAGCAGAAGGCACGTTCACATCCATCGCGTTAGTTGCTAATGAGCCATACAATAAATTTGTTTTTCGGCACCTATTCCAAAAGGTGCTGCATTTTCGCAGTTCTTTCTTGAGTATGTGTCATCAATGGAACGTTAGAGTGAGATTACATCAAAGCAATGCTAATAGGTGATGGTTACTTTTTACCAATATTCACTTAAAATCAGTTGTGTTCTGTATTACATCCTTTGCTAATATTTAACACATTGCCAAGAAATACAAAAAAAAATCTGCTAAATAAACTGGATTTGGAGCATCTGGACCACCTATTGGTCATCTAAGATCTTATTAGAGGGGTAATCTGGTTTGTATAACATCTAGTTTGTTTATAAAAAAATTATAAACAAACAAATTTAGCAACCTAAATTTTCCACAGCTTAGTAGTACAAGGTGCCTTAAAAAACCACTAGGATTAGAAGAAATAATCTAAACTCATTACTGCAGAGAATGACAGATGGCAAAATGGAAGCTGACACGTTTAGACGTGGATTTCCACAGCGCAGCCCGCCTAAACATGCCAGCTTTCATTTTTTGTGGTATTCTTCTTCTGGAAGAACCTTCTCCTTCTGCCATAGGGCAGCAGCGGTGTGTGTGTTTTTTTTTTTTTTTTCATTTAATAGTTGTTAAGCCCACACATTTGACACATGGATGTTGTTGTAAATGTCGTCTTAGTTTGATTTAATGATTTTTTTAACAAATGCAATATTTTTATTTTTCAGTGACCACGATGATGAAGTGACCACATTTGCAACTGCTAAAAGTAGTTTTGGAGGAAAGGGACTGAGTCCACGAGTACTTGCAAAGGACTGGAACACCCAAGAATCGCCACGCTCTTCCCCAAAACCTTATGCAAAGTCCAAGAAAGATGACATGTATGTCAGTTTAATGTTTTGTTGCTACTTCAAGTTGGAGTGTAACTAACATATGGCTATAATGGTTGTGCATCACTCTGAAAATGTTAAATATAGTCCAAATGTTATATCTTGGGACTGAAGAACACTATTGGTATGATGCAACATTTTTCTACTTTTAAAGTTTTAGGATTGCAATAGATCCATGGGTGAAATGCTTGCTGGAAGGAAGTATTAGGCTTAGCACACCTCTTGAACGCAACTATAAAGTTTCCTGAAAAAAGTATTCATACCTTGTGAATTTTTCCACAATTCTTTTTATGTTTCACCCGCAAACAAGAGTATTTTTTGAGGAGGTTTATGTGACATACCATCACAAAGTAGCAAATATTTGTGAAGTGATTTTCTAAATATTTTAAAAAATAAATCTGAACATTGTGACCTTTGTATTGCTCCCCTCCCCCTGAAGTCAATACTTTGTAAGCCAACCTTTCACTGCAATTACTGCTGCAAGTATTTTGCATTATGGCACTACCAGCTTTGCACATCTAGAGGCTGAAATTTTTACCTACTCTACCTTGCAAACTAACGCCAGCTTGGTGAGATTGGATGGAGGCATCAGTGAACAGCAATTTTAACGTTGTCACAGATTCTCAATGGGATTTAGGTTTTGACTGTGACTGGGGCCTGTACATGAATATGCTTTGATGTAAACCATTCCATTGTAGCTTTGGCAGTATGTTTATTATTATTATTATTTATATAGCACCATTCATTCCATGGTTACATACAAATTACAGATATCACTTACAGTAAACAAACTAACAATCACAGACTGATACAGAGGGGAGAGGACCCTGCCCTTTCGGGCTTACATGCTGCAGGATGGTGGGGGAAGGAGATAGTAGGTTGGTGGGTTGCAGAAGTTCCGGTGTTGATTGAGGTGATATCTCCGGTAGTGGTGAGAGAGGAGGAGGTAGAATTGTTGTCCTGCTGGAAGGTGAATCTGTGACCCAGTCTCAAGTCTTTTGTAGCTCCTTAACAGGTTGTCCTCAAGGATTGCTCTGTGTTTTGCTCCATCCATCTTCTCTTCAACTCTGACTTCTCTTTCCTTCCTGAAGAAATGCATCCCCGCAGTATGATACTTCACTCTGAATGCACCATCCCCTTTATCAACAGTGCTGGTTGCAGCACTGTTGATAAAGGGGATGGTGCATTCAGAGTGAAGTACAGTGTTAGTTTTCTGCCATACATAGTTTTTGCATTTAGCCCCAAAAGTTGTAGTTAGGTCTCATCTGACCAGAGCCATTCTTCAATTAGTGACCTCTTTGCTAGTGATGTCCTTTAACCCCTTAGTAACGAAGCCAATTTGCAGCTTAATCACCAGGCCAATTTTTACAATTCTGACCACTGTCACTTTGAGGTTATAACTCTGGAATGCTTTAACGGGATTCCGCCGATTATGAAATTGTTTTTTTGTGACATATTTTACTTCATGTTAGTGGTAAAAATTTTTCACTATAACTTGCGTTTATTTATGAAAAAAAACAGAAATATGGCGACAATTTTTAATATTTTGAAATTTTCAAACTTTTAATTTGTATGCCCTTAAATCAGAGAGATATGTCACACAAATTACTTACTAAATAACATTTCCCACAGGTGTACTTTACATCACCACAATTCTGGAAACAATTTTTTTTTTGTTAGGAAGTTATAAGGGTTAAAAGTTGACCAACGATTTCTCATTTTTACAACAAAATTTACAAAACCATTTTTTTATTGACCACCTCACATTTGAAGTCACTTTGAGGGGTCTATATGGCAGAAAATACCCAAAAGTGACACCATTCTAAAAACTTCACCCCTCAAGGTGCTAAAAACCAGATTCAAGAAGTTTATTAACCCTTTAAGTTCTTCACAGGAACTGAAGCAATGTGGAAGGAAAAAAATAACATTTAACTTTTTTCAAACATTTTACTTCAGAACCAATTTTTTTTTTATTTTCACAAATGTAAAAAGAGAAAATGAACCACAAAATTAGTTGTGCAATTTGTCCTGAATACGCCGATACCCCATATGTGGGGGAACCACTGTTTTGGCACATGGCTTGGAACGGAAGGAGCGCCATTTGACTTTTTCAATGCAGAATTGGCTGGAATTGAGATCGGACGCCATGTTGCATTTGGAGAGCCCCTGATGTGCCTAAACAGTGGAAACCACCCACAAGTGACACCATTTTGGAAACTAGACCTCTTAAAGAATTTAACTAGATGTGTGGTGAGAACTTTGAACCTCCAAGTGCTTCACAGAAGTTTATAACGTAGAGCCGTGAAAATAAAAAATCATATTATTTCCACAAAAATATTTTCGCCCCAAATTTTTATTTTCACAAGGGTAACGAGAAATTAGACCCTCAAAGTTGTTGTGCAATTTGTACTGAGCACATTGATGCCCCATATGTGGGGGTAAACCACTGTTTGGGCGCCCAGCAGAGCTCAGAAGATATGGAGCACCGTTTGACTTTTTCAATGCAGAATTGGCTGGAATTGAGATCAGACTACATGTCACGTTTGGAGAGACCCTGATGTGCCTAAACAGTGAAAACCACCCACAAGTGACACCATTTTGGAAACTAGATGCCTTAAGGAACTTATCTAGATGTGTGGTGAGCAATTTGAACCCCCCAAGTGCTTCACAGACGTTTATAACGCAGAGCTGTGAAAATAAAAAATCATTTTTTTTCCTCAAAAAGTATTTTTTAGCACGCTATTTATTATTTTCACAAGGGTTAATTAACGGCGCTGTGTTTTACGTACCCTTAACTACCACTGTTAAAAGGCGTAATGGCGGTTGTTAAGGGGTTAAAGTAGACAGCCATATCTTGGTGGCTTTGCAGTTATTCCATATGCCTTCCATTTTTGTTTGGCTTGAGCATTGCTTCTAGAGATGTTCAGAGTTTGGGCTATTTAATTTTATAACCTAGCCCTTCTTTAATCTTCACCACAACTTTATCCCTGACCTGCCTTGTGTGTTCCTTTTGGTTTTCAGGATGCAAATTTATCCATAATGGTCTCAAACAAACTTCTGAGACCTTCACAGAACAGCTCTAGTTATACTGAGAATAAATTACACATGGGCTGATTCAATTTACTAATCATGTGACTTGTGGAGGAAACTGGTCATTTAGAATTTTATGTAGGGGTGTCAGACTACAGGGAGCTGAATACAAATACACGTCACAATTTTCAGATTTTGTATTTTTAAAATAATCAGGTAACCATTTATCATTTCCATCACACTTAACAAATACTCTTTCTTGTGTATTAAAAGAATCATTAACTGTTTATAAAATACAAAATTCTAACAAGTCCAAACAATCCCTTCCTTGGTTTTCATCTCCTTTAGGCTACTTTCACATTTGCGTCTTTGTGCGCATCGTGCGTAAGTAGAAACGCATGCAAAAATGCACATGAGTTTTTGCATGCGTTTTCTAGGTGTCACATTTCACAGGAGGAAAATCCTTGAAAAATCTTTGAAACAGAATCCACCAATGGGACACCAGTGGGCATGTGTCATGGGAAGGGGGTGATTTAAACCAGTGTCTAGACATGTTTACTCTTAAAATGCACGCAATCGCAGGCTTACGCATGTCCATGCGCATGCCTGCGTTCCCATAGACTGTAATGCGCTGCTTTGACGCATTCCGTGCGCCAGTGTACGCATGCGTTTTTTTATTTCTTTGGGCGGACCCAAAAATGCAACATGTTGCGTCCGGCGCGTCTAGACTCACACCTGGAAATAGCATATGCAAACGCAAGACCATGCGTATGCCATGTTAAACATAGGTACGCATGCGCATGGATGAGCACGATGCGGTGCGCACAAAAACCCTGATGTGAAACCAGCCTTAGATAATAAGGTATGATAAATTGAGAAAAACTATGTTAGGCTACCTTTACAGTTGCATTTTGACAATGTTTGCCTTTTCTGCTTCCAGAGACAGTCAAACAAAATTAATCTAACAAGCGCCATTTTATTAGTTAATTGACTCAGAAGAACATTGTGGTGTTTATGCTCTAGTTTTTAGAATGGAAGATATACTGTATTTTTTGCATGGTTCTTTTTATTCCTTTATAAAGTTAAAGATACAAAAAATACCAGTTAGACATAATGTGTGTGTGGGGGGGGGGATTTCTGCTTCTGTTGACACTAGATATTTAGTGGAACAAGCAGCATTAATTTTTAGATTTATTAAAAATTAAAAAAAAAAAAGTTGAAAATGCCCCAATGTGGTAATAACTTATTGATGGAAAAGGGCCTATTGGACATGTCAAGTGTAGTTCCATGCACATAGAATATCATGTTTTCAGCAGCACATTTCCAGCTCACAATGTGCTGCCAAGAATCTGATAAGACGGAGCACCTTATATGTATAAACATGTAATTAAGATCAATATTAAATTGATAAATGGCATTTAATTGTGATTTTTTTTTTTTTTAATGCACGCTCTTAAGGTATTCGTCTGTAAGCTTCCTAGTGGTCGTGTAGACTTGCATATTGATGTCTTCCATCAATCTTATAGTCTCAAATATACTATTTAAGAAGCAGCAAAAATTCTTATTGTTTCGTTTCTTTTAATTATATTAATTTATTTTTTCCAGTGACTTGCCATTGTCTCCAAAAGTACCTGAAAACCAAGTAAGTGTATAGAACCAAATTTTAAAAATATACATATTGAATAAAATTAGAGCAAAATTAAATTGTAAAAGATTACATGTAAAATGTGAATGAGCTATTTTATTGGTTTTTCTATAATTCTTTTAGACATACTTCGAACATGGCGAGCTGATGTCTATTTTGTACATTCAACAAAGAGAACTTTCAGAGCTTCGTCAAAACCAGATGGAGCTTATGCAAAGAATCACTGATCATTTGAATTCGGCTCAAAATTCTATCATAGGCAGTATGGAACAAGTGATGGCTACGCAACAGCAACAAGAGCGTATCCTTTCTGTACATAAATTTTTTTTAACCTCTTTAGCCCCCAAGGTGGTTTGCATGTTCATGACCAGACCAATTTTTACAATTCTGACCATGAGGAAATAAATATGGAACGCTTCATCGGATCCCACTGATTCTGAGATTGATTGTTAGTGACCTATTGTTCTTTATGATAGTGGTAAAATGACTTCAGTTTATTTGTGAAAACAATCAGAAGTTTGGCGAGAATTAAGCAATTTTCAAAATTTTGATTCTTAGTGTCCTGTCACACTAAACGATGCACCAGCAATCCCGACAACGATACGACCTTGTCAGGATCGCTGGTGCCTCGCTACATGATCGCTGGTGAGCTGTCAAACAGGCAGATTTCACCAGCGATCAGGACCAGCGAAGACGCTGGTATCCAAGGTAAATATCGGGTAACTAAGCGAGCAGGTCGGATCCTCCGTCGAAACGCGTTGTGGTTTAACCCCATCTCTTGTCTGAGTCTCTTTCCTGCGCTCCTAAGACCGTTTCCATTTTCTCATCTTTCCAAATAACGTGTCTACTTTACATCAACACAATTTTTGAAGCATATAGTTTTTTGTTAGGAGGTTATAACTGTTTAAAAGTTGACCATCAATTTCTCATTTTTCCAACAAAGTTTAAAAAAAACATTTTTTTTAGGCTTCCTAAAATTTGAAGTGTTTTTGAGGGGTCTATATGATTGAAAATACCCGAAATTGACACCATTCTAAAATCTGCACCCCTCAAGTTGCTCAAAGCCACGTTCAAGAAGATTTAACCCTTCACGTGCTGTACTGGAATTTTTGGAATGTGAGAAGAAATTTAACTTTGTTCACAAAAAAAAAAATTTTTATTCCTCTGATTGAGCTGTATCATGACTTGTTTTTTGCAGGACAAGATGACATTTTCAGCGGTGCCATGTTTATTTATATTTGTCTTTTTGATTGCATTTTATTCTAGCTTTCATTAGGCAATATGAGGCTAAATCATTGTTTTTTGCCTTGTTTTTTATTTATTGTTTTTTGATCACTAAAGGGGTTAACTTGTGGAACAGTTTCATAGGTTGGGTTGTTCCGGAAATGACAATACTAAGTATGTCCACTTTTATTATTTATATATTTTTTTTCATTAAAAATACTTATTCATGGGTACAGAATATTTTGATTTTTTTTTTTTTTTACAATTTTTTGTTTACATTTTTTGTTAAACTTTTTTTTTTTTTTTTTTTTTACTTTGTCTCACTGTGGAACTTTTCATTTTTTGCACACTGATCGCTTATATAGCATAGAGATGAATAAGTGTTCCTATGCTATGCAAACTGTCAGCGCTGCACTGGCAGGCAAAGTTGCTTTATCATGCTCTGAGTATGATCAATCAACGTTGCTACCTCTGGTGACCCGAATGTCGTCATGATGACATTGGGTCACAATGGCAGCGATCAGGATCCTGCAATGACATTCTTCCCTCTGCCTTCTTCCGGAATGCTGCAATCGAGTTCGATAGGCAGCATTTAGGGGGTAAAAGTGCCAGAAGCAGTGCGGAATTGCTCTTGGCACTGAATGCCAGATGTACGCTGCCAGAATAAGCTGACTTCTGGCAGCAAACGAATACGCACAACCTCTGTGCACACAGAATTGCCGGGACATCCATACGTCCCAGTTGAATAAGTACCAGGTCACAGGGACGTATAGCTACATCTTGGGTGGGAAAGAGGTTAACTGCAATCATTTCATATCAATTAAACCCATTAATGTAAGTACACAGTGCACTAATAACTCCTATATCAGTGACTCGGAAAAGATGCCTGACTTGATAGTAATACGTTAATTTTCTGATTTAATTTTCTGAGACCAGTTTATTATTACATCTATTGAGCTGCTGGTGAGCATATTTTTTGCACGTTGATTATTGATAGGTTTCATTTGACGTGTTTCTAATTTTTTTTGTGATTTTGGAGAAGGAAGTACCGTGATTGCAAACTTGCAGTTGTGGTGGTTCAATTTTTGTTTTTCTGGTGTTTAATGTAAGGTTTCTTTAATTTTATTCTTTAGTTGGACTTTTTTTATGCACCAATTTCAAATATGTTTAGTTTTTATTCTTATCTTTGATGAGGGGGAAAAAAAGGTTAACAAATTTTCACAATTATAAAAATATATACACTCTACTACCACAGTTTAATTGAGGACCCCATATGAATAAAAACAAAAGATAATCCTCTCCTCCGGTGGTGCCATTCCAGGATTTTACTGGAGAGTAATGTGACTTGTGTCAGTGCGGACTGTAGCCATTGAGCAGTCATATTTTCTGTAGTTAATCCATATTCTATTAGGATGATTGCTCCACTGATGTAATGTTTCTGTATTCTTGTTATTCAATCCCAAAAAATTGCAGTCCAGAATTGATCTTGCATGCCACAATTAAGCTTAATTCTCCTTTTCAACTCCATTCTTGATGACCAGATTAGGGGTTATCTAATCATTGCCAGATTTAGTAAAATTGGTAATAGAAGCTTTTGAACAAACCTTTCCTTACCATTGCCATTGATTTTGAGACATTTCCTGCAAGTTCATCAATTAATTTTCCAAAATATATGCCCATTTTTCCACACAAAAGGTGAAGGATCGATGATGGTGAGGTTAAGACTTTAAAGAGAATCTGTCAGCAGTTTTTCACTATGTAATCTGTCAGCCACATGGTATAACGGGTGAGAGCCTTATTCCAGTGTTGTATCATTTACTAGGTTTGTTGTTTCGGTAAAACCCGTGTTTTATCAGCAAAAATTTGTCACTAGAGGGCTGCCTTCTAGTCCACTTCTCTGTGTACCTCACTCCCACCACGGATTAGCAGCTTTCTGTCAATATGGCGGTTTTTTGTGTGCACTCTAAACAGTGATGTAGGTGGCTGTTATGAATGGGTCACCGAGGAGGATGGGAGGAACAGGCTAAGCCACCAGAAGACCAGAGAGGTTGGTAACTAAGCGGATTGCAGACCCCTGATCCTTTCAACACAACTAGCCGTAGCCGTGGAGCATTCCTACGATGCCCTCGACGCTTCGTCACAGCCGGAGAACTAACTAAGCCTAAAGACAGAAAGGTGAAATCTAAACTGCCCCGGAGCAGATCCCCCAAAAAATATACAGCCCCCAATCATATATTGTCGGTGAGACAAGATGAGACACAAACACTGGCAGAGAATTGACTGAGCAAACGGTGGGGCCAAAGCTATCTAGACAGGACAGAACAGATACTGTCTGTAATCACGCACAAAACCCTAAAAAAGTCCAACAATTCTGATATTCAAAAAACCTGAGGTCACACGACCTCACCCCCGCTAGATCAGCACTCTGGTATAAACTGGCAGCAAAGCAAAAAGATACTAACATAACAGGGGACTGAACAAGCTGCAACATATGAAGCAGGGCCCAGTTCTGCCCCCAGCAGGGAGCATGCTGTACCCTAGCAGCAAAACAGAAAGCAAAAAAAAAGACACAACCAGATTAGATGCAAAGGATTAGCAAAAGAATCACTTAGCTGAACCATGCAGATCAGGCAGGGGACAAAAGAACTCAAAATGCACAAGGAGGAAATCACCAGCAACCTCCAAGAGCAGCCAGCTCAATTATATGCTCCCAGCCAGTAATCCCAAGTTCCCAATTATCATTGTCAGGTGGGGAACCTCCATCAACCTGGCCAGCTCCATTACTCTCAGTAACCACCAGAGGGAGCTTCGACTCAGAACTCCGAGCAAGGGAATTTACAATAGGTGGCGTTATACAGGGCTCGAAATTCAGAGCACTGTTAGATCTGCAGTACAGGAAACAGGAATTTTTTCAAAAGTCACAAAGTAGCCCAGTAAGTGAGTGACACAACGCTAAATTTAGGGCTTACGTTATGTTGCCATCAGATTACAGAAAAATCTTGGTGACAAATTTCATTTAAGGGGTATGTTCACACCATATACATGTTTTTTTTCTGAAATCTCAATGAAAATGCAACATTGCTGCAGATTTCAAAATAGTGGCAAAAATGCAGTAATTTTCAATAATGGCAGCGAAAAACTGCAGTATAGTTGTATTGCAACATTTCCTAAAATATATAATTGGGTGTACAACAGAATAACGTCTAAGAACAAGCCAAAAGTAAAGATGGAAAATAGAATAAATAAATGACAAACAAAAGAATTATTTGATTAATACTTCAAAAGTGTTAGGCCCTTCCTATACCCAAAATATCTAATCAAGGTATTATTACCAGAAGATTTATTTTTGACAGAAATATACTTGTTTGTTATGTTATAGAGAGTTTGTCAGCAGGTATTTTCAGTGTAGTTCAAGAGCAGCATGATGTAGGGGCAGAGACTCCGATTCACAGCAATCTATCACTTACAGGGATGCTTAGTGAAGTTTTGATAGAGTTGTAAGCTAGGGACCGGGGTGCGCCCTCCAATATACAGCAAAGCCGTGGACAAGGAAACCAGTAAACACTAAATTTGTTAAATAAATACTGTAAAAGTCGACTGGTTACCCTGCCACAAACCAACAAAGCGTAACTGATAATTCACACACACCTGGTCAGAACTGACCGGGACCACTGTGCTGCGCCACTCAGTAGGCAAGCAAATGTTGACTACGTTACAAAATTTACTTAACTGTTCGGCTGGCTAGTGCGGCTACCGAGCATTTACCTGGAAAACCTAAATAGAATGAACCAGGGTCTATGTTTGTAGAATACTTAAGAGAAAGAACCTATAAAAAATTGCTTTCATTTGTAATCCTTAAAAACGCCTATACCAAACACCATAAAAAGTGAGATCATGCCATAGTCATAGATTATCATGTATCAGCAAATATATGCATATAGATGATTAAGCAAGTCATCCAAAAATAATCTAGGGGAGACTAAACCTGTTCCTCGATTTCCCTTGCTGACAACAGAGGTTGGCATGATAGGGGATACGCTGGGGCGACCCCGCTCCACGTAGACTGTCCATACCTGACCTTACAAATACTTTTGGCAGAGTAGTGGTCAGGTGTCCTGCAGGTGATTTAACCCCTTTACCCCCAAGGGTGGTTTGCACGTTCATGACTGGCCAAGTTTTACAATTCTGACCACTGTCTTTTATGAGGTAATAACTTTGAAACGCTTCCATGGATCCCGGTGATTCTGACATTGTTTTCTCGTTTCTTCATGTTAGTGGTAAAATTTCATTGATATAACGTGCGTTCATTTGTGGAAAAAAATGGAAATTTGGCGAAAATGTTGACAATTTCGCAATTTTCCGACTTTGAATTTTTATGCCCTTAAATCACAGAGATCTGGCACACAAAAAACTTAAGTAATATTTCCCACATGTTTACTTTAAATCAGCACAATTTGGGAACCAACATTTTTTTTTGTTAGGAAGTTATAAGGGTTAAAAGTTGACCAGCGATTTCTCATTTTGCAACACCATTTTATTTTTAGGGACCACATCAGATTTGAAGTCACTTTGAGGGGTCTATATGATAGAAAATACCCAAAAGTGACACCATTCTAAAAACTGCACCCCTCAAGGTGCTGAAAACCAGATTCAAGAAGTTTATTAACCCTTCAAGTGCTTCACAGGAATTTTTTGAATGTTTTTTAAAAAAAAAAATGAACATTTAACTTTTTTTCACAAAAAAAATTACTTCAGGTCAAACATTTTTTTTTTACCAAGGGTAACAGGAGAAATTGGACTGCAAAAGTTATTGTGCAATTTGTCCTGAGTACGCTGATACCTGATATGTTGGGGGAACCAATGTTTCGGCGCATGGCAGAGCTCAGAAGGGAAGGAGCACCATTTGACTTTTTCACTGCAAAATTGCTGGAATTCAGATCGGACGCCATGTCAAGTTTGGAGAGCTCCTGATGTGCCTAAACAGTGCAAACCCCCCCACAAGTGACCCCATTTTGGAAACTAGACCCCCCCCCCCAAGGAACTTATCTAGATATGTGGTGAGCATTGAACCCCCAAGGGCTTCACAGAAGTTTATAATGTACAGCCGTAAAATTAAAAAATCATATTTTTTCACAAAAATGATCTTTTCACCAACAATTTTTATTTTCCCAAGGGTAACAGGACCCCAAAAGTTATTTTGCAATTTGTCCTGAGAACGCTGATACCCCACATGTGGGGTTAAACCACTATTTGGGCGCATGACCGAGCTCGGAAGGGAAGCAGCGCCATTTGACTTTTTTGGCTTGATTTGAGATCGGACGCCATGTCAAGTCTGTAAAGCCCCTGATGTACCAAAACAGTGGAAACCCCCCACAAATGACACTATTTTGGAAACTAGACCCCCCCCAAGGAACTTATCTAGATGTGTGGTGAGAACTTTAAACCCCCAAGGGCTTCATAGAAGTTTATAACCTACCGCCGTAAAATTAAAAAATCCTATTTTTTCCACAAACATGATCTTTTAGTCCCCAATTTTTTTATTTTCCCAAGGGTAAGAGGAGAAATTGGACCCCAAAAGTTGTTGTCCAATTTGTCCTGAGTACGCTGATATCCCATATGTGGGAGAAAACTACTGTGAGGGCACACATTGGGGCTTGGAAGGGAAGTAGTGATGTTTTTGGAATGCAGACTTTGATGGAATGGTCTGCAAGTGTCATGTTGCCTTTGGAGAGCCCCTGATGTGCCTAATCTGTTGAAACCCCCAAAAGTGACCCCATTTTGGAAACTAGACCCCCCAAGGAACTTATTTAGATGTGTCGTGAGCACTTTGAACCCCAAGTGCTTCACAAAAGTTTATAACGTAGAGCCATAAAAATAAAAAAATCATATTTTTTTTTCCACAAAAATGGTATTTTTGCCCCCAATTTCTTATTTTCCCATGGGTAACAGGAGAAATTGGACCCCAAAAGTTGTTGTACAATTTGTCCTGAGTAGGCTGATATCCCATATGTGGTGGTAAACACTGTTTGGGCGCATGGTAGAGATTGGAAGGGAAGGAGCACCCGTTTGACTTTTTCTACGCAGAATTGGCTGGAATTGAGATCAGATGCCTTGTTGCGTTTGGAGAGCACCTGATGTGCCCAAACAGTGGAAACTCCCCAATTCTATCTCCAACCCTAACGCCAACACACCCCTAACCCTAATCTTGGCCCTAACCCCAGCCCCAACCCTAACCCTGATGGAAAAATGGAAATAAATACATTTTTTTTTATTCTATTATTTTTCCCTATCTAATGGGGTGATAAAGGGGGGGTTTGATTTACTATTTATGGCAGATTTTTATGTTTGGCAGCTGTCACACGCTAAAAGACGCTTTTTATTGTAAAAATAGTTTTTGCATCACCACATTTTCAGAGCTATAATTTTTCCGTATTTTTGACCCACCGAGTCATGAGAGGTCTTATTTTTTGCGGGACGAGTTGACGTTTTTATTGGTACCATTTTTGGGCACGTGCCATTTTGTGATCGCTTTTTATTCCGATTTTTGGGACGCAGAATGAACAAAAACCAGCGTTTCATGAATTTCTTTTGGGGGGGTGCGTTTACACCGTTCCGCCTGCGGTAAAATTGATAAAGCGGTTTTATTCTTCGGGTCAGTACGGTTACAGCGATACCTCATTCATTTTTTTTTGGGTTTTGGCGCTTTTATGCAATGAAAACAATTTTATATAAAAAAGAATTATTTTTGTATTGCTTTATTCTGTGAGCTATAACTTTTTTATTTTTTTTGCTGATGACGCTGTGTGGCAGCTCGTTTTTTGCGGGACAAGATGACGTTTTCAGCGGTACCATGCTTATTTATATCCGTCTTTTTGATCGCGCGTTATTGCACTTTTTGTTTAGCGGTATGATGATAAAGCATTATTTTTTGCTTTGTTTTTTTATTTATTTTTTAAGGGGTTAACTAACGGGGCAGCTTTATAGGTGGGTCGTTACGGACGCGGCGATACTAAATATGTGTACTTTTGTTTTGTTTTTTTTATTTCTAAAAAATGAATTAGGGATTATTTTTTATTTAGTGATTTTTTTTTTTTATAAATTATTTTTACTTTAATTTTTTTTTTTACTTTATTACTTTGTCCCGGGGGGGACATCACTATCTTGTGTCAGATCGCGATTTGACAGGCGCTGCAGCAGGCTTCCTCATGCAGGAAAGTAGACCGTCAGAGTAGTGCAGCACGTCGCGCTGCATCGGTGGTCTCGGAAGCACACAGGGAGCCCCCTCCCTGCCGATGTTTCTCTAATCCCCCGGTACACTGTGATCATGTTTGATCGCAGTGTGCCAGGGGTTAACATGCCGGGGGCCCTGAAAGATAGTGCCGGGTGTCAGCTGTGATAAACAGCTGACACCGTGCCGCGATCAGCGGCGCTCCCCTCCGGGGGCACCGCTAATCGCGATGACGTACTAACCCGTCCCCGGTCATAGGCACCCGGGTACCGTGGACGGGATAGTACGTCAGAAAGGGGTTAAATTTCCATCTCCAAAAAGCTTGGCAGAGGGATGCATGAAATGCTCTAAAATTTCCTGGTAGACGGCCTCTCTGACTTTGATCTTGATAAAACATAGTGGACCTATACCAGCAGATGACATGGCTCCCCAAACCATCACTGATTTTAAAATCATTTTTTCAAGCTGGTGTTATAAAGTTTTCTAATTTTCTGAGATAGTGACATTTGGGTTTTCATTGGCTGTAAGCCATAATCATGAACTTTAACAGAAATAAACACGTGAAATAGATCACTCTGTTCGTAATGACTACATAATGAGTTTCACTTTTTGTATTGAAGAACTGAAATAAATTAACTTTTTGTTGATATTCTAATTTTGTGGGATGCACCTGTATGTGCAGAGACTATGAAGAACTAGGCATATAGTGAAGGAGCTGTGAGTGCAGGTCGTCTTCTCATCCATCCTTGCAGTGGACGGACATGGACCAAGGAAATTGAAAAGGATTTAACAGGTGAACAACTGGCTATGTCAATGGTGCTGTGAGCAAAGTTTTTGACCATGAAATGAGTTGCCTGTATGATGGACTTCTTGGTAGAGATGGGTTGCATCTTACGAAAACAGGAAAACCCATATTTGGTAGACACCTTGCTGCACTCATCAGGAGAGCTTTAAACTAGAGCACTATGGAATGTGAAATATATGGACAGGAAGAAATATGCAGCTAATGAATTGTTTTGAGAATTCTGCTTTTTGAAGTGGAAAGGAAGATCAAAAACAGCAAACTCTGAATGAAAATAGAGGGGCAAGAGAAACCAACTACAAACTAAAATGTGTCTACAAATGCATAGAGCACGGGAAATGAAAAAGGAGAATTGGAGCTGCTAACACAGGAAGAGAGATATGATGTCATAGGCATCACTGAAACTTGGTGGGATTGATACACATGCTTGGAATACAAACCTTAAAGGCTACAGCTTTTTTTTACTGGAAACAGGATTAAAAAGAAGGGAGGAGGTGTTGCATTGTATGTTAGGAAAACTTACATCTCCATAGATATCCAAGCTTCAGAGACTGGTTGTATTGCCAAGTTTTTAACACTAAGGCGTTAAAGAAGGTTTATACTTGCGATATAACGCAATTTAAGTACAAAATTAAAGGAATAATATGATTGCGTGCACTTTTGTGTATTTTAACATACAAAGGTTAAGCACATGTAAAGATTAAATGGATATAAAGATTAAATACACATAAACATTAAGTATAGATACTCACATCATCACCAAGGAGCTTTTAAACATAATCTGTCTGGAATATCAGAGAAGCAACACCAGTACACAGAACTCCAGGGAAATAAACAACACTGCTTGGGAATCCCCACTTATGCAGGTACAGTGGGGAAAAAAAGTATTTAGTCAGTCAGCAATAGTGCAAGTTCCACCACTTAAAAAGATGAGAGGCGTCTGTAGTTTACATCATAGGTAGACCTCAACTATGGGAGACAAACTGAGAAAAAAAAATCCAGAAAATCACATTGTCTGTTTTTTTTTTCATTTTATTTGCATATTATGGTGGAAAATAAGTATTTGGTCAGAAACAAAATTTCATCTCAATACTTTGTGATATATCCTTTGTTGGCAATGACAGAGGTCAAACGTTTTCTGTAAGTCTTCACAAGGTTGCCACACACTGTTGTTGGTATGTTGGCCCATTCCTCCATGCAGATCTCCTCTAGAGCAGTGATGTTTTTGGCTTTTCGCTTGGCAACACGGACTTTCAACTCCCTCCAAAGGTTTTCTATAGGGTTGAGATCTGGAGACTGGCTAGGCCACTCCAGGACCTTGAAATGCTTCTTACGAAGCCACTCCTTCGTTGCCCTGGCGGTGTGCTTTGGATCATTGTCATGTTGAAAGACCCAGCCACGTTTCATCTTCAATGCCCTTGCTGATGGAAGGAGGTTTGCACTCAAAATCTCACGATACATGGCCCCATTCATTCTTTCATGTACCCGGATCAGTCGTCCTGGCCCCTTTGCAGAGAAACAGCCCCAAAGCATGATGTTTCCACCACCATGCTTTACAGTAGGTATGGTGTTTGATGGATGCAACTCAGTACTCTTTTTCCTCCAAACACGACAAGTTGTGTTTCTACCAAACAGTTCCAGTTTGGTTTCATCAGACCATAGGACATTCTCCCAAAACTCCTCTGGATCATCCAAATGCTCTCTAGCAAACTTCAGACGGGCCCAGACATGTACAGGCTTAAGCAGTGGGACACGTCTGGCACTGCAGGATCTGAGTCCATGGTGGCGTAGTGTGTTACTTATGGTAGGCCTTGTTACATTGGTCCCAGCTCTCTGCAGTTCATTCACTAGGTCCCCCCGCGTGGTTCTGGGATTTTTGCTCACCGTTCTTGTGATCATTCTGACCCCACGGGGTGGGATTTTGCGTGGAGCACCAGATCGAGGGAGATTATCAGTGGTCTTGTATGTCTTCCATTTTCTAATTATTGCTCCCACAGTTGATTTCTTCACTCCAAGCTGGTTGGCTATTGCAGATTCAGTCTTCCCAGCCTGGTGCAGGGCTACAATTTTGTTTCTGGTGTCCTTTGACAGCTCTTTGGTCTTCACCATAGTGGAGTTTGGAGTCAGACTGTTTGAGGGTGTGCACAGGTGTCTTTTTATACTGATAACAAGTTTAAACAGGTGCCATTACTAGAGGTAATGAGTGGAGGAAAGAGGAGACTCTTAAAGAAGAAGTTACAGCTCTGTGAGAGCCAGAAATCTTGATTGCTTGTTTCTGACCAAATACTTATTTTCCACCATAATATGCAAATTAAATGAAAAAAAAAAACAGACAATGTGATTTTCTGGATTTTTTTTTCTCAGTTTGTCTCCCATAGTTGAGGTCTACCTATGATGTAAATTACAGACGCCTCTCATCTTTTTAAGTGGTGGAACTTGCACTATTGCTGACTGACTAAATACTTTTTTTCCCCACTGTATCACAACACTGTACACGTATAAGTACAGGTACCCAACTTTCTGCTTCTTCTTGTTTCTCTGGCCTTATATAGTGATTTACACTGTGTAACTCTGGTTCAGCATTATCCTCTAGTGGCCAGCTTTTGGGATAAGATGAATCGGAGATGCCAGTCAAACATTAGACAATGGGGCCAGAAACCCACAGAATATAAACGCTCCCAAGGATTATGTAAGTCCACAACAGATAGAGGTTAAATAAACCTCCATGTTTTACAATAACAAACACAAACATAGAATTATTTGTGAGGTAAAAGCTTTCAGACAATAAGTAAACAGTTCTCAAGATTGCCACTATGAGCATTGTCTATCTGTAAATGTATGACCAGCAATGCTGCACTGTCATGGTTAGAATGCATTCTGTATATTTCAATATGAACTCAAAATATCCATTTTTATGTTCACACTACACTGGTAGCTGTGTAGAAACTCTTTAGGTAAGAATTCAAGGAGAGAAGAACACAGAAATGACACTGTTGTAGGTGTTTACTGTAGTGTACCTGGACAGACTGAAGATATGGATGAACTCTTTTTACATCAGATGTCCCTATTCTCAAAAAAAAGGACGACATAGTGATCATCAAAGATTTTAACTATTAAGATATGTGTTGGGAATCTCTCTCAAGCAAAAGTACTGGGTCCAGAAAATTCCTATTTTCTTTTGCTAACAACTTTTTCTTTGAAATTGTGGAAGAGAGTACAAGAGGATCTGCAATCTTGGACCTAATGTTTACTATAAGGGTTGAAATGGTTGAGCAAGTAAAGGTGGTTGGGAATTTAGGAGACAGCAATCATGCTTCCCTCAAATTTTGGACTACAAGTAGAGGAAGACCAGTGAGGACTCAAAACTTTAAGGTTGGACTTCAGAAAGGTAGATTTTTATGGACTCAGAAAGAAGAGAGGAAAAGTCCAATGGCTGCTTGTTCTGAAGGACAGAAATGTCCGTGAAGGATGGGAGATTTTGATAAATTAAATTCTCACCACAGAATCAGTAACAATCCCGAAATGCAGAAAGAGTTAATAAGCATTTAAGTAGACCAGGGCACATGAACACAGAACTTAATCACTTATTGCAAAGGAAAAAAAGAAATGTATATCAAATGGAAAGAGGGGAGCATATCTAAAGAAGAATATAATGCTGTTTGCAGGGAATGCAGGGCAAGCGTTAGAAGAGCTAAAGCCAGTAATGAAGTAAGGTTTGCAAGGCAGACCAAAAAGCAGTAAAAAAGGATTTTTGGGAATATGACAAAAGTAAAAGAAAAGTCAAACATTCTATAGGATTTTTACCGAAATGAAAAGGGTGAAGTGGTAAAAAATGATATTGTGAAGGCTGAACTTTTAAATTCCTATTTTGCATCTGTGTTCTCTTGTTCTCTAAGAAAGCAGTTATAACATCAACTGATCTTCACGGTGCCATCGACGGAATAATAGAATCCACACCATCTATAAACAGATGGTGAGGGAACACTTAGCTAATTTAAATAAATTTAAACCTTCTGGTCCAGATGAATTACATCCTAGGGTACTGAAAGAGTTATCAGAGGAAATTGCACAACCACTAGCCAGAATATTTGGATAATTGGAGAAGGGCAAATGTTGTACCTATCTTCAAAAAAGGAAAGAAAATGGAGCCAGGAAATTACAGGCCAGTGAGCCTTTCTTCTAAACCAGGAAAGATATTTGAACCAATTATTAAACAACATGTATGTAATTACTTGGTAAGAATACAGTAATTACTAGAGTTGAGCGACTTTTGGTTTTTTAGGGTCGCGTTTCGTTTCGTGAAACCCGACTTTTCCAAAAGTCGGGTCGAGCAAGATCGTCCGATTATAGGGAAAAGTCGGGGTCGTCCCGAAACACGAAACCCAATGTAAGTCAATGGGGAATAAAAGTCGGCAGTGAGAGGAGGACAGGAAACACACCTACAGTGCCCATTTGAATGCCAAAAGCATCAATTCTTCTTACTTAAGCTTGTCAACCTTAATTAACTTCATAATACAAGTTACGCACTGAAAAATGGGGGTTATTTGGCTAAAGTTGTGGGGGGGGAGGGCTGGCTGCAGGTTTTCATGTGCCCTGGGCGAAAGAGCGCCCCTTTAACACATACCACAACTCATCATGCTCCGATACGGCAGATAAATAGCGGTATAGTACAATGAAAAATACCTCACTTTTTACATCTCATGACGAGGCCCATCTATTTCTCCATACAGAATCATTGGTCCCATATAATGTTTGAAACAGTATATGATGAGCTCCACATAATGCTACAGTATATGTTGGTCCCCATGGATGAAGCTCCACTGTCTTATGGGCCCAAATAATGCTCCAAACATAATGGGCCCCATTTCTAATGCTCTAGTGTATAATGGGCCCTGTAAATGCTGCTCCAGTGTCTGATGTCCACCTTTGGAATGTTCCAGTGTATGGTGGGCCCCATCTATCATTCTCCAGAGTATAGTGCTCCCCAAAAATTGCTGTCCCAACATTGAAAACAATCAAATAAGTCTCCTCGCTAGGGAATCCCTGTACTTGTCTGGACAGGTGCTGTAGCTTGCTTAACAGCTCGCCAGCCGTTCTCACGCCCAGTATGGATTGCACGTGATTGCACAAAGGTTAGAAAAGGTACCGTATCCCTGGATAACATGTATGGATAGCGTACACATTCAAAATATATGTCTCAGGAGGCAGGCTCAGACGGTGTCAGGCCCAGTATGGATTGCACGTGATTGCACAAAGGTTAGAAAGGGTAACGTATCCCTGGATAACATGTATGGATAGCGTACACATTCAAAATATATCTCAGGAGGCAGGCTCAGACGGTGTCAGGCACAGTATGGATTGCACGTGATTGCACAAAGGTTAGAAAGGGTACCGTATCCCCGGATAACATGTATGGATAGCGTACACATTCAAAATATATGTCTCAGGAGGCAGGCTCAGACGGTGTTAGGCCCAGTATGGATTGCACGTGATTGCACAAAGGTTAGAAAGGGTACCGTATCCCTGGATAACATGTATGGATAGCGTACACATTCAAAATATATGTCTCAGGAGGCAGGCTCAGACGGTGTCAGGCACAGTATGGATTTGACGGCCCAGATTACACAGCGGAGGAGCAGGGAGAGGTAAAGATTGCAAATGCTGGGGCCCTGCCCAAGCAAGGGGGGCCCACTCGTGGGCGTCGGTTCTGGCACTGGGCCCCTCATAGTACAGCGGTGTGTCTGACGGCGGGTGTGCACCACCACCGTCAGAGACACTTGATTGCACTATGAGGGACCCTGTGCCAGTGCCCGCGCCCAAGAGTCGGCCTACCCACCTGTCCAGGGCAACGGCACTCGCACGGTGTCGTGCGGTAGGTGGTGACCCCGGCCATGGGGGGGGAGGCAGCACAGTTAGGGAGTTTTAGAAAGTGGCATATGTTGATGTTGGACATTCAGCTGATGCAAAAGGCGAAATAGGTGAAGTACCAGGAAGAGGTGGACCAAAGCAAGCCATTTTTCTGTCACCCTATGTGTCATCAGGGGAAGGTGGGACAAAATCCTTGGAAACCCATGCGTGGTTCATTTTAATGAAGGTTAGATCATCCACATTTTGGGTTGACAGACGGGTCCTTTTTTCTGTCAGGATTGATCCAGCTGCACTGAAGACTCTTTCCGATAGCACACTTGCAGCTGGGCAAGCGAGCTCCTGTAAGGCATATTGGGCCAATTCAGGCCAGGTGTCCAGTTTAGCGGCCCAATAGTCAAAGGGGAATGACCTGTGTGGGAGAACATCGATATGGGAGGAAAAGTAGTTTGTAACCATAGTTGACAACTGCTGTCTCCTGTCACTTTCCATCGATGCAGTATTACCAGTTGTGTGAGCGGTATTTGAAAAATCAGTCCACAACATTGTCATGAAACCCCTGTCTCCAACGCCACTTCTGCTGTGTGCACCACGAACACCTCTGCCAAGCTGCCCCCGGCCCGTACGGCTCATGTGAGAACCATCACCGCTGCTGTGTGCTGGGAATGCCTCAAGCAACCGATTTACCAGAGTTGCTTGTTTATTAGCCAATATTAGGTCAAGGTTCTCCTGTGGCATGATGTTTTGTAATTTGCCTTTATAGCGTGGATCCAGGATGCTGGCCAACCAGTAGTCGTCATCGTTCATCATTTTGGCAATGCGGGGGTCCCTTTTTAGGATCCGCAAGGCATAATCTGACATGTGGGCCAATGTTCCCGGTGTCAATGATGCACTGCGAGTGCTGGGTGGAGGAGCACTTTCTGGCAAATCCACATCCCTCCAGTCACGCACAAACCCTGTACCAGACCTTGCCACGCCAACATTTTCACTTGCCCCACGAGATGCATCCTCCTCCCCTAAGTAATCATCCCCATCATCCTCCTCCTCTTCTTCCTCCACCTCGTCCAGGAGAGGTCCCTGAGCAGACAATGGCTGAATGTCATCAAGGATTCCCTCCTCCTCTTCCTCCTCATCAACATTGGCTGCAGACGCCTGCTCCTTAAGGTGCATCAAAGTTTGCATGAGCAGATGCATAAGTGGGATGCTCATGCTTAGGATGGCGTCGTCTGCGCTTACCAGCCGTGTGCATTCCTCAAAACACTGAAGGACTTTACAAAGGTCTTTCAGCTTCGACCACTGCACGCCTGTCAACTCCATGTCTGCTCTCAAAGTGCCTGGCCGTGTATCCTCCCACAAATGCATTATGGCCTGCCTCTGCTCGCACAGCCGCTCCACCATGTGCAGGGTGGAGTTCCACCTTGTTGCAATGTCGATAATGAGGCGGTGGTTGGGAAGGTGGAGCAATCGCTGCAGCTTCTGCATACGAACGGAGTGTACAGGCGACCGGCGGATGTGCGCGCACAGTCTTCGCACCTTCTGGAGCAGGGCTGTTAACTCCGGATAATTTTTGAGGAAGCACTGCACCACCAGGTTCAAGGTGTGAGCCAAGCAAGGTATGTGGCTGAGTTTTGAAAGGGCTATGGCTGCCACAAAATTACGGCCGTTATCACTAACTACCTTGCCTGCCTCAAGATGTACACTGCCCAGCCATGACTCAGTTTGTCACTTCAAGTACTCGGCCAGCACCTCGGCGGTGTGTCTGTCGCCCAAACACATCATCTGCAACACAGCCTGCTGACGCTTTCCACTAGCTGCTCGATAGGGGGACACATCGTGTGCAACAGTGGCAGCTGCAGATGGAGTGCTCGTACGACTGCGCTCTGTGGACGAGCTTTCGCTTCTGGAGGAGGAGGAGGAGGAGGGTCGAACGCCTACAGCCAACTGTTTCCTATACCGTGGGCTAGGCAGCACTGTCCCACCACCGCTGTCCCCTGTGGACCCTGCATCCACCACATTAACCCAGTGCGCAGTGATGGACACATAACGGCCCTGGCCATGCCGACTGGACCATGCATCAGTTGTGAGGTGCACCTTTCCGCTCACTGACTGCTTGAGTGCATGGACAATGCGGTCTTTCACATGATGGTGGAGGGCTGGGATGGCTTTGCGAGAGAAGAAGTGGCGACTGGGTAGGTCATAGCGGGGTACTGCATAGGCCATGAGTTCGCGGAAAGCTGTGCTTTCCACCAACCGAAAGGGCATCATCTCAAACGAGATTAGTTTGGCAATGTGGGCGTTCAAACCCAGTGTACGCGGATGAGAGACTGAGTACTTTCTTGACCTACTCATAGTGTCTGGGAGGGTGAGCTGGACTTGAGAGCTGCATATGGTGGAAGTAGCGGTGGACAGGGCGGACTGAGAGAGGGTTGATGATGGTGATGGAGTTGGTGTTCTTTCTGATGGCCTAGAATCAGTCTTTCGTTGATATAACAGTGGGATTCCCTGACTGCTGTGGTCTTGCAACGACACCTCAACATTTGCTGCTGTGCTAACCGGTGGGCTTACAGTGGGGGAAACAATGTAGCATTGCTGACTACCTTCGTTGTGATCAGTTGCACATGTGGCACTTGAGGTTTGGTGTTGTGTCCACACTTGCAAGTGCATGCTGGTTAAATGTCTAAGCATGCAACTGGTATTCAAATTTTTCAGATTTTTCCCTCGGCTAAAGGTCTTTGCGCACTTCTTACAGATAACCTTGGCCTGATCATGAGGATTTTGTTCAAAAAAGTGCACACTGCACTCTTCCTACTTTGGCAGACATTTTGCGGCCTAGCACGCTGTGATCTTTTGACCCTCTGGACAAGCTGTCCAGCAACTCTTTTGATGTTTGGAACCTGTCTTTGGAGTGCTCCGGGCCTGCCAGATAACAGCTGTTGCGATGTCGATGTCTGCTGTGGATGCTCCTCATCTGAGCTATTGGAAGCAGCACCCTCTTCCCCCAATGGATGCCAATCTGGGTCAACAACTGGGTCATCCATCACCTCCTCTTCTATGTCATGTGCACCTTTCTCTGTGTCACCGTGTATGGTGGTATAGTGTGCGGGAAGGGGCACCTGAGTCTCATCAGGGTCAAAATCTGGCTCTGTACACTGCGAGGACAATGTAGTGCTCTGAGTGAATGTACCAGCAGAATCATCCATCAGCGGCTGTGCATCAGTGCACTCCATGTCAGATTCATCTTGGCCTGGGTAATTCACCATTTCACTTGATAATCCAGGCATGGTATGTGAAAACAGCTCCATGGAGTAATCAGTAGTATGGCCTGCGTCATCCTTCAATCTTGGTTGGGGAGAAGGACACAAGGAAAGGTGTGGTTCATGAACATGAGCCTCCAATGACGACTCAGTGCTTTTACTTTTTACAACTGAAGAAGAGGAGGCGATAGAGCTGGAGGCTGAGTCAGCAATGTAAGACAAAACTTTTTCCTGATGCTCTGCCTTTAAAAGCGGTTTGCCAACTCCTAGAAAACTAAGCGTTCGAGGCCTTATGTAGCCAGACGATGACGCATGGTCAGCACCTCCTGCATTCGGGCCTATTTTGCTCTTGCCACTACCATCAGATCCACCACCAACACCATCATTACCAGCTGCCAACCCCCGCCCAATTCCACGGCCTCTTCCACCAGCCTTCCTCATTTTTGGTAGAAATGTAGACAAAATCCAACAAACTATATAGTAATGTAAAACAAGGTACAAGGTGTCTATAGGACAGGGGAGATTTAGAATTTCTGCACACACTTGTGGACAGTGGACACTTTTGGATTGTGTGAGGCCCACTGATATCTGAGCGCTATGTGACAGGCTCGATGGCACAGCTGCCTGTGACCAAAGTGACGAGAGGATAATGGAGATTTTGAATCTCTGCGCACACTTTTGGACACTGGACACTTGTGGATTGTGTGAGGCCCACTGATATCTGAGCGCTATGTGACAGGCTCGATGGCACAGCTGCCTGTGACCAAAGTGACGAGAGGATAATGGAGATTTTGAATCTCTGCGCACACTTTTGGACACTGGACACTTGTGGATTGTGTGAGGCCCACTGATATCTGAGCGCTATGTGACACGCTCGATGGCACAGCTGCCTGTGACCAAAGTGACGAGAGGATAATGGAGATTTTGAATCTCTGCGCACACTTTTGGACACTGGACACTTGTGGATTGTGTGAGGCCCACTGATATCTGAGCGCTATGTGACAGGCTCGATGGCACAGCTGCCTGTGACCAAAGTGACGAGAGGATAATGGAGATTTTGAATCTCTGCGCACACTTTTGGACACTGGACACTTGTGGATTGTGTGAGGCCCACTGATATCTGAGCGCTATGTGACACGCTCGATGGCACAGCTGCCTGTGACCAAAGTGACGAGAGGATAATGGAGATTTTGAATCTCTGCGCACACTTTTGGACACTGGACACTTGTGGATTGTGTGAGGCCCACTGATATCTGAGCGCTATGTGACACGCTCGATGGCACAGCTGCCTGTGACCAAAGTGACGAGAGGATAATGGAGATTTTGAATCTCTGCGCACACTTTTGGACACTGGACACTTGTGGATTGTGTGAGGCCCACTGATATCTGAGCGCTATGTGACACGATCGATGGCACAGCTGCCTGTGACCAAAGTGACGAGAGGATAATGGAGATTTTGAATCTCTGCGCACACTTTTGGACACTGGACACTTGTGGATTGTGTGAGGCCCACTGATATCTGAGCGCTATGTGACACGCTCGATGGCACAGCTGCCTGTGACCAAAGTGACGAGAGGATAATGGAGATTTTGAATCTCTGTGCACACTTTTGGACACTGGACACTTGTGGATTGTGTGAGGCCCACTGATATCTGAGCGCTATGTGACAGGCTCGATGGCACAGCTGTGACCAAAGTGATGAGAGGATAATGGAGATTTTGAATCTCTGCGCATACTTTTGGACACTGGACACTTGTGGATTGTGTGAGGCCCACTGATATCTGAGCGCTATGTGACAGGCTCGATGGCACAGCTGCCTGTGACAAAAGTGACGAGAGGATAATGGAGATTTTGAATCTCTGCGCACACTTTTGGACACTGGACACTTGTGGATTGTGTGAGGCCCACTGATATCTGAGCGCTATGTGACACGCTCGATGGCACAGCTGCCTGTGACCAAAGTGACGAGAGGATAATGGAGATTTTGAATCTCTGCGCACACTTTTGGACACTGGACACTTGTGGATTGTGTGAGGCCCACTGATATCTGAGCGCTATGTGACAGGCTCGATGGCACAGCTGTGACAAAAGTGACTAGAGGATAAGGGAGATTGGATTGCTTTTATAAAAGCAGTTTGCGGAGCAGTGGGTAAACAGCAATGCCAGCGTGTCAGGAAGCCTTAAAAGGCAGCCCAACAACCAACACCACTGATACACCACAATATAGCCTCCCCTTGCACTGCACACACAGTGACTTGTGTGTTGTGCAGGCCAAATCGCTAGCAGCAGAAGCAGTTTTTTTGTCTTCTTCCCTGCCTAACGCTCTCCCTACAGAATCAGCAGCAACCTCTCCCTATACTAAGATCGGCAGAAGTAAGATGGCGGTCGGCGTGCACGCCCTTTTATACCCCCTGTGACGCCCACCAAAGCAAGCCAATCACTTGCATGCCCTCCTGAAAGATGATGGTGACCCGTGCCTAGGTCATCACGTTGCCCACAGTGTCCGTGGATCCTGATTGGCTGAAAAAGAGCGCAAAACAAACTTTTGAAACGCGACTTTGGCGCGTAAGTCGCCGACCTCGTGGCCGACCTCATCCTAGGGTCGGGTTTCGTTTCATGAAACCCGACTTTGCCAAAAGTCGGCGACTTTTGAATTTTTTCGACCCGTTTCGCTCAACTCTAGTAATTACCATATTTTTCGGACTGTAAGACTCCTTTTTTTCCTCCCAAAATGTGGTAGAAAATGGGTGGTGCGTCTTATAATCCGGATAAACCTGTTCTGGCTGAGGTGGGGGAATGGTTTCAGTAGAGCAGCAGGTCATAGAGGCAGGAGCCGGCGGCTCCAGCTAAATCCTGTGCCCGCTGCTAAAGAGAAATGAATATGCACTTCATTACATGCCCAAAGGGCGTGGAGGGCAATGAATATTCATTTCTTTCTGGCATCCTGGTATGATTGGCTCCCTGCCGTTGGTGGTATGATTGGTCCCATCCTTATTCTATTATGATTGGCCCTATCCCACTTCACCACCTGGCTACTTCATTTCCTTTTTGCTGACATCACCACTATCATCATGGATGACTTCAACATCTCCTTTGACACTTCCCTCTCAGCTGCCA
Source organism: Dendrobates tinctorius (assembly GCF_039654945.1). Lineage (NCBI taxonomy): Eukaryota > Metazoa > Chordata > Amphibia > Anura > Dendrobatidae > Dendrobates > Dendrobates tinctorius. The sequence goes on along the minus strand of NW_027361716.1, from coordinate 26,986,953 downwards.
CTAAACTTCTATATCTCACTTCCTACTTTGGCCTCAATCAATGGTTTTCTGCAGCCACTCACAAAGATGGCCACACACTGGACCTCATCTTCACCTGCTTATGCTCCCTATCTAACCTCTCTAACTCACCTTACCCTGTTTCTGCCCACAGCCTACTTACATTCTCTTCCTATCCTCTCCAGGTTCACAATCCCCACCCCACAAACTTGCACACCCTCACAGAAATCTTAAACTCCTCAATCTACACTCACTGTCTGACTCCCTTCTCCCTCTTACAGACATAAGTTCTCTACACAGTGCGGAACATGATGCCGCTCTATATCACAATAGCTGCAGCTCTGGAATTGATTACCCTTCTCACACATGCCAAAGCTTTCAAAATCAACAGACTGCCCTGGCACACCAGCCTGACCAAAGAACTGAGGCGGGCTTCGAGGGTTACTGAGCGGAGATGGAAAAGATCCCATTCCAATGAGCACTTCATCGTATTCAAACAGTCCTTCACTACTTTCATGCCACACTCGCTGCAGCAAAACAAACCTACTTCTCATTTCTCATATCCTCCCTGTATCAACCCTAAACAGTTATTCAACACCTTCAATTCTCTCCTCTGTTCCCCAGCACCTCCTCCCTCTCCACTCATCTCAGCTGAAGACTTGCCCTCATTTTCCAAGCAGAAGATTGATACCATCAGAGACCGTTTTGGTTAACAATACCCAGAGCCCCTCCGCCAAAACTAACTTCTCCACCATTACAGAAGATCCACTCTCCACTCCACTCTCAAGTTCACATCTCACCACCTGTGCACTTCACCCCATCCCACTTCATCCCAAACCTCACCACAGTCTTCAACCCAACCCTAACCCATCTCTTCAACCTATCATTAAGGCTGGTTTCATATTTGCGTTTGGAGGCGCAGCGTACGTTCACTGTGAAGCTCAGTCCCCGCCACGCCTCCTCCGGTCAGCTCTGCCTATGGGTGTATGCCGCTGCGTGCGGCCTGCATACCCTTTCTTTAGCATTGGGTACGCAGGCCGTGCTCAGATATGCTTTTGCCGCCGAATGCGTCCTTTTGACGGTGCGGCGACATGCGCCAAACCCAACGTGTTGCATTTTGGTGCGGTTGCCACACCGTCAAAAGGAGGCATGCGGCGGCAAAAGTATACCTGCGCGCGGCCTGCGTACCCAATGCTAAAGATAAGGTACGCAGGCCGCATGCAGCGGCATGCGCCCATAGGCAGAGCTGACCGGAGGAGGCGCGGCAGGGGGCGGAGCTTCACGGCGAGTGTACGCTGCGCTTCCAAACGCAAATGTGAAACTAGCCTAACATCTGGTGTTTTCCCCTCAAGCTTTAAACATGCCTCAGTCACACCTATCCTCAAAAAGCCCTCTCTTGACCCATCCTCGGTATCAAGCTGTCGCTCTATATCACTTCTCTCCTATGCCTCAAAACTACTGGAACAACATGTCCATCTTGAACTGTCCTCCCACCTCTCTTCTTGCTCCCTCTTTGACCGCTTACAATATGGCTTCCGGCCACACCACTCCACTGAAACTGCCCTAATTAAGGTCAGCGATGACCTATTAACCGCCAAGGCCAAGCCACACTACTCAGTCCTTCTCCTCCTGGACCTGTCCTCCGCCTTTGACACAGTGGATCACTCCCTATTGCTACTGACCCTCTCATCTCTTGGCATCACAGACTTGGCCGTATCCTGGTTCTTGTCATACCTAACAGACCGGACATTCAGAGTCTCCCACTCGCACACACCCTCCTCACCTCTCCCCCTATCTGTCGGAGTCCCGCAAGGTTCATTCCTAGAGCCCCTGCTCTTCTCCATTTACACCTTCGGCCTCGGACAGCTCATAGAATCTTATGGCTTTCAGTATCACCTCTATGCTGATGACATACAGATCTACATCTCTGGACCGGATATCACCTCCCTACTAACCAGAATCCCACAAAGTCTGTCTATTTCATCCTTCTCCTCCGCTTGATTTCTAAAACTTAATATGGACAAAACAGAAATCATCATCTTTCCTGCATCTCACTCGACCTCCCTAACGGACTTATCCTTTAAAATAAGTGGCTGCCACTCTCCCCAGTCCCACAAGCTCGCTTCCTTGGGGTAATCCTTGACACTGATCTCTCTTTCAAACCACATATTCAAGCCCTTTCCTCTTCCTGACGATTTCAACTCAAAAACTTTTCACAGATCTGTACGTCCCTCAACCAAGAATCTGCAAAAACCTCATCTCCTGCCTTGACTACTGCAACCTCCTGCTCTTTGGCTTCCCCTCTAACACTCTCACACCCCTGCAATCTATTCTCAACTCTGCTGCCTGACTAATCCACCGGTCCCCCCGCTATTCCCTAGCCTCTCCCCTCTGTCAATCCCTGGACTGGCTCCCCATTACTCGTAGACTCCAGTTCAAAACCCTAGCCATGGCATACAAAGCCATCCACAACCTGTGCCCTCCATACATCTGTGACCTCGTCTCCTGGTACTTACCTACACGCAATCGCCGATACTCACAAGATCTCCCCTCTCATCTCCTGTTCCCACAATCGCATACAAGATATCTAACGTGCATCACCCCTACTCTGGGACTCTCTGCCACAACATTTCAGAAACATTTCAGACTCTCACCTACATCGAAACCTTCATAAAGAACCTGAAGACCTACCTCTTCCTACAAACCTACAACTTGCAGTAACCACCGATCGACCAAGCCACTGCATGACCAGCCTTACCTTCGCCTACTGTATCCTCACCCATCCCTTGTAGTTTGTTAACCCTTGCGGGCAGGATCGGCTCTCCTCATGTACCAGTCGTGACTTGTATTGTTTAAGATTACTTTACTCGTTTTTATTATGTAAAGTGCCATGGAATAATTGGTGCTATAATAATGATCCTGTTCCTGGAATGATTGGCCCTATCCTTATTCTGGTAGAATTGGCCCCATTCCGTTCCTGGTATGCATGGCCCCATCAGAAAAGATTTAAGAAAAAAACCTACACCATTACACTTAACTTTCTCCGCTCCCTTGCAGTGTCCTGTTCTGGTGCCAGCAGCTTCCGGAATACTCACCAAGACTGTTCATCGCAGAGAGCGGTGAGTATTCATTCCTCTTCAGTAGCGCGCAGTGTCAGTCGCCGGATTCCTGCTGCTGCCGGCGGTCACGTGTGCCGATGCTTAAGAGAAATGAATATTCAGAATATTTATTTCTTTTAAGTATCAGCACACGTGACTGCCGCACCACCAGGAAGCCGGCAGCTGACACTGCGCACTACTGAAGAAAGAATACTCACCGCTCTGCAATGAACAGTCCTGGTGAGTATTTTGGCAGCTGTGCGCTGCTTGTGAGCAGGGCATGATGTCCCTGCCATGCGCTGCTTACTAGCATTAAGCAGCTGCTGGCACCGAAGCAGGACACAGTGAGGGAGCGGAGAAAGGTAAGTGTAATGGTTTGGGTTTTTTTTTTATCTTTTCTGATGGGGCCATGCATACCAGGATGGGGATGGGGCCATGCGTACCAGAATATGGAGGGGACCAATCATACCAGGACTGGGATGAGACCAGTCATACTAGGAACGGGATGGTGCCAATCATACCAGGATAAGGATGGGACTATTCATGCTAGGAACGGGATGGTGCCTATCATACCAGGATAAGGATGGGGCCATGCATAACAGGACTGGGATGGGGCCAATCATGCCAGGAATGGTATGGTGCCAATCATACCAGGAGAAGGATGGGACCATGCATACCAGGACTGGGATGGAGCCAATCATACCATAATAAGGATGGAGCCAATTATGGACTACATGGTGTCCCGATTCGAACGCATCGGGTATTCTAGGATTGTGATCAACTTTTTACTATTGATGCTGCCTATGCAGCATCAATAGTAAAAGATAGAATGTAAAAAATAATTTAAAAATAATGTTATTCTCACCTTCCGACGGCCCCCCGATCTCCTCTCCACGCTCCCAGCATCTTCCGGTCCCAGTAATGCTTAGTGATAAGGACCGGAGATGACGTCACTCTCGCGAGAGCGCGACGTAATCAGCGGTCTTTGGCGCAAAGCATTACTGGGACCGGAAGATGCCGGGCGCGTGGTGAGAGGAGGGAAAGAGTCCGGGGGCCGTTGGAAGGTGAGTATATCACTATTTTTTATTTTAACCTTCCGACTGCCCCCGATCTCTCCACGCTCCCGGTCCCAGTAATGCTTAGCGCGAAGGACCGGAGATGTCACTTTCGCGAGAGCGCGATGTCATCAGCGGTCTTTAGCGCAAAGCATTACTGGGACCGGAAGATGCCGGGCACGTGGTGAGAGGAGAGAAAAAGTCTGGGGGCCGTTGGAAGGTGAGTATATCACTATTTTTTATTTACTATATTTTACAGGTTTATGGTACCCAGGGCCTGGAGGAGAGTGTCCTCTTTTCCAGACCCTGGGTACCATCCGCACATTGAGTGCTGCGTCGGTCATCTCCCGGCTGCGTCGCGGCTGACCTCTGTGCGGCAGGAGATGACCCGTGGCAACCATCAGGAGATCAGCAGCTAGCGCCTCAGATCACCCAACGGTAGCCGTGGTGTGCGTCGTTCAAATGCCGCGCCAATTCCCGGCCGGACTGCGCCTGTCGCTGATTGGTCGCGGCCAATCAGCGACGCGGGATTTACGTTACAGACAGACAAAATTAGACGATTATATAGTAGATAAGGATGGGGCGATGCATACCAGGACTGGGATGGAGCCAATCATAACAGGTTAAGGATAGGGCCCTACATACCAGGATAGAGTTGTGGCCATGCATACTTGAATGAGATGGGGACCCTACATACCAGTATAGGGATAAGGGTGATCATTTCTGCCAGGATAAGGATGAGAAGGACCATTCCTACCAGGAATAGGGAAGAGGGGCCCATATTTACCCGGATAGGGGATGTTAAGTACAGAATTGACCATATTTTTTGCTTCAGTTTTATTTTTTCCTCCTCTAATACCTAGGTATGTCTTATGGTTCGGTGCGTGTTATGTTCTGAAAAATACGGTAAGCAGAGCCCACATGGTTTTGTAGCAAGCAAGTCATGCCAGACTAAACGAAGTTCCTTCTGTGATGGAATTTCTAACTGGGTGGATCAGTGAAAAACGGTAGATAGAATATATCTCGACTTCAGCAAAGCATTTGATAAAGTATTTCAAACTATCTTTATGGAATTGACAAGGCTAGGGTTAGGTGGATTCATAACTGGCTCAGTGATCATACTCAGTGTTAATAAATGGTTGCACATCCAGTTGAAAGTTTTTCAAATGGGGTACCAGAGGGCTCTCTCATGGCCTCAGTGTTGGTGAACATTTCTGTAAATGATCTAGATAAGTCAACTGAAAGTAAACTAATCAAATTTACAGACAATGCAAAGCTAGGAGGCATAGCGAACACACTTGAAGACAGAGAAACGATTCAGCAGGATTTAGATAGGCTTGTACAATGGGTATCGACTAATAGTAAGATATGATTAAACCTATAAATTACAAGAAGTATATGCCAAATAAATTTAAAATTCAATCTTTATTAACATTGACAAACAATTGGTAAAAATTAATTCTATTAATTTAGTGGGTAGACACACAAATGGACCTGAAAACACAGGATCGGTAATACCCAATTAATGAGCTAATGATCAAAGTAAATAAAAAGAGACAAAACATGAAAAAAATAAATACGAATACAAAAAAGTACTATTTGGTACAATTAGTGCTTAGGCTGGTTTCACATTCGCGCTTTTTAAGCGCACGCACGGCCGGGGGTAGCTCCGCCCCCGAGCCGGCTCTCTGCCCGGCGTGCCCGCCCCTTCCTTGTAGCGCCGCCTCCTAGCGCACAGCGGCGCCTGCGATCGGCGCACCCTATCTTTAGCATAGGGTGCGCAGATCGTGCGCAGGCCGTGCGCTAGTTGCGCTTTGACCTGCGCTGCGCACTTTTGACGGTGCGCCGTGCGCGCCAAAATCCGAAAAGTTTGATTTTGGCGCGCACAGCGCACCGTCAAAAGTGCGCAGCGCAGGTCAAAGCGCAACTAGCTCACGGCCTGCGCACGATCTGCGCACCCTATGCTAAAGATAGGGTGCGCCGATCGCAGGCGCCGCTGTGCGCTAGGAGGCGGCGCTACAAGGAAGGGGCGGGCACGCCGGGCAGAGAGCCGGCTCGGGGGCGGAGCTACCCCCGGCCGTGCGTGCGCTTAAAAAGCACGAATGTGAAACCAGCCTTATATGGTTCAATGGATGTGAAAACAGTTATTTTCCCGTCTCCCATGATGGCACACATGAGAGAGGGGATCCGCCCAGTCAGGACAGGAACCCTACTGAACATAAAAGGGGCGGTACCTCTCCCTCGCTTCAGTTGGGTTTCCTGTCCTGACAGGGACCCGTGCACTGAAGATCACGTACCTGCCCCTCTCTCGTGCCGGCGTGGAAGATCAGGCTGGTTCCTGAGCGCTGTGTGTCGGGAGGGGGAAGCGCCGTCCGCGGGTCCCCCGGGGGCTCAGCGTCCAAGCGGGCGCAGAATCAGCACGTCCTGGGGCTCTGCCGTGGCTGCCGCGCCGCCCTCTCCCCCTCTGCCGCATCCGGGAAGCACAGCGCAGCGTCAGGGAGCGGCCGCTTCCGGGTCGCGCCCCTCTGACGTCATATGCATGGCACGCTGGGAAGGGGCGTGCCCGCATGACGTCGGGAGGCGGCGCCAGGATCCAAGATGGCGGCGCCCATAGGAAAAAACGCCGGCCGGCAAGAGAAGATCCCGGCGGCGTGGCGGAGGGGCTGTGGTGGTAACCAGAGGAGGCGGAGAGTGCAGTGGATCTCCCTTACATAAGGGAGATGACCACAGAAGACGCTCTCATGCCAAAGCTTCATGATGGAAATGGGGCAAGACGAGCAGCAGGGTCAGCAGAAGCAGCAGCAGCGACAACAGCGTCAGCAGCAGCAAGAGCTCTTGCCAGATGCCAGGCCGAGCCGCCAGCATACCAGGAGCAGCCACTCGAGTGGTGGGAGCCGGCAGTAGTAAACGCGACCGGCATGACTGAGACGTCCAGAAGAAACGTCACGAGTGTATCTGAGGAGGCTCCGAGATCGGTACCCTTGATTGACAGCGGTGGTGAGTGATCTACGTGAATGTCACCCTTATGGTAACGGGGTTCCATTTTTCTCTGTTTGATCACTAGGGGTCGAGGAAGGCCAGCAGCAAAACCGAAAATAGAGAATGCGCCCTATGTAAACACCCGCTGGCAGATCAGTGGCAGAAAGACCTCTGCGCTGACTGTATAAATAAAACTATACAGGAGGAAACCCCTGATTTGGTAACTACCCTTAAGGCGCTAATACAACATGAGGTGAAAGCAGCCCTTAAAAAGGATAAAAGAGGTCATAGAAGGGATTCTGATTCAGAGGCCTCGCCAGGGCAGAAGGGGCGGGAAAGATCCTTGTCCCCGTCCACCTCCTCTTCCTCTACTCAGTCCTCAGAATCCTCCTCGGACAACGATATAGGCGGCCGTCCATGTTTCCCTACAGAGGATATGGAAAAGCTGGTCAAAGCTATTAGGGCTACGATGGGCCTGAAGGTGGAAGAGACTCCTAAATCGTTAGAGGATATGATGTTTGGAGTACTGGAGGAAAGGAATTAAACGCACCTTCCCTGTAAATGAGAAAAATAAAGGCCCTAATTGACAGGGAATGGAAAAAAACGGAGAGGTCAGGGAGCTTGCCTTCTACATCAAAAAGGAGGTACCCTTTTGAACAAAAGGATTCAGAGACCTGGGGTTAAAGTCCCAAAAATTGATGGGGCTGTAGCCAAATCCTCGAAAAAAGTATCTCTACCATTAGAGGACTCTGGCATGTTGAAAGACCCGCTTGATAAAAAAGCAGATGGTTTCCTAAAGCACATCTGGGAAGCTTCGGCAGGTGGATTAAAGCCAAAAATAGCTGGTACCTGTACCGCTCGTGTCCTCATGGTCTGGCTACAACAAATAGAAGACCAGATCAGGGATAGAGTTCCTAGGGACGAAATTCTGTCTAATCTGACACTGGTACACGGAGCAGCGGCTTTCCTAGCGGATTCCTCTGCAGACTCCGCAAGATTGACAGAGCAGCAAGCCTGTCAAATGCGGCAAGACGAGCCCTGTGGCTTAAAGGGTGTCCCGGAGATTTACCATCAAAACATAGGTTATGTTCCATTCCATGTGATGGCCAGTTCCTCTTCGGAAAAAACTAGAAGAGATTTTGGAACATGCAGGGGATAGGAAGAAAAGCTTTCCCCGATTTCCGGGAGAACCTAAAAAGCAGCCCTTTCGGAAGAGGAGATTTAACAGGGGTCGTCCCCCCGGGAGATAGAAAAAACTGGGACTTTAAAGAAAGAAGAGGATCGGGCTATACGTTTAAAGGGCCCTCCACTTCCTCCAAAAAATCTCCCCAATGACATCAGGCCGGAGGTAGGGGGAAGGCTTTCTCTCTTCCTTTCCGCCTGGGCGAATATCTCCCCCAGTACATGGGTCCTAAACATAATAAAGGACGGGTTAAAAATAAAATTCATCCGTCCGCCCAGGCGTACCTTCATAATGACACCCCGAAGGAAAGCCCAAGAGCAACAGCTGACCCTGGAGACGGAAGTCTTGAGACTAGTGGAAAAACAAGTCCTACAGGAAGTCCCAATGCAAGAAGAAGGAAGGGGGTTCTACTCCCCCCTCTTCTTAATACAAAAACCAGACGGCTCTTGGAGAACCATTGTCAACCTGAGGAGACTCAATCAGTGGGTAGACAATTGCTTCTTCAAAATGGAGTCAATCAACACGGCCACAAAGATCCTGTTCCAGCATTGCCTCATGGCAGTGATGGACTTAAAAGATGCCTACTATCACATCCCAATTCATCGGGAGTATCAAAAATATCTAAGATTAGCGCTCTATGTCCAGGGGCAGGTGAAACACTACCAATACGCAGCCCTTCGTTTGGCCTGTCTACAGCCCCCAGAGTATTCACCAAAGTGATGGCGGAAATAATGTCTTTTCTTCGTTCCAGGGACGTAGTGATCGTCCCATACCTAGACGACTTTCTTGTAATAGGGAGATCGGAATCCCACTGCGCATATCAAGTGAAAGAAGTAATAGCAACTCTAGTAGGACTAGGATGGATAGTAAACATCCCCAAGTCAAGGTTAACCCCAGTAAAAGAGCAATCCTTCCTAGGGTTGATATTGGACTCTGAGCGACAACGCTGCCTCCTGCCAGAGAACAAAGTGACCAAGATAAGGGGCCTAGCTCGCACAGCAATACAAAGACCAAATATGACACTGAGGAACGTAATGTCCCTTTTAGGCTCTTTGACATCATGCATACCTGCAGTAGCATGGGCGCAGTACCACTTAAGACAACTACAGTGGGAAGTTCTGTCAGCACAGAAACAATTAAAAGGGCATTTAGGAGGCAAACTATGTCTATCAGTGGTTGTAAGAGATTCCCTGCTCTGGTGGACTGTAGAAAAGAATCTAACATCCGGTGTCCCGTGGCAAAAACCAGTCGAGGACATCATTACAACAGACGCGAGTGCCACAGGATGGGGAGCACACCTGAAATCCCACTCAATACAGAGGACCTGGTCCTCACTAGAAAAGGATCAGAGTTCAAATGTAAAAGAACTATGGGCAGTGGAAAAAGCCGTGAAACATTTTCTTCCCTTACTTCGGGGCCGCCACACCTGGGTCATGACGGACAATCAGACAGTAGTAGCCTACATCAATCACCAGGGGGGAACGAGATCTCGGGGCCTCATGCAAATATCAGATCTACTCTTCCAGCTAGCAGAACAACATCTGTTATCCATCACAGCACTGCATATAAAGGGGGTAGAAAATATACAGGCAGACTTCCTGAGTCGCAGGCACCTAAGACAACGGGAATTGTCCCTAAACCCCCAACTCTTCCAACAAATAGTTCAGGCCTGGGGAAAACCAGAAATAGACTTGTTCGCTACCGCACACAACCGGAAGGTCAGGAAGTTCTGCTCACTAAATCCAAGGGAAAGCCCCTTCGCAGTAGATGCCCTAAAAATACCCTGGAAGTTCATCCTGGCCTATGCATTTCCCCCGATAACAATGATCCCAGTAGTGGTCAGGAAAATCAGGGAGGATCGAGCGAGAATAATTCTTATAGCTCCGTTTTGGCCAAGGAGACCTTGGTTCTCCCTTCTGAGACTCATGTCGGTGACAGATCCATGGATATTACCGGAGATTCCAGACCTGCTTTCCCAGGGACCAGTGGTCCACTCTCAGGTGAAGGGCTTCCATCTAGCAGCCTGGAATTTGAGAGGATGCTACTGAGTCGCCAGGGATTCTCTCCAGGGTTAGTCTCCACCCTGCTGAAAAGTAGGAAACCTATAACATCCCTAATCTACGGTAGAATGTGGAAAAAGTTCCTAGACTTCCTGGGGGAACCTTTAGGAGATGTAGTGCCAGTGGGACCTATCCTAGAATTCTTACAGTCGGGGCTGCAACTGGGGTTAGCCACTAACACACTCAAAGTCCAAGTCTCAGCTTTGGGGGCCCTATATAACTGCAACTTAGCAGCCAATAGGTGGGTGTCCCGATTCATAAAATCCTGTGGCAGGTCAAGGCCGGTCATTATTCCAAAGATACCACCCTGGGACCTCAACCTAGTCTTAGAGGCCTTAATCAAAGATCCCTTTGAACCACTACTAGAGCTGTCACCAAAGCTACTTACACTTAAAACTGTCTTACTGGTAGCCTTAACATCAGCCCGAAGAGTGAGCGATCTACAAGCTCTATCTATATGTCCTCCATATAAGCAGATCTTGGATGACCGAGTGGTTCTAAGACCGGACCCGGCCTATCTCCCCAAGGTAGTCCAAAAGTTTCATAGGACTCAGGAGATCTCCTTGCCATCTTTCTGTAACAATCCTAGAAACCCAGGGGAGCAAAAATTCCATACATTAGATGTAAGAAGAGCCATAGTACAATATATGTCAATGACTAGTCAGTGGAGGAAAGATCAGTCCCTTTTTGTAGCCTTTCAGGGTAGTAGAAAAGGGCGCGGGGTAGCTAAGAGTACCATTGCCAGATGGATCAGGGAGGCCATTGTTATCCTACTCCGCAAGTGGCGCTCCGGTTCCAGAAGGCATCAAGGCTCACTCCACCAGAGCCGTGGCTACCTCCTGGGCAGAGAAGGCTGAGGTATCGATTGAGCAGATTTGTAAAGCCGCTACCTGGTCCTCACCTTCAACCTCTTTTGAGCACTACCGACTTGATCTATCTTCCTTTACTGACCTAACCTTTGGTAGAAGGGTGCTGCAAGCGGTGGTCCCTCCCTAAGGTGTCTTATTCTACAAAAGTCTCTCGTGTGCCATCATGCGAGACGGGAAAACACCAAGGTTACTTACCGGTAGCCGTTTTTTCCGGAGCCCATGACGGCACCTGTATATTCCCCCCCTTTTCACTCCTTTTGGTGTACACTATAGTTTGGGTGTTTTTTTAGTTAGATATAATGTGATAGTTTTACCATGTGTACTAACCCGAGGGGGCCTCTCATGCTCTGTAAACCAACTGAAGCGAGGGAGAGGTACCGCCCCTTTTATCTTCAGTAGGGTTCCTGTCCTGACTGGGCAGATCCCCTCTTTCATGTGTGCCGTCATGGGCTCCGGAAAAAACGGCTACCGGTAAGTAACCTTGGTGTTTTTTTGCAATCAATGTGTGAATAGTGGATTAATCCTAATGTTCAAACTGAACTAGAAAGCATCTATAAAATGTCAGGACATTATATCCATAATATATGAGCATTAAAGCTAAATTACACTATAGATACTTAAATGAACCATAAGGATGATGCATTTATTTTCTCATGAAAGCTATAATTTTTGTTATACAGAGCTCATAACAGCGTAGAAAATTGAATCATGTATTTATATATACCACTCCTCAAATAAGCTACAGAAAAAATATCAGATAAACAAATTAATAAAATGCAATAGTGCTCAAAATGTCTTAGTGTATTCCTGACACAAACAAAAAATATATATATATACTAGCTGAAGAGCCCGGCGCTTCCCGGGCATAGTAACTAACTGTGGTTAGTTATAGCAAATTATAATTATCCTCCATCCCATAGTCCCGTGCCCATATACCCATCATACAAATCCACGATCCCATAGGCCTGTGCCCATATACCCATCATACATATCCTCCATCCCATAGTCCCGTGCCCATATACCCATCACACATCCTCCATCCCATAGTCCCATGCCCATATACCCATCATACATATTCGCCATCCCATAGTCCCATGCCTATATACCCATCATACATATTCGCCATCCCATAGTCGAGTGCCCATATACCCATCACACATCCTTCATCTCATAGTCCAATGCCCATATACCCATCATACATATCCTCCATCCCATAGTCCCATGCTCATATACCCATCATACATATCCTCCATCCCATAGTCCTGTGCCCATATACCCATCATACATATCCTCCATCCCATAGTCCCATGCCCATATACCCATCACACATGCTCCATCCCATAGTCCCGTGCCCATATACCCGTCATACATATCGTCCATCCCATAGTCCCGTGCCCATATACCCGTCATACATATCCTCCATCCCATAGTCCAGTTCCCATATACCCATCACATCCTCCATCCCATAGTCCAGTGCCCATATACCCATCACACATCCTCCATCCCATAGTCAACCAATATGACATCATAATGAGCGGCGGCAGGGCTTGCAACCTATGATGATATCAGCGTCGCCATGGCAACCATTGTGACATCATAATGAGGGGCGAGGCTTGATACGCACACACTGTTTCCCCAGTATGCAAATAGGGGCATTATGACATCATAATGAGGGGTGGGGCTTGACGCGCACACTTTCCCCAGTATGTAGATAGGGGCAAAATTGTTTGGTGAATTTGAACGCGCGGGGTTAAAATTTTGCCTCACAACATAGCTTAGGACGCCCTCGGGGTCCAGACGTGTGACTGTGCCAAGTTTTGTGGCTGTAGCTGCGACGGTGCGGATGCAAATCCCGGACATACAGCACACATACATACACACACATACATACATACACATAAATCAAGAAAAAAGGGCAGCACTACCAAAATAATATAGTAGGTGCAAAACCTATTCTGCAGTGTCCAAACAGCCAAATTAACAAAAGGAAAAAAAATAGGCAGCACTCAAATTAAATGTGAAACCAGTGGATACTTTACTGATCCTCAGGTGGCAACGTTATAAGTATCTATAGTGTAATTTAGCATTAGTGCTCATATATTATGGATATAATGTCCTGACATCTTATAGATGCTTTCTAGTTCAGTTTAAACGTTAGGATTAATCCATTATTCACACATTGATTGGAAAATAATTGGTTTCATATCCATTGAACCATTTAAGCACCAATTGTATCAGATAGTATTTTTTGTATTTATTTTTTCATGTTTTTCTCTTTTTTTATTTACTTTGATCATTAGCTCATTAATTGGATATTACTGATCCTGTGTTTTCAGGTCCATTTGTGTGTCTACCTACTAATTTAATAGAATTAATTTTTACCAATTGTTTGTCAATAATGTTAATAAAGATTGAATTTTAAATTTATTTGGCATATACTTCTTGTAATTTATCGGTTTAATGGTATTTTGGAAGTGCCTTATGAAATTAGGTCACCCCTTTATGGTTTTTGTGTGCTTAATAGTAAGATATGGCATTTAACAGGGAGAAATGCTAGATTCTACATCCGGGAAAGAAAAATGAAAATTACATTTACAGAATGGGAGGAGTAGAACTAAGGAACCTCATGTGTGATAGAGACTTGGGTGTACTAATAGATCACTGGCTACACATGAGTTATCAGTGTGATGCAGCAGCAAAGAAGGCAAACAGTTCTAGGATGTATCAAGAGAAGCATAGAGTCTTGTTTACATTAAGTAAATTTATCCCCCTCTACTCCTCATTGGTCAGGATACATGTGGAATACTGTGCCCAGTTCAGGGCACCACATTTTAAAAAGACATTGAAAAACTGGAGCAAGTTCAGAGAAGAGCTACCAGGATGGTGAGCAGATTGCAAATCATTTACTACGAGAAACAGTTAAAGGATCTGGTAATGTTCAGCTTGCAAAAAGAAGGCTGTCCGTGTAGAGGGATCATCCTAATTCTCATGGACACCCCAACACCTGTATAAAGCGCTTGCAGTTCTCTTCAGTGTTCGACTCCATCGTCTGGTCCCTGGTCGGTACACCCACTGCACATTTTGTGAAATGGTCTGTCATGACCAGACAGTACGAGTGCCCCGAGACAGAATTCCCAATCTGTACGTAATCAATAATCAGGATCTCTATGGGTACTAATGTTCGAATGGCCTCCTGAACAGGGCCCGCTGCTGCTCAAGGCTCTTACTTAGCCCACAAGGTTGGCACTTGAGGCCTGCCATGTTACCCAGGTCGAGTCAATACACCAGTCAATGGAGCCATTTGTATGTGATATCACTCCTGAAATGGGCACATCTCTCATGGGCTTCCCTGGTGGCCACCGGTCTTAATGACATCTTGATGACAATCTGTTTCTGCTACTGCAACTCAGACGATAAGTGTACAGTTCTGCACAGTTGATAACTGTCAACTTATCCTGCTGTCTCAGGAATTTCTATCCCTCTGGCGCCAGGCAGGCCCACTCTTTTGGTCATATCAAGGCGTTGGTTTGGACCCACCCTTGCACACTCCATAGGTCTGGCTTACCTTGCTGAACATTTCTCCAACCACCCAACGTTTTCCCCCACACATTGGCATCCCGGTAGTCACCGCAGTTGAATGTGTCAAGTTTCAGATTAAGGGTAATCGGCCGAGATTCAGGGTTTGTTTCCTCTACCTCATCAACACTCTGAGTCAGTAATCCTATGGGAACAAAAGTCAGAGTATGAGACTTGCGATTTTCCGTTCCCGACTGTAACCAGATTCTGTATTGATACTTGGAGAAGCGAGTCATGCACCTCTGTTCTAGCTCCCCTTGCTTTGCTTTCTATATTTGCACTGACAGATTATTGTCCGGCCTTACTGTCACTTTGAAATCAGTCCTGTACTTTGCAAACTTTTTCATCTTGTCCCATAGTATCAAAAATTGTTCCAATTTAAAAATGCTATAGTCGTCTGAGTTGCGCTACGATTCCCTCAGAGACTGGCTGTTGTAAGCAATTACTTTCTCGCATCCATCTTCAATTTGAGACAGTACATCCCTTAGACCATGTAGATTCCCTCCAGTGTACAATAAAAACGGGTCATCAAACTGCACATAAGCCAGAATTGGTGCACTGGTCAGCGACTTCTCTACTGCCTCAAAAGCTTCTTCATGCCATGGTCACCACTTGATGCTCTAAGTCTTGGGCCCACCAGCAACTCATTTATCGGGCCAACTAGATAATTAATCTTCGGTATAAACCTTTGATAATATCCAGCCAGACCTAGAAAGGCCTGTACCTCCCAGAAGGTTTTCTGCTAGGGTCACTTGTGCACGGTCTCCACATTGCTGGCGGCCTATTGCACCTCTTCCTTGGTGATCACATTTCCTAGTACTCTATCAGGTGTTTGAACAGCTGACATTTCCTTGGCTTGATCTTGAGGCCATGGGCTCACAGCCACCCTAGGACCTGTCTCAGTTTTTGGAGATGATCCAGGAAGGAGGTCCCAAATACCACCTCATCTTTAAGGTACAGGTGTAACTCACCAAATTAGAATATCATCAAAAAGGTAATTTGGTAATCAGTTTTTCAATACAAAAAGTGAAACTCATGTAGTCCTTACAGAGTGATCTATTTCAAGTGTTTATTTCTGTTAATGTTGATTATGGCTTACAGCCAATGAAAACCCAAAGGTCATTATCTCAGTAAATTAGAATATACCACCAGCTTAAAAAAATGGATTCGGCACCGCTGCACCACCGTGGTCTCTTAAACAAATCTAAAGAGACCCTTCACACACACTATATGAACGCCACATACCCCAAGGAACGGGTGCTCAATCCTGAAGAAATATAACAAAATCCAATAGCACAATGAAAGAAAAAAGAATGAGCTCGGGAGCAATGCAAAGAGTGCGGACTCTTTGCATTGCTCCCGAGCCCATGCATTTTTATCCATGAAATAAAGACTTCTACTTTTGGTAACGGCGAGTGCTATTCTTTTTTCTTTCATTGTGCTACTGAATTGTATGTTCAGTAAATGCACTCAATACTTGGTCGGGGCTCCATTTCCATCAGTTACTGCATCAATGCAGTGTGGCATGGAGGCAATTGGCCTGTGGCACTGCTGGGGTGTTATGGAAGCCCAAGTTGCTTTGATAACATCTTTCAGCTTGTCTGCATTGTTGGGTCTGGTGTCTTTCATAGAATCATAGAATGGTGGAGTTGGAAGGGACTTCCTGGGTCATCTGGTCCAACCCCCTGCTCAAAGCAAGATTCACTATATCATCCCAGACAAATGTCTGTCCAGCCTCTGTTTGAAAACGTCCATTGAAGGAGCAATCACCACTTCTCGTGGCAGCCTGTTACACTCATTGATCACCCTCACTGTCAAAGAGTTTTTTCTAATATCTAATCTGTCTCCTCCCATTCAGTTTCATCCCATGGCTTCTTGTCTTTCCTTGTGCAAATGAGAATAAAGATGATCCTTCTAAAATGTGACAACCCTTGAGATATTTGTAGGCAACTATTAAGTCTCCTCTCAGTCTTCATTTTTGCAAGCTAAATATTCCCAAATCCTGTAACCGTTCCTCATAGGACATGGTTTGCAGACCGGTCACCATTCTGGTCGCTCTTCTCTGAACTTGCTCCAGTTTGTTGATGTCTTTTTTTTTTTTTTCCTTAAATGTGGTGCCCAAAACTGGACACAGTATTCCAGATGAGGTCTGACCAAAGAGGAGTAGAGGGGGGGGGTTAATGACTTCACGTGATCTAAACTGTATGCTTCTGTTAATACATCCCAGAATTGCATTTGCCTTTTTTTTGCTGCTGCATCACACTGTTGACTCCTATTTAGTTTATGATCTATTAGTATACCCAAGTCTTTTTCACATATGCTGTTGCTTAGCCCTATTTTTGCCATTCTGTATATTTTTTCATTTTTATTGCCCAGATGTAGCACTTTGCATTTTTCCCTGTTAAAAACCATTCTGTTATTTGCTGCCCACTGTTCCAGTTATTGATATCTTTTTGAATCCTTTCTTTTCTAGTTCTAGCTATCCCTCCTAACTTTGTATCATCCGCAAATTTAGTCTGTGTACCCTCAATTCCTTTAAATGATTGATAAAGATGTTGAACAATACAGGGCCCAGAACAGAGCCGTGTGGTACCCCACTTGAGACAATCTTCCAACTGGATGTACAGCCGTTTACGACCACTCTTTGAGTCCGATCACTAAGCCAGTTATGAATCCTCTTAACATTTGCCTTGTCCATTCCATACTTAGTCATTTTTTCAATAAGGATGGTGTGAGATACTTTGTCAAATGCTTTGCTGAAGTCAAGATATACTATATCTACAGAATTTCCCTGATCCACCCAGTCAGTGATTCTGTCATAGATGGAAATGTTAGTCTGATATGACTTATTAGTTACAAACCCATGCTGACTCTTGTTAATCACTTAATTCTTATCCAGGTATATACATACATGTTTAATAATTTGTTCAAAGATCTTTCCTGGTATAGAAATCAGACTCACCAGCCTATAGTTCCCTGTGTTCACCTTCTTCCCCTTTTTGAATATGTGAGCAGCATCTGCTCTTCTCCAGTCTTCTGGGACTTCTCCTGATCTCCAACAATTTTCAAAGATTATGGAGAGTGGTTCAAAAATTTCTCCTGCTATCTCCTTCAGTACTCTGGGGTGTAATTCATCTGGATCTGGAGACTTGAATTCATTTATGTTAGCTAAGTGTTTCCTCACTATTTTTCTGTTGATAGCCTGGATTATTCTGTTCCTTTAATAGGACAGTGAAGATCAGTTGATGTTACATTTCCTTTCAGAGAGAGAACAGATGTGAAATAGGAATTTAAAAGTTTGTCTTTCTCAACATCCTTTCTTACCATTTCATCATTTTCATCTTGTAAAAATCGTATAGCATTTTTGACTTTTCTTTTACTTTTGACATATCCCCCAAATCCTTTTTTATTGCTTTTGACGTCTCTCTGCAAGCCTTAATTCATTGTCAGCTTTAGCTAATCTGATGCGTCCCCTGCAGGATCTGCAGACAGCATTACATTCTTCTTAAGATATGCCTCCCTTTTTCTATTTGAAAAACATTTTTCTTCCTTTTTAGCACGTGTTTAAGTTATGTGTTTATTCATCCTGGTTTCTTCCTATTCCTATTCTTCCTATTCCTATTCTTCCCTCTTTTCGGAATTGTTATCGATTGTACTTTGAGAATCTCATTTTTCAAAATTTCCTATCCTTCCTGGACGTTTTTGTCCTTAAGGATATCCAGCTAATGGATCCCTACGATTCTCTTTCTGAATCCCTTAAAATCTGCCATTCTGAAACTTAACCTTGAAGTTTGAGTCTTCACAGGTCTTCCTCCTCTAGTTATCCAAAATTCTAAAATAGCATGGTCGCTAACTCCTAGGGTCCCAGCCACTCTTATCTCCTCAACCATTTCCTCCCTGTTTATAAGGATTAGATCCAAGGTAGCATCTTCCTCTTAACCATACCCCATAGATTCTCTATGGGGTTAAGGTCAGGTGACTTTGCTGGCCAGTCAAGCACAGTGGTACTGTTGTTTTTAAACAAGATATTTGCACTTTTGGCAGTGTGGACAGGTGCCAAGTCCTGCTGGAGAATGAAATTTCCATCTCAATAAAGCTTGTTGGCAGAGGGAAGCATGAACTGCTCTAAAATTTCCTGGTAGATGGCTGCGCTGACTTTGCTCTTGATAAAACATAGTGGACCTACACCAGCAGATGACATGGCTCCCCAAACCATCACTGGTTGTGGAAACTTCACACTACACCTCAAGCAGGCTTGGATTGTGTCTCTCCACTTTTCCTCCAGACTCTGAGACCTTGATTTCCAAGGTCTAGTGTGAAGTATCCACAATCAATGATACCATACCCAACAATACAGATGAGCTGAAGGCTGCTATCAAAACAAAATCTGACCTTGATGTAACAATATTGCAAAACGATCTGAATAAGATGACTGAATGGGCAATCACTTGTCAAATGAGATTTAATGTACCGTATATAAATGTAAAGTAATGCACCTAGGATGAAGTAATCCCATTGCTGCATATACATTAAATGGGACCAACAGCCCATTTTTCAAGTGCCTCTTTATTGTGCATCTTGAAACAGCCACACTGCTAGTTTTCAGAGAGTCCACTATTACAGCTGATGTTATTTGTGGGTTTTCTTTGCATTTCCAACAATTTTCCTGGCATTTGTCACCGGTGAGAATGTTACCTTTAGTAGCCATTCAAACCCATTTGTGTCAACTTCTGTGCTTGTTATCAGCCCAAAATCACCAGGGTATTTGACCTTTTGATCAGCGTCATTTGGATGTTTTCTGTTGTCATTAGGATATAAAAAAGAGAAACTACAGTAGTTTGACAATAAATGGCTTTACCCAATCACCAACCATTAGTGGAGGAAAAGTTTTAGTGTTATCATTCATATTCTTTGAAAAAATGCCAAGAAAACAAAAATTCTGCCGGGGTATGTAAACTTTTGAGCACTACTGTATGTGAGATACGGCCACCACCTTTCAGGGCTGACATACAGCATTCTATAATGCTGTATATCTGCCCCTAGCCTGACCTGTAAGACGAGAAAAATAACGTTTATTATACTCACCTGTAGGGCGGTCAGATCTGAAGTGTGTCGCTCTTTTTTATTTTTTTTTGTCTGGCGCCTCCCTTCTTCTTGCGATGCTGTCCTCCTTCTTGCTTAATCTGAATGACGCGTCCCTACTTCATCCACAGTCTACTCGGCATCGTGCTCTTGCGCATGCGCACTTCTCTAACATTGTTGAGGGCAGAGAAAAGTACCCCAGTGCGCATGCACCACTCTTTGACCTTTCCTGGTGCCTGCGTACTTCAGTTTTTTTTCTGTGCCCCAGACAGGGCACATAAGTATGCCTGCGCAGGCCCCCCCCGATGCCGAGGAGACTGTGTGGATGATGTAGGGACCCGTTATCCACATGAAGCAAGAAAGAGGACTGCGATCGTAAGAAAATGGGAGGCGCAGGAACTAGAACACAGATACCTCTCGGATAAGACCTCCGCACCGTTGATTAAACCAACATTTCTTTTTCTTTTACAGCTTAGGTTGGGGGCAGATATACAGCATGATATAATGATATACACTCACTGGCCACTTTATTAGGTACACCTGTCCAACTGTGTGTTAAGACTTAATTTCTAATCAGCCAATCACATGGCGGCAACTCAGTGCATTTAGGCATGTAGACATGGTCAAGACAATCTCCTGCAGTTCAAACCGAGCATCAGTATGGGGAAGAAAGGTGATTTGAGTGCCTTTGAACGTGGCATGATTGTTGGTGCCAGAAGGGCTGGTCTGAGTATTTCAGAAACTGCTGATCTACTGGGATTTTCACGCACAACCATCTCTAGGGTTTACAGAGAATGGTCCGAAAAAGAAAAAAAATCCAGTGAGCGGCAGTTCTGTGGCCGGAAATGCCTTGTTGATGCCAGAGGTCAGAGGAGAATGGGCATACTGGTTCGAGCTGATAGAAAGGCAACAGTGACTCAAATTGCCACCCGTTACAACCAAGGTAGGCAGAAGAGCATCTCTGAACGCACAGTGCGTCGAACTTTGAGGCAGATGGGCTACAGCAGCAGAAGACCACACTGGGTACCACTCCTCTCAGCTAAGAACAGGAAACTGAGGCTACAATTTGCACAAGCTCATCGAAATTGGACAGTAGAAGATTGGAAAAACGTTGCCTGGTCTGATGAGTCTCGATTTCTGCTGCGACATTCGGATGGTAGGGTCAGAATTTGGCGTAAACAACATGAAAGCATGGATCCATCCTGCCTTGTATCAACGGTTCAGGCTGGTGGTGGTGGTGTCATGGTGTGGGGAATTTTTTTCTTGGCACTCTTTGGGCCCCTTGGTACCAATTGAGCATCGTTGCAACGCCACAGCCTACCTGAGTATTGTTGCTGACCATGTCCATCCCTTTATGACCACAATGTACCCAACATCTGATGGCTACTTTCAGCAGGATAATGCGCCATGTCATAAAGCTCGAATCATCTCAGATTGGTTTCTTGAACATGACAATGAGTTCACTGTACTCAAATGGCCTCCTCAGTCACCAGATCTCAATCCAATAGAGCATCTTTGGGATGTGGTGGAACGGGAGATTCACATCAGGGATGTGCAGCCGACAAATCTGCGCCAACTGTGTGATGCCATCATGTCAATATGGTCCAAAATCTCTGAGGAATGCTTCCAGCACCTTGTTGAATCTCTGCCACGAAGAATTGAGGTAGTTCTGAAGGCAAAAGGGGGTCCAACCCCTTACTAGCATGGTGTACCTAATAAAGTGGCCAGTGAGTGTATATGAGCCCTGAAAGGTGGTGGCCGTTTCTTACATTGACCAAACCTGGTGACAGGTTCCCTTTAAGTTGCACTGCACTTGGATTTTTTTTTTTCTTGTTTTTCAGGACACTTTGTGGTAAAATGAATGGCTTTATTCAGAACTGCTCTTCTGTTAAAAACAAGGTCTCAAATGGGTATGCTGGCAAAAGAAATTGAATCCTGGAAGAAGAGGAGAAAAAATAAAATGCAAAATTGAAAACTGTCCACCTTGGGAAAGAGTTAATTTGCATTCTACATATTGATTTTATTAACCCTTATTACGTAGTGTGATTAGGTAGTCTTTTCGGTCTTGAAAACTATAAATAAAAACATAAAATATAAAATCCTTAACTGAATGTTTTCCAGAAAGGATGTTAGATAGGATCCTAAGTGATGGACAACAGAGAAATGGTCAACTGCAAGAGTATCTTTTACAGCAGCTCTCTCATTCTCTTTCTGGCTCACTTTGCAATAGACTTGACAAAACGGTTCGAGAAGAATTTAAGAAATCCATTCCTCAGTGTAAGTAAAATGTGTGCATTTATTTTTTTTTTTTTATTTTCGCTTCAGCTGTTTTTTTTTTGGTTTTTATAGAGTTTGAGAATTCATAAATGTTCTATTTCCTTATTGTCACATAATTGTGTGACAATATTGAAATGGAAATTTCATAAAAAGGTACACAAAAACCAAATCAATATTTATATATGCTCACTAATTTATATTTTCTCCGTGTCGCCTTAAAAAAAATAGAATTAGACTTACCGGTAATTCGGTTTCTAGGAACCTTCCACGACAGCCACCTTGGAGGTTGTCTCCCCGCCCTAGTAGGTGACAGGAACACAAAGAGGTTAAATAACCCTCCCCTTCCTGCTACCTCAGTGTTTTTTCTGAACATACTAGCATGAATAGTTACCGCCAGTAGAGGAAGAATCATCAGGTAAATATATCATATAGGGAGGGAAATTAGTGCTGTTGTGGAAGGTTCCTAGAAACCGAATTACCGGTAAGTCTAATTCTATTTTTTCTAATGACCTTCCACGACAGCCACCTTGGAGTCATGCCAACGTTAAATTTTTAGGGAGGGACTACGGCTTGCAAGACGCGTCTGCCGAACGTCAGATCCCTATTGAAATCCAGTCTATAGTGTCTAGTAAAGGTGTGCACAGAGGACCATGTGGCCGCTCTGCATATCTTCTCCGAAGACGTATTTCCCCTTGCTGCCCAGGACGTAGCCACTGATCGAGTGGAGTGGGCCTTTAACGACTCCGGGAGAGAGAGATGTCTTGCAGAGTATGCCAGAGAGATGGACTGCTTGATCCAGCCCGCTATCGTGTTCTTTGCCGCATTCTTCGCTTTATTTCTTCCTGAATACTGAAGGAACAGGTTCTGATCAATTCTCCAATCCTTGGTTGCTGCGAGGTAACTGAGAACTACCCTGCAAACATCCAGGGTATGAAATTTCGCTTCCTTCGGGTTAGAAGGATTTGGGCAGAATGAGGCCAACACGATATCCTGGCTTCTATGAAAGTCTGACACCACCTTGGGCATAAAGGAGGGGTCTAGGCGTAGTACTATACTATCTGAATTGAGTAGGAGATAAGGTTCCTGTACTGAAAGGGCCTGTAGCTCCCCCACCCATCTAGCTGATGTGATCGCCACAAGAAACACTGTTTTGAGTGTGAGCATTTTTAATGGAACTTCTGACAAGGGCTCAAACAGGGCCTGTGTTAGTCTATTAAGCACTAAATTAAGATCCCAGGGGGGAACCCGGCTAGGGAGCGAAGGGCGAATCCTGCCTGCTGCTATCATGAACCACTTGACCCAGCGGTGTTTGGCTAGGTCTTGGTCAAAAAAGGCACTTAGGGCAGATACCTGTACCTTTAATGTACTCGGAGTAAGCGCTAGATCTAACCCTTTCTGTAGGAAGTCTAGTATTTGGGCAATATTTGGATGGGCGGGGTCAGGGACCTTCGGGAGGCACCAGGAGGAAAATCTTTTCCATATTTTCCCGTAGATTGCATTCGTTTTCGGCTTCTACTCTTTTGAAGCGTCCGGATTACCTCATCCGATAACCCTTTGGCCTTCAGAATGTTGGCCTCAATAACCAGGCTGCTAGGGATAGCTTGGCTGGGTCCGGGTGTAGCAACAGACCTTGAAAAAGGAGGTCGGTCTTCTGGGGTAATAGCAAGGGACCTTCCTGGGCCATGTCCAACAGAGCGCTGTTCCAGCTTCGTCCTGGCCACATCGGAGCCACCAGGATCGTCTTGACTCTCTCTGCCCTGATCTTTTGTAGGTTCTTTGCCAGCATCGGGATTGGGGAAAAGCGTAGGCCAGTCTGAAGACCCATGGATGGGCAAATGCATCCGTCCCCCTGGCTCCGTACGTGGGACTGAGGGAGAAATAGGTCGCAGCCTTTGTATTTTGTGCATTCGCGAACAGGTTGACTTCTGGATCCCCCCATCTTGAGACTGGAGCCTGGAACACCTCTTGGTTCAGACACCATTCTCCTGGATAGACGTCTTTCCTGCTCAGGAAGTCTGCCTGGATGTTTTCCGTCCCCTTCAGGTGTACCACGGAAATGGATAACAGGTGCTTCTCTGGCCAGAGGAAGATCCTTGCTGCTACTTTCTTTACGCTGGCGTACCTTGTGCCCCCTTGATGCCTGAGATATGCCACCGTGGTCATGTTGTCGGAGTATATCCGGACATGATGGTTCTTGACAAGGGCTGCTGCGGCCTTCAGTGACTCTTCCATTGCCGTCAGCTCCCTTAGGTTTGAAGATCCAGCCTTTATGTTCTGGGGCCATTGTCCCTAGAAGTATCAATCTTCGACTACGGCTCCCCAGCCCCTCAGGCTGGCATCGGTGCATAGTGTTTTTAGAGGAAGCTGATCCCAGCTTACTCCTCGCCTCAGGTCTCGGTAGCTCAGCCACCACCAGAGGGCCGATTTTACATGTCCTGGAAGTAGAACCCTTTTTGACAGGTTGTTTGGATATTTTTTCATATTTGTCAGGACATACGACTGGAGGACTCGCGTGTGAGCTTGTGCCCAGGACACCGCCTGAATGCACGCTGTCAGAGATGGACAATGGCGTCCCTGAGCGTCGGCGCCCTTTGGTCTCTGAACCGGATTTTTTTCTGCCGAAGGTCTTTTTGACGATCTTCGGGAAGAAAGGACGTCCTGTTCTCTGAATCCAAGAGGATCCCCAGGAATTTTTTCCTCTGGGAAGGACAGAGGGCTGACTTCTGGAGATTTAGTATCCACCCTAGAGTTTCGAGAATCTGTAGGGTCCTTGATACGTCCTGGTTCAGCCGGTTTATTGATGGGGCGACGATAAGCAGATCGTCCAGATACGGTACAATGCATATCCCCTGAAGCGGAATGAAGATGACTGCCTCTTTCATGATTTTCGTGAACACCCTTGGTGCTGGGGATACCCCAAACGGCAGGGCGTTGAACTGAAGGTGGCTGATTCCTCGGTCGTGGGTGACTGCAAACCTCAGAAAATTCCGGTGGTCTGGAAGAATGGGTACGTGGTAATACGCATCCCTTAGGTCTATTGTCACCATCTGCCAGCCTCGTCCAATAAGAGGAATCGCTGATCTTACTGACTACATCTTGAATCGACGGTACCTGATGAAGTGGTTCAGGGGTTTTAGATGTATAATGAGCCTGTGCTTTCCTGAGGGTTTCTTTATCAAGAACAGGCGAGAATAATGTCCCCTGCCCTCCTCCTGAGGAGATACATACGAGACCACTTGTTCCCGTAGCAGTTCTTCTAACTGAAGCCACAGAACTTTTTGCAGACTTGGGGAATGCGCTGGGGTAATCCTTAGGGCATGCAGGGGGGCGGGTGCTCGAACTCCAGTTTTAGCCCAAATTGTATAGTGTGCAGGACCCACTGGTTCGAGGTCGTGGCCTGTCATTGGGCGAAAAACTGTGAGAGTCGACCCCCTACCCGGGAGTCACTGCTTTTCCGGGGGCTGCTGCTGCTGGGGCACAAGGATGTTTCTTCCTTTACCCCCTTGCGGGTAGCTCCATCGACCCGTTTTGCCCTTCCCTCTGAACGCCCTTTGAGAAGTCTGTTCCCTTGAGGGACGAAAAAAACGCCTTTTTGTTGGTTTCTGTTCCGGCAGTGACCTATTCTTGTCAAAAACCTTCTCAAGAATGTCATCGAGGACCGGCCCGAACACGTGGTGTCCCTGGAAGGGGATGGCACAAAGTTTTGTTTTGGAAGTGATGTCGCCTCCCCATGACTTCAGCCACAAGGCTCTCCTGGCCGAGTTTGAGAGGACTAGGGACCTTGCTGCCACCTGTACCATTTCTCCCGAAGCATCAGCTAAATAGCCTGTTGCCTTTTGGAGGATTGACAGGGAGTCTAAGATTTCCTCCCTTGGAGTGCCCCCCGACAGGTGGTCTTCCAACGTACGTAGCCAGAAAAACAATGATCTGGCTACGCAGGTGGATGCAATATTTGCTTTGAGCAGGTTCGTAGAGGCTTTCCAGGACTTTTTAAGATGGCTCTGTATTTTGCGATCCATCGGATCCTTCAATTGGGAGGCATCCTCAAAAGGCAAGGACGTCTTCTTAGTGACTTTAGACACTTGGACGTCTATCTTAGGGATCTCCCAAATGGAACTATCTCCTTCTAGGGGGAACCGATTTTTTAGCTCAGAGGGCACCGTAAGTGCTTTCTCGGGGGAGGACCACTCCTGCGTTATTAAATCCTGTATAACCTCATGAACCTCATGAACCGGGAAACCCTTTCTACCTCTGGGTTTCAACCCTCCAAACATCTCATCCTGGACTGAGAGCCTAACCTCCTCCTCCTCCAATCCCATGGTATTTCTTACCATGGAAACTAACTCCTCCATATCCTCTGAGGAGAAATAGTATTTTTTTGTATCATGACTGGAGGTGGACGTGGAGCCCTCATCTTCCCAAATTTCCTCCGACCCCGAGGAACGGACCTCTCCTGAGTCTGAGTCGGCTTCTATAGATGCCCTTTTCCTCTTCTTTGGGGCAGGGCCCTGGGCCGGGGTTTGGGCTGCTATGGAGGTCTGAACCTCCTGTCTAATGAGTCTTTATGCTGTCAAACAGGGAGGGTTGCTCGGTACGCAGTATATTTTGCGTACACGGCTGGCATAAAATTCTGTAATCAGAAGGAAACCTGGCACCACATATACCACACTTGTGGGGGGGTTTTAGGGGCAGAGGCTTTGTCTTCCTGCAAGAGAAGAGAAAGCTTACTCAAACCTGTGCCACCAGTTCGTCTGACAGGCAAGGGACCGGCCCTGCTACTCACTGTAGGAGGGGGAGCGCTGGGCTCCGCAGATGCTGCAGTTGAGGGCTACTCACCGTCCATTCTGCACACACACTCTGCGCTTACCTGGAGCTGCTGCACCCGTTCATTCCTGGTGCTCATCCCTGGTGCTCCTCCCTGGTCCCTGGGGAGGATATTCTCGACCCCCGCCGCCATTGTGATCGTTTCCCGGGTCTCCCCAGGAGTCGGCGCGCGTTTCCCCTTCCTAGGACGCCGGAGACCGCAAACCGGAAGTGCGCGTCACTGCCACTTCCGGTCGACTGCCCGCCCCCTCTGACGCGCGCGCCCTGGCTCCAATGTGGCGCTGGGAGGAGGGAGGAAGCCGGGGAGCTGTGCAGGACCCCGGCAGGCACCATACCACCCCGCTTTACCCCAGAGGGTGCGGGAGGGGCGGCCATGTCCCGAGTCACACCGCGGTGGAGACGGGAGCAGCGCATGGAGGAGGAGAGGCAAACCCCCCAATCTCGGCTGCCCAGCTCTGTAAGTATATAGGGGCTCCGCTCACTGGCCACGGCAGCCCCTTGTGACCTCTTCATGCCGCGATAGGGGACAGGAAAAACACTGAGGTAGCAGGAAGGGGAGGGTTATTTAACCTCTTTGTGTTCCTGTCCCCTATTAGGGCGGGAAGACAACCTCCAAGGTGGCTGTCGTGGAAGGTGACTAGAGAAAAAAGTGTTTTCATACTTGGGAAATCAATATATGGTATATACGTAGGACACCGTGAGAATCGCGGCTCTGACCGGCGGGGATAATTTTACCGCTGATCAGAAGCGGTGTTTGCCAAGCTGTCATGCATATGACAGCTCAGCAAACACTGGACTTTCTGCCCCCCCCATTCAAGTGAATGAGGTCTGGGTTCGAGTCCATGTACTGTTCTGGTACCCTAACCCCAACTTTTTGTAATTGTTCGGCCACACCTGCTGGGCCCGAGCATCCAGGTTGTCCCCCAGCAGGAATGAATCTCTCGCCTCACTCTTAATGGTGTATGTCCCTTGGATTCACACTAGTTCATTGAACAGGGACAGCTGTTCCTCAAAATGGAAGGGGGGGCGATGTTTAAAGACTTAAAGGAGTGTTGAGTAAGTGTTTAATGGTTTATAAAAAAAAAAAGGTACCATACCCTCTAAATGGAGACTTCTAATCAGACCACAGCACATCATGGATGTCAATTTTTGATGCCAACTTTTCCTGGTTCCTCTTGAGGAACCATATGATGGAGGTAAAAATCGAGGCTGTAGACACATTGAGCTATGCAGATAAGTAGATTTTTCTAATCAAGATGCTCAGTTTGTGTTTGTTCACTTAAGCCTATCAACACTGCAGGGGATGCAGACTTGTGCATTTTCCAATCAAGATGCCCTGTTGCTGTTTTTATGCCCTTTTGACTATGTATAGCAGGTGTTACAGATGATTGTGACTTTTGAATAGAATATCCGGCACTTTTGTCTCTCTTGAATCCCACTTAGCTATTTTTTGTGGCCTAAAATCAAAATTTTTTTGTTTTTATCTAGCCTTTTTTTAGGATTGATAGGCCTTGTTTGGTATTGCATTGAATTACAGTATTAGTAATATGACTTATTAGGGTCAGCCAATGGTGAGGGCATTCAATGTAGGGTGCCAACCTCTGTGGCTAGGTAGTGTAATTTATCTATGGACATATAGAGAGAGATTGAAATAGATTGAAATTTCTTATGTATTTTTGTTTTGGGGGCATAAAATAGTTTATCTGCTTAATGTGGTAGAAATTTTATATTGCTCATCTTAATAAACACTTGTTTTATCTTATTAAATCCACTATGAGATTTTCTGAGTTACATTTTAGAGGATACCTTTTCTTCTAATCTATGTTTAAAGAACTTTGCAGCGTTAGTTTTCAGGGGTACTAGAGATTAGGTAGCTTCCCAATATGCATGGGATAGGCTTCTGTGGGAGAAGTTAGCTATGCAGCTTCACTGGCTGAATTCCGTGTCTGAATGCGGCTTTGTAGGTAGATTGCATATTGAATAAAGAAGTCTTCTCTGAAGTCACAGACAAGCAGTGGAGTGGTTAAGGCATCAAGGAGCAGCATGATCAACACATGCCGCCTGTATCATATCCAGGGCCAAACTGGAACCAAAAAGCAGCCCTAGCACAAAAAAAATTCAGCAGCCCATATACAATGCATGTCTTCACCCAAATCGTAGAACAATGACAGGTTGTGCCAAGTTTTGCTTTACGTATTACACCAATCAACTTGAAACATGAAGTGTCTATAGCTTGAATACACAACAGTTTGATACAGACAGCCAGCAGACTATACTAAACACACTGCAGACTATACTGAAAAATACAGCACTGATGAGACAAAATGTTTTATATCCACATTAAAGGGATTGTTCACTAGAAGACCACCCCTCTTACATGCTCCTAGTTTGCGCAATAAAATTAAAAAATCCATTCTTACAAGCTGGACTGGTGACTCCTCCGCGCAGAGCGCTTTGTCCCCCAGTAATGTCATGACATTGTTTATGTGGCATAAGCGCGGCAGAGTAATAGAGGAAATTGATGATCTGCAGCCTTCATAGTACAGTTTGTTAATAACGGGCTGCTCTTGTGCCATAAACAATGTCATGACATCTGCGTTGGTCCTGAAGTAAGTACACTTGTATTTTAGTTGACACATTGGGGGCACAATCACTTTAAAGCTAAACGTTCACATCCCAAAATGCTAGTAATCCTACAGATATGGGGTTAATTTGAATTTTATTCATTCCAGAGTCTCCAGTTTTCAGTTATAGAGAAGCAGCTTATGCGCCTTAAGTCACCACTCAATACATAGCCCAAGGAACTGACTGACAACTAGCTCAGCAGTGCATCAGTACAGAGCCGGCTATCAGTCAGTGATGGTGCAAGGTCACAGTTGCTGCTCACTATGTACTGAGCCGAGTGTCAGTCAGTGATGGTGCACGGTTACAGGCGCCATTCACTATGTACAGAGCCGGCTATCAGTTAGTGATGGTGCACGGTTACAGCCGTCGCTCACTATGTACTGAGCCAGCTATCAGTCAGTGATGGTGCACGGTTACAGCTGCCGCTCATTATGTACTGTGCCGGCTATCAGTCAGTGCTGGTGCATGGTTACAGCCGCCGCTCACCATGTACTGAGCGGTGACTGAAGGTGCATCTCTATAACTGAAAATGGGAGAATGAAAGTTAATTTCCTCCAGGAGGCAGGACACCTTTACAATGCTATTAACCTGTAGATTCCCTTATCTGCAGGTTAATAGCATTTTTGACATGATAAATTCCCGTTAAAGGTGTAACCTCTTCTGAATGCTTATGTTTCCCCCAGTATAATAATAAATATCACCTATTGTCACCTCCAATGCTGCGCTGTTTCAGTGGTTTTGGTACTGGATCTCCCGGGTATCATGTGATATTGTTACATATGTCATGTAATCCCTGCAGACAATCCGCGCTGGCTGTGCTCTCCTCTACAGCGGACAAATCAGACATCCAGAGGAAGTGAGAGCTGCCCTTTCACGTCCTCCAGACGTCAATTATGTTCGTAGGAGATTAAAGCAAAGCCAGCACTGATTGTCTGCAGGAATCACATGAAATAATGTTACATGATACTTCGGAGATCCAGGGCCAACACTAGTGGAATGGAGCCAGCACTCGAGGTGACTATAGGTGATACTATTGTACTGGGGTAAATATAGAAATTTAGAAGGGGTTGACTGAAAAGTCGACAACCCCTTTAAGGCCAGGCAGCAGCTACTATGGCCCTGATTCATCAAGACCCAATACTGGTGCTGTTCATTCAGGGTTTGGTGAGATGTGCCAGAGTGAGAGGTGCTGGATTCTTCAAGCTTCTTATTGAATCCTGCTGCATCTTAACACTTTTTGACTTATCAAAGTGTTTTCAGCCAGATTTCTGGCTGAAAACACTTTGATGAATTGGGGCTTATGTGTCTCTATACCCAAACATCGCCATATAGTGCACCACTATATTACATACAATTTACAATACTGCATAATACACTGCTCAAAAAAATAAAAGGAACACTAAACTACCACATCTTAGATATCGCTGAATGAAATATTCTTGTTGCAAATTTTTATACATTGCATGGTGGAATGTGTTCAGAACAATAAAGCACAACAATTATCAATGTAAATCAAAATGAATATCCCATGGAGGTCTGGATTTGGAATGATACTCAAAATCAAAGTGGAAAATCAAATTACAGGCTGATCGAACTTCAGTGGAAATGCCTCATGACAAGGAAAAGATGCTCAGTATTGTGTATGGACTCCACGGGCCTGTATGACCTTCCCTTCTGTTCATCGCAAGGACATGCTTCTGATGAGGCGGCAGATGATCTCCTGAGGGACCACCTCTCAGACCTGAAGCATCCGCCAACTCCTGGACAGTCTGTGGTGCAACGTGACGTTGGTGGATGGAGCGAGACATGTCCCAGATGTGCTCAGTCGGATTCAGGTCTGGGGAACTGGTGGGCCAGTCCATAGCTTCAATGCCTTCATCTTGCAGGAACTGCTGACACACTCCAGCCTCATGAGGTCTGGCATTTCCTGCATTAGAAGGAACCCAGGGCCAACCGCACCAGCATATGGTCTCACAAGGGGTCTGAGAATCTCATCTCGGCACCTAATGGCAGTCAGGCTACCTCTGGCGAGCACATGGAGGGCTGTGCGGCCATCCAAAAGAGATGCCACCCCACACCATTACTGACCCACTGCCAAACTGGTCATGCCGAAGGATGTTGCAGGCAGCAGATTGCTCTCCAAGGCATCTCCAAACTCTGTCACGTCTGTCACATGTGCTTAGTGTGAACCTGCTTTCATCTGAAGAGCACAGGGCGCCATTGGCTATTTTACCATTCCTGGTGTTCTCTGGCAAATGCCATGTGTCCTGCATGGTGTTGGGCTATGCGCACAAACCCCATCTGTGGATGTTAGTTTCTAACCGTTTGTGCAGACACATGTACATTTGTGGCCTGCTGGAGGTCATTTTGCAGGGCTCTGGCAGTGCGCCTCCTGTTCCTTTTTGCACAAAGGCGGAAGTAGCGGTCCTGCTTATGGGTTGATGCCCTCCTACGGCCCCCTCCACGTCTCCTGGTAGCGCCTCCAGCCTCTGGACACTATGCTGACAGACCCAGCAAACCTTCTTGCCACAGCTCGCATTGATGTGCCATCCTGGATTAGCTGCACTACCTGAGCCTCTTGTGTGGGTTCTAGAGTCCTTCTCATGCTACCACGAATGTGAAAGCACAACCAACATTCAAAAGTGACCAAAACATCAGCCAGAAAGCATTGGTACTGAGATGTGGTCTGTGGTCCCCACCTGCAGAACCACTCCTTTATTGAGGGTGTCTTGATAATTGCCAATAATTTCCATCTGTTGTCTATTCCATTTGCACAACAGCATGTGAAATTGATTGTCAATCAATGTTGCTTCCTAAGTGGACAGTTTGATTTCACAGAAGTTTGATTTACTTGGAGTTATATTCTGTTATTTAAGTGCTCCCTTTATTTTTTGAGCAGTGTATATAAATATTGAAACTTACACACAAGTACACAGCACACACTCTGGGCAACACAGGCCCATTACATACACCTGATATAGTCACATGGACACACACAAATATACACAGCACACACTGGACAACAGAGGATCATTACATGCACCTGATATACATACACAGGCCCCCACATCATACATGTACACAGCACGCATGCTGGACAACACAGGCCCATTACATACACATCATATTGTCGCACAGACATTCATACATGTACTTAGTACACGTGCTGTACAACAGAATGCTCAGCAGTTGCACATCATATACAAGTATGACACACACACACTACAGATACCACACACACCCAAGTATTACACACACATTACAGATACCGTGCACACAAGTATTACACACTACAGATGCCACACACACTACAGATACTGCACATAAAAGTATTACACACACACACACACTACAGATACTGCACACACAAGTATTACACACTCACACTCCACAGATACCATACACACACAAGTATTGCACACACTACAGATACCACACACATACACACTACAGATACCACACACACTTTTTACACACACACTACAGATAGCACACACACGTATTACATACACACTACAGATCCTGCGCACAGAAGTATTACACACACACGCTACTGATACCGCACACAAGTATTGCACAAACACACACACGCTACAGATACCGCAAACACAAGTATTACATACTCTCACACACTACAGATACCACACAAACAAGAATTACACACACACTACAGATGCCACACACACAAGTTACAAGTATTACATACTCACACACACTACAGATACCACACACAAGTATTACACACACACTACAGATGTCACACACAAGTTACAAGTATTACATACTCACACACACTACAGATACCACACACACAAGTATTACATACTCTCACACACTACAGATACCACACAAACAAGAATTACACACACACTACAGATGCCACACACACAAGTTACAAGTATTACATACTCACACACACTACAGATACCACACACAAGTATTACACACACACTACAGATGTCACACACAAGTTACAAGTATTACATACTCACACACACTACAGATACCACACACACAAGTATTACATACTCTCACACACTACAGATACCACACAAACAAGAATTACACACACACTACAGATGCCACACACAAGTTACAAGTATTACATACTCACACACACTACAGATACCACACACAAGTATTACACACACACTACAGATGTCACACACAAGTTACAAGTATTACATACTCACACACACTACAGATACCACACACACAAGTATTACATACTCTCACACACTACAGATACCACACAAACAAGAATTACACACACACTACAGATGCCACACACAAGTTACAAGTATTACATACTCGCACACACTACAGATACCACGCACAAATGTATTACACACACACTACAGATACCACACACAAGTTACAAGTATTACATACTCACACACACTACAGATACCACGCACACAAGTATTACACACACACTACAGATACCACACACAAGTTACAAGTATTACATACTCACACACTACATATACCACACACACAAGTATTACACATACACTACAGATACCACACACGTTACAAGTATTACACACTCACACTACAGCTACCACACACACACAACAGATACCTCATACACACCTCACAAACACTCCTCTGTGGTGCAGGGGAGGCCAGCTCTTCAGCTTCCCCTGCTCAGAGATGCACTCTCCCGGCACATCCCCCGCTGGGTCTTTCCTTCTCTGCCAGTGAAGCAGATAAGAGTAGGGGAAGCTGTCACTGTGCTGACTGGAGCTGCTTCCCTCTCTCTCCCTGGGAGCACACACACAGGCAGGTATGCTGACCTTTTTATCTTAAGTCTTAGGTTTTAAAGGGCCGGCGGCCTATTTTGTAGTTTAGAGCCGCCGGCCCACTGGGCATCTGCCCTCCTTGGCATGCTGCCAATCCGAGTCTGATCATAGCTATAGTTTAGGTGGTGTCCTATGTGCCTTCAGTCTGATCAGTAGTGGTATTTGCTGTACTTCTCATAGCCAACCTGTGCATCGTTTCTGCTCAGTCCTTATGTAATACAGGTTAAGAATGCAGGAGTGTCTAAGTGTTTACAGCCGTGGACCTTAAGAATGTGTGCACACGCTGTGGATCCGCAGCGGATATGGCCCTGCGGAACCGCAGCAGAATCAGCTGCGTTGTACATGTCAATTCTTTCTGCGGATTCCGCTGCGGTTTGCCATCTGCTCCATTGTAGAGATGATGAACCGCAGGGCAAAACCGCTGGCTAATCCGCAGATAAACCGCAGGTCTTCTGACCTGCGGATTAACCTGCGGATTTTACTAAATCCACGCGGACAAATCCGCAGAGCATTCCGCAGCGTGTGCACACACCCTTAGGCTCTTCCTGATAGAAGCCCCAGAGTCGTATACTAAGTTTTTCCCAATTTTATTTGCTGTTTTATCCCCCATATTACACTGCTAATAGTGGGGTAACTTCTTGATGTCTCAAGAGTGTCATCATCAATTAGCAACAGCAACTTCAAGCTGCGCCGTAGTCCTCAAATTTATTTTCCCCAAGTTTTTTTAAAGTCTAAGTTGGCCTAAATTTTTTTTGATTCATCATATAAAAAATGTTAAAAAATTCTTAAGTGCAAGTTGTTACCTTTTCAAAGAATGGGTCTCTAAAATGTCATGTTGGGATGAAGTTGGGTTTTTTTTTTTCAACTCCCAGAGGTAGCCGTGCACTGTAGATACATGATGATCATATTTTGCTCAAATAGGGATAACTCTTAACAAGCCTTTTTTTTTTTTTGTTCAGGTTTGCTTCATATTAAAGGGATATTTCCATCTCCAAAGTCCTATCTCAATGAGTAGTAAGTGTACTAATAATATTAGTAAACACCTCCAATTAGAAATGAAGTATAGTTCTTCTGATACATTATGTTGATTACCCCATGTAAAGCATTGCAGTTACTTGTGTATGTTTGATTAGGGCCACTCATGTAGTGACAGTTGTTAGTGGTCACAAGCATGTACAGTCATATGTTAAAGTTTGGGCACCCCTATTAATGTTAACCTTTTTTCTTTATAACAATTTTGGTTTTTGCAACAGCTATTTCAGTTTCATATATCTATTAACTGATGGACTCAGTTATATTTCTGGATTCAAATGAGGTTTATTGTACTAACAGAAAATGTGCAATCTGCATTTTATCAAAATTTGACCGGTGCAAAAGTATGGGCACCTCAACATAAAAGTGACATTAATATTTTGTAGATCCTCCTTTTGCAAAAATAACAGCCTCTAGTCGCTTCCTGTAGCTATTAATGAGTTCCTGGATCCTGGATGAAGGTATTTGTGACCATTCCTGTTTACAAAACAATTCCAGTTCAGTTAAGTTTGATGGTCGCCGAGCATGGACAGCCCGCTTCAAATCATCCCACAGATGTTCAATGATATTTAGGTCTGGGGACTGGGAAGGCCATTCCAGTACATTGTAATTGTTCCTCTGCATGAATGCCTGAGTAGATTTGGAGTGGTGTTTTGGATCATTGTCTTGCTGAAATATCCATCCCCTGCGTAACTTCAACTTCGTCACTGATTCTTGCACATTATTGTCAAGAATCTGCTGATACTGAGTTGAATCCATGCGACCCTCAACTTTAACAAGATTCCCGGTGCCGGCATTGGCCACACAGCCCCAAAGCATGATGGAACCTCCATCAAATTTTACTGTGGGTAGCAAGTGTTTTTCTTGGAATGCTGTGTTTTTTAGCCTCCATGCATAACGCCTTTTTGTATGACCAAACAACTCAATCTTTGTTTCATCAGTCCACAGGACC
Source organism: Dendrobates tinctorius (assembly GCF_039654945.1). Lineage (NCBI taxonomy): Eukaryota > Metazoa > Chordata > Amphibia > Anura > Dendrobatidae > Dendrobates > Dendrobates tinctorius. The sequence continues at coordinate 26,950,539 of NW_027361716.1, read as the reverse complement.
TTCTTCCAAAATGTAACTGGCTTGTCCAAATGTGCTTTTGCATACCTCAGGCGGCTCTGTTTGTGGCGTGCTTGCAGAAACGGCTTCTTTCGCATCACTCTCCCACACAGCTTCTCCTTGTGCAAAGTGCGCTGTATTGTTGACCAATGCACAGTGACACCATCTGCAGCAAGATGATGCTGCAGGTCTTTGGAGGTGGTCTGTGGATTGTCCTTGACTGTTCTCACCATTCTTCTCTGCCTTTCTGATATTTTTCTTGGCCTGCCACCTGGGCTTAACAAGAACTGTACCTGTGTTCTTCCATTTACTTACTATGTTCCTCACAGTGGAAACTGACAGGTTAAATCTCTGAGACAACTTTTTGTATCCTTCCCCTGAAAAGCTATGTTGAATAATCTTTGTTTTCAGATCATTTGAGAGTTGTTTTGAGGAGCCCATGATGCCACTCTTCATAGGAGAATCAAATAGGAGAACTTCTTGCAAGTGGCCACCTTATATACCTTTTCTCATGATTTGATACACCTGGCTATGAAGTTCAAAGCTCAATGAGGTTACAAAACCAATTTAGTGCTTCAGGAAGTCAGTAAAAAGTAGTTAGGAGTGTTCACATCAAGAAAATAAGGGTGCCCATACTTTTGCACCCGTCAAATTTTGTTTAAATGCAGATTGCACATTTTCTGTTAGTACAATAAACCTCATTTGAATCCAGAAATATAACTGAGTCCATCAGTTATTAGATATGTGAAACTGAAATAGCTGTTGCAAAAACCAAAATTGTTATAAAGAAAAAAGGCTAACATTAATAGGGGTGCCCAAACTTTAACATATGACTGTATATGCAAGTTACTGCAATATCCCACATTGGGTTAGCGACATAGCGAATCAGAAGACGTTTACTACATTTGTAATTGGAGTTTTTTTTCTAATATTATTTTTACTCCTACTACACTTTGGCATAGGGTCTTAGAGATGGTAACACCCCTTTAAGTCTCATTACATCATCTACAAAACATGGTACAAATGTGCGACACAAGACTATGCTTTGAGTTTTACAAAATGTAATGTTCAACTCCACTCTTAACAGCTTTTTTTTCAACTTAAAATGGTTATTGTGTGATGGTGGTATACATTCTGGAGAGTTCCAGCTTTATATTTCCAAAATGTTTGTGTATTTAAAGTAAACTTTATTTTTTATTTATTTATTTTTTATTTAAACTTTATATTTGTTTTCAAAGGCATCAGTAAGAGTCTGGACCCAGTCACTGGACAGCTTGGCAGCACAATTGGCGCAAAACTGACATCTGTTGAGGGATCTCTAAAAGAAAACATTGCCAAAATGGTCAAATCCAAGGTAAAGAATTATTTCACTGTAGGCGTTTCACGATAGGTGTTTCAGTGGGACTAAACTTGGATCATTCATCACTTATCCAAAATCAATACTGCATGTGCTTTATGATACACAAATTACTCATGGAATGTACCGAATGTATATTTTTTATATCTGATAAATTTTGTTGTATAAATCTACCAACATGTTGCCATATTCCATACATACAATTTAACAGCAAAATATAATACAATGTACATAATTTAAAATGAAAAATGATATACCCCAGAGAAACGGACGATATAAATTTATTTTTTAACATAATTGTATAAAGCCACATTAAAGAAGCACTCTGATTATTTTTTTTTTCTTAAATTTGTGTATATGTGTTTATATAGTATGTGTTACTATACTTACTATGTGAAGGTCAGTAAATTGACACACTAGATTTATACTACATGCACATATACACAGATTTATTAAAAAAAAAAAAAAAAATCTTTGCATCTTTAACCCCCTTCCTGACATATGATGTAATTGTATGTCATGGTCTAGAAGGCGTTCCCGCATATTGACATAGTTACATCATGGCGATTATGGCACGATCGCCCCTCAGAGCTTGGCTTAAAGAAGTTGTCCATTACTTTCATATTGATGGCGTATCCATACATATCAATAATGGTTATAGCATATAAAAGTGGTTGATTACTGGGACCCACTCCTTGTCCTGATAGCCCTGCCAACTAAAGGATGAGATTGTAATCTCATTCCTTAGTATCAAGGCCAGCTGGCCTATAAGTCATACAGAGAGTGCTCAGTCGATCATCCGCATTGTGCCTGGCTTGCAAAACGTGAACAGGTGAGTGTCACAACTCACTTTTCACAAGGCAAACAATGGTCAACCCGCACTAGGAGCGCTTTTCTTTTTAATTGCCATCTAAGGTGCCCTTTTGACCATGCCTGGAGCATGGCCTAATACCACACGTTCTGCCAGTGTCACACTGACAGCTTTAATGTATTGCAAGGCATTGGCACAGTGATTTGAGAAGTAATAGTTGAAGTCTCATTGAGAGTTTAACCCCTTACTGACAGAGACAATTTGCTACTTAATGACCAAGCCAATTTTTACAATTCTGACCACTGTCACTTTATGAGGTTATTACTCTGGAATGCCCCTAACCATAATCCTAACCACAAACCTAGCCCTATCACACCCCTAACCCTAATCCAAGTCCTAATCCCAACTCTAATTCTAATCTCAACCCCCAACTTTAGTCTCAACCCTAACCATAAACTTTAGCCCTAACCCTAATTTTATCCCCAACCCTTAGCCTAATCCTTACTTCTGCCACAACTTCTGCGCAGGCGTACTTTATCTGCCCTGTTGAGGACAGCAGAGTACTGCAGTGCGCAGGCGCCGGGAAAGGTCAGAGAGGACCGGCGCCTGCACACTGCAGTACTCTGCTCTGCCTTCAACAGGGCAGATAAAGTACGCCTGCACAGGAGCCGCGGCAGAAGTAAGGAGGAGGATGTCATCGCTAGAAGATGGGAGGCACCGGACTGGACCCTGGGATGAGTATAATCTAACTAGTTTTTCTTATCTTTCAGGTTACATCGGGGGCTTATCTACAGCATTATAGAATGCTGTAGATACAGTTAGGTCCATATATATTTGGACAGAGACAACATTTTTCTAATTTTGGTTCTAGACATTACCACAATGAATTTTAAACAAAACAATTCAGATGCAGTTGAAGTTCAGACTTTCAGCTTTCATTTAAGGGTATTCACATTAAAATTGGATGAAGGGTTTAGGAGTTTCAGCTCCTTCACATGTGCTACCCTGTTTTTAAAGGGACCAAAAGTAATTGGACAATTGACTCCAAGGCTATTTCATGGACAGATGTGGGCAATCCCTTCGTTATGTCATTCTCAATTAAGCAGATAAAAGGCCTGGAGTTGATTTGAGGTGTGGTGCTTGCATTTGGAAGGTTTTGTTGTGCAGGAAACATGCGGTCAAAGGAGCTCTCCATGCAGGGTGAAACAAGCCATCCTTAAGCTTCAAAAACAGAAAAAACCCATCTGAGAAATTGCTACAACATTAGGAGTGGCAAAATCTACAGTTCGGTACATCCTGAGAAAGAAAGCAAGCAAGCACTGGTGAACTCATCAGTGCAAAAAGACCTGGGCGCCCACGGAAGACAACAGTGGTGGATGATCGCAGAATAGTCTCCATGGTGAAGAGAAACCCCTTCACAACAGCCAACCAAGTGAACAACACTCTCCAGGAGGTAGGCGTATCAATATCCAAATCTACCATAAAGAGAAGACTGCATGAAAGTAAATACAGAGGGTTCACTGCACGGTGCAAGCCACTCATAAGCATCAAGAATAAAAACGCTAGACTGGACTTTGCTAAAAAACATCTAAAAAAGCCAGCACAGTTCTGGAAGAACATTCTTTGGACAGATGAAACCAAGATCAACCTCTACCAGAATAATGGAAAGAAAAAAGTATGGCGCAGGTGTGGTACAGCTCATGATCCAAAGCATACCACATCATCTGTAAAACACAGCGGAGGCAGTGTGATGGCTTGGGCATGCATGGCTGCCAGTGGCACTGGGTCACTAGTGTTTATTGATGATGTGACACAGGACCGAAGCAGCCGAATGAATTCTGAGGTATTCAGAGCCATACTATGTGCTCAGATCCGGTCAAATGCAGCCAAACTGATTGGTCGTCGTTTCATACTACAGATGGACAATGACCCAAAACATAAAGCCAAAGCAACCCAGGAGTTTATTAAAGCAAAGAAGTGGAATATTCTTGAATGAATGGCCAAGTCAGTCACCTGATCTCACCCCAATTGAGCATGCATTTCACTTGTTAAAGACTAAACTTCAGACAGAGAGGCCCACAAACAAACAGCAACTGAAAACCACCGCAGTGAAGGCCTGGCAGAGCATCAAAAAGGAGGAAACACAGTGTCTGGTGATGTCCATGAGTTCAAGACTTCAGGCAGTCATTGCCAACAAAGGGTTTTCAACCAAGTACTAGAAATTAACATTTTATTTACAATTAATTAATCTGTCCAATTACTTTTGGTCCCTTTAAAAACAGGGAGGCACATGTTAAGGAGCTGAAACTCCTAAACCCTTCATCCAATTTTAATGTGGATACCCTCAAATGAAAGCTGAAAGTCTGAACTTCAACTGCATCTGAATTGTTTTGTTTAAAATTTATTGTGGTAATGTCTAGAACCAAAACTAGAAAAATGTTCTCTGTCCAAATATATATGGACCTAACTGTAAGTCCCTGATGGCAATGGCCGCATCTCATATCGGAAAAATGAGGTGACAGATTCCCTTTAAGTGAACACCATAAAATAAAGATATAGCTTAGCAAAAACTTTTTTCCATCATACAGCTGAACAAAACGTAGAATGAAATGTGATCAAAAAGTGGTATGTAAATAGAAATTGTATTCCTGAAAACGTCACCTTATCCAGCAAAAAACAAGCCCTCGTTCAGCTCAATCAACAAGAAAATCAGCAAAACATTAAAAAAAACTATACAAATGTGATATCGCTGTTATCATATTGACCCAAAAATAAAGCTGCCTTATCACTTTTACCATCTGGTGAATGGCATAGAAAACAATTCCTAAATTGCTTGGTTTTTTTAATTCTGCCTTTCAAAAAGCAGAATATAATAGAAAATGATCAAAAAATGTGATGTGCCCAAAAATGGTACCAATAGAAAACTCATCCTGCAAAAAATAAGCCCTCGCATGACTGTCAGCAGAAAAATAAAATAGATTATATCTCTCAAAATTATCTGATGCAAAAAGAAAACCTTTTTTTATCGGACGCTCTACACTGAACACCTACATTCGAGTTTACATTTAGAGATTACAAAAAAAAACAGACATTGAGTACCAGATGCTGATGAGTGACGATAGTCAGTGATCAGTGGCTCTAGGACATATGCACGAAGGTAGTACAAAGGAGGGGGCACTGGACAGGAAAAAAAAGTCCTGGCAAAACAGAGTACGGATACCGATCAATGAAGTGCATCACTGACCAGTGCTCAGCAGCTGCAGGATGCACACACATACATGGTGCAGAAGAAAAAAACTGCCTAAAATCAAGCTATCAAGTACCTACCAGTGCTCAGCAGCAGAAGGGGTGGTGGAGAATTTGAGGTGGACAGTTCACAGATAAAAACAGGATGAGACAGGACATAGTTCACTTGGTCAAGTGTGGCAGCTTACGCGTTTCAGACACGCTAGGTGTTCTTTCTCACAGCTACATTTTCAATAAAAGGACATGGTTTTAAATAAATCACAACCAATAGAAAATTTCCAAAGAACCACATGACAAAAACAATTAAAAACAGATGGTAGCAAACAAAAACAATAATTATATAATAATTATTGTTTTTGGGTGCTACCATGTGCTTTTAATGTAACTTTGAGAAAGAACACCTAGCATGTTTGAAATGCGTAGTTTCTACACTTGACCACGTGATCTATGTCCTGTTTTTATCTGTGAAGGTAAATATACAGTATATTAGTCTAGATGGAGGCCCGATGCTCTCGCATCGGGAGGGCGGTAATGTCACGATGGGGGCAGCCTTGAGAATTTCTCCCCCCATGTGCTCACCCACCTATCCACTCTCTCTTTCCCCATGTGCTGGCTTCTCTCATCTGTTCTCTTTTTTTTGATTTGTCTACCCCTTGTCTGCTGTCTCTCTCCTTCCTGTGCTGTGTTATCCCCTCATGTGCTGTCTCGTTTGAGCTGTCTCCCCCCTGTGCTCTGTTTCTCTCACCCTTGTGTCTGACCATGTACAGAACACACCACAGCTCCTGGGCAGGGGAGGAAGCAAAAGAGAATACTGACATTACAGCAGGAGATCGCAGAGGATGTATTTTGGGAGGTAAAATATTGTTTAAAAACAGTCAGTGAAATATTTTACCTCACAAATTTTACCTCTGATCCCCTGCTGTAATGTCAGTATTGTCTTTTGCTTCCTCCCCTGCCCAGGAGATGTGGTATGCTCCGTACACAGTCAGACACAGACAATTTTTAAAATGAACTTTCCTTTGTGGGAAAACCCCTTTAATGTAAGCGGCTTCCTCTGCCTGTAGACATGTCGCGCATCTGCCCCCGGGATCAGCCGAATGATTAACTACACCGGCTCGGAATTCGCGCAGTGCGACGGCTTCCCGCTGGTGGTACCGCGCAAGAGGCTGTGTGAATGTGAGTATGGTGCGTACGGCGTATTGAGCGCGTGTGTGTAGTGCGACGGTGTTCCTCTGGTGGTATCGCGCAATAGATTGGTACCAGCAGCAGTTTCCATATTGAGACACCCATCAACTGGGTGTCCCAATATGGCAGTCGGTGAACTTCCTCTGCTTGGAATTCTGGGATACCGGGACATCTGGACAGAACAGGAAAGGAAAAAAATACAAGGCAATTATATAAATAGATGGGGCATTTGAGATCAGAACGATGCTTCAATTTCAACTGTGAATGAAATAAGTAAACATTTTCCTCTTCTATCGTGTTTTAAGTTTCATATTTTGGAAAACACACTTAAAAGTTTTAAAGCTTTGGCTTATAAATGTAACTATTGAAATGGTGTTAACTGCATAAAATAGTGTCCCATTTTAACATGATTTTTTGTGTTTTTGTAGTTTTTTTTAAACTAAATTATGTATATATTTTTTTCTTTTGCAGAACATCACAGATGCTATTGGTCGATCAGTTGCTGATGCACTTCATGTAACTATCCATACAGCCTACAGAGAAGCTTTCCAACATACTATCCTTCCAGCGTTTGAGAAGGGTTGTCAGTCCATGTTTCAGCAAATAAACAGCAGCTTCAAGCAAGGCACCCAAGAGTGTAAGTTTTTGGATTTTTAATACATTATATATGGTTTTAAATATTTTCTGTTTCTAGAATGAAAAGAAAAACTGTATTTGTTTATGCCACCAATGTACATAGGTGTCTGAATGATGTTAGCACAAATCTCTGTACAAGCAATGGAAGATGGATTATGTGCTATTCTCTCTTCTACAGCCTGACCAGCTGCACATAGATAATCCAGGGTGGAAGAAGCCAGAGGCGTATATAAGCGGGGCAGCCGGGGCATGTGCTCGGGGCGCAGTTGGGCCCTGCAGTCTGGAATGTCTCCCCTGGCAGATGCATTCCGCCTCCCCCTGACTTGGTGTCAGCCGTTCTCTGAGCCGGCTGGCAGCAAACACTGATCAGCTTCAGCTCAAAGTACAGTGATCAATTGTACTTGCATCTTTCAGGCGCGAGTACAATTGAAGCTCTGACTGCCGTGTCAGAGCTACGTCAGCAGTATGATCAGGTCATGTGATCACGCTGCTGACGTCTTTTGCCGGCGCGCAGAAGTGAAAGGAAGATCAGTGGTAAGTGCTCCTGTGGCTGTGGAGCTGAAGACACCGAAGATTCTGCATAGATGGGTAGATTTATTATTTGTGTATGAGGTGATTTATTCCTTATCTGTGGGGGAATTTATTCTTTGTGTGGGATTTATTCAGTGTGGAGGTGGGATTTATGCAGTGTAGAAGAGGAGGTATATGCAGTGTTGAAGGGGGGATTTAAGCAGTGTGAGGGGGATCTATTCTGTGTGGAGTGGGATCTATTTGGTGTGGAGGGGGGATTTATTCTGTGTGCGAGGGTGACTGGATTTGTGCAGACACAGTATGGAGAGCGAGGGGATAAATATGTGAGGAGACAGTATGGCTAACGGGGGGCGCACATGGGGATGGAGGGGCAAATGTGTGCGTAAACAGTATGGGGGGAGAAAAGTGTGAGTGGGCACTGAATAGAGACTGAGTAGTGTGGGGGGCAGTGTAATGCCAAGGAGGAGGAAGAGTGTGATGAGGATGCACAGTGTAGAGACTGGGCCCTATAGGGGGGACACAGTGTGAGAGGATGGTGTGAAGAGGGGGGGCCGGTATGGAAAGGAGAGGGCAGTGTGTGAAGTGCAAGTACCAGAAGAGGGACAGTGTGGGGTCATATTTTGTGCAGGGAATATCGTGAGAGGCAATTATTTATTTAGGGGCTCAGTGTAGGGCACATATTTTTATTCATGAGCTTTATAATGGCACATCTATCTTTAAGGGCATCATGTGAAGATGTGTTGCAGGGGCCCTAAGAAAAAGGAAGTCTGCAGAGACGGGATATGGATGAGAAAAGTCATCATGGGGTCTGGACAAGATGAAGAAAAGAAAGAGAACGACTCCAGAGACATCATCATCTATCAGGTACCTGGATGTAAATGTTTTTTTTGTGACACTGACTAATGCTCATCTTTTTATTTGTTAAGATCATTAAAGGGTTTGTCAAAGTTTGTGCTGAGTCTGCAGTCATTCCATGTACCTGCAGACTTGTGAATTCTCACAGTGTGCACTGCATGTTGTCAGGATTCTCTTGTGTCGGTGATTTGCATACATGCGGTCACATGCCGACGAGAGAACTCAATGAAAATTAATTTAGCAAGGCCTGACATGTCTAGTTGGAATGTGGACAGAAGTATATAAATCAAATACTTAGAATCATAGAATCGTAGAGTTGGAAGGGACCTCCTGGGCCATCTGGTCCAACCCCCTGCTCAAAGCAGGATTCGCTAAATCATCCCAGTTAGATGTCTGTCCAGCCTCTGTTTAAAGACTTCCATTGAAGGAGAACTCCCCACTTCTCGTGGCAGCCTGTTCCACTCATTGATCACTCTGTCAAAAAGTTTTTTCTAATATCTAATCTGTGTCTCCTCCCATTCAGTTTCATCCCATTGCTTCTAGTCTTTCCTTGTGCAAATGAGAATAAAGTTGATCCTTCTACAATGTGACAGCCCTTTAGATATTTGTAGACAGCTATTAAGTCTCCTCTCAGTCTTCTCTTTTGCAAACTAAACATTCCCAAATCCTGCAACCTTTCCTCATAAGACAGGGTTTGCAGACCGGTCACCATTCTGGTCGCTCTTTTCTGATTTTGCTCCAGTTTGTTGATGTCTTTTTTAAAATGTGGTGCCCAAAACAGGACACAATATTCCAGATGAGGTCTGACCAAAGAGGAGTAGAGGGAAATAATGACTTCACGTGATCTAGACTGTATGCTTCTGTTAATACATCCTAGAATTGCATTTGCCTTTTTTGCTGCTGCCTCACACTGTTGACTCATATTCAGTCTGTGATCTATTAGTATACCCAAGTCTTTTTCACATGTGCTGTCACTTAGCCCTATTCCTCCCATTCTGTATATGCTTTTTTCATTTTTATTGCCCAGATGTAGTACTTTGCATTTCTCCCTGTTAAAAACCATTCTGTTAGTTGCTGCCCACTTCTCCAGTTTATTTATATCTTTTTGAATCCGCTCTCTCTCTTCTCTAGTATTAGCTATCCCTCCTAGCTTTGTGTCATAAGCAAATTTAATCAGTTTACCCTCAATTCTTTCATCTAAATCGTTGATAAAGATGTTGAACAATACAGGGCCCAGGACAGAGCCCTGTGGTACCCCACTTGAGACATTCTTCCAACTGGATGTGCAGCCATTTACGACCACTCTTTGGGTCCGATCACTAAGCCAGTTATGAATCCACCTAACAGTTGCCTTGTCCATTCCATACTTAGTCATTTTTTCAATAAGGATTGTATGAGAGACTTTGTCAAATGCTTTGCTGAAGTCAAGATATACTATATCTACAGCATTTCCTTGATCCACCCAATCAGTGATTCCGTCATAGAAGGACATTAAGTTAGTCTGACATGACTTATTAGTTACAAACCCATGCTGACTCTGTTTAATCACTTCATTCTTATCCAGGTACTGACATACATGTTGTTTAATAATATGTTCAAAGATCTTTCCTGGTATAGAAGTCAGACTCACCGGCCTATAGTTGCCTGGGTCCACCTTCTTCCCCTTTTTGAAGATAGGAACAACATTTGCTCTTCTCCAGTCTTCTGGCACTTCTCCTGTTCTCCAAGAATTTTCAAAGATTATGGAGAGGGGTTCAAAAATTTCTTCTGCTATCTCCTTCAGTACTCTGGGGTGTAATTCATCTGGACCTGGAGACTTGAATTCATTTAGGTTAGCTAAGTGTTTCCTCACTATCTTTCTGTTTATAGATATCCTGGATTCTTCTATTCCCTTAATAGGACAGTGAAGAACAGTGGATGTTACATTTCCTTTCTGAGAGAAAACAGATGCAAAATAGGAATTTAAAAGCTCAGCCTTCTCAACATCCTGTCTTACCATTTCATCATTTTCATCCTGTAAAAATCCTATAGCATCTTTGACTTTTCTTTTACTTTTGACATATCCCCAAAATCCTTTATTATTGCTTTTGACATCTCTTGCAAGCCTCAATTCATTTTCAGCTTTAGCTAATCTGATTTGTGCCCTGCAGGTTCTGCAGACAGCATTATATTCTTCTTTAGATATGCCTCCCTCTTTCCATTTTATAAACATTTTTTTCTTCCTTTTTAGAATGTGCTTAAGTTCTGTGTTCATCCATCCTGGTTTCCTTAAATGCTTCCTATTCTTCCCTCTTTTCGGAATTGTTAACAACTGTGCTTTGAGAATTTCATTTTTCAAGATTTCCCATCCTTCCTGGACATTTTTGTCTTTAAGGATAACCAGCCATTGGATCCCTCCAATTCTCTTTCTGAATCCCTTAAAATCTGCCTTTCTGAAATCTAACCTTGACGTCTGAGTCTTCACAGGTCTTCCTCCTCTAGTTATCCAAAATTCTAAAATAGCATGGTCGCTACCTCCTAGGGTCCCAGCCACTTTTACCTCCTCAACCATTTCCTCCCTGTTTATAACGATTAGATCCAAGGTAGCAGTTCCCCTTGTTTTCTCCCCTACCTTTTGGAAGATAAAGTTGTCAGCAAGAGAGGATAAGAATTTCCTTGACCTGTTAGTTTTGCCTGAGAGAGATTCCCAACAAATGTCTGGATAGTTGAAATCTCCCATGACAACTGTGTCATATTTTTTGGAGAACTTGGCCATTTGATGCATAAAGAGTTCATCCATATCTTCAGCTTGCATAGGCGGCCTGTAGTAAATGCCTACAATGGTGTCCTTTCCATTGTTCTGTCCTTGTATTCTTACCCAAACAGTTTCCACAGAACTCCCAGTCTCTGAAGCTTCAATCTCTGTGCAGATATACGCCTTTCTAACATACAGTGCGACACCTCCTCCTCGCTTATCAAGTCTGTTTCTTGCAAATAAGTTGTATCCTTCTAGTCTTGTATTCCAATCATGTGTATTGTCCCACCAAGTTTCAGTGATTCCAATGACATCATATTTCTTTTCCTGTGTTAGTAGTTCCAATTCTCCTTGTTTGTTGCCCATGCTTTGTGCATTAGTATAGAAACATTTTAGTTTGTGATAGGTTTCTCTTTCTCCAATATTTTTATTAATTAGATTCTTTTGTCTTTGTTCTTCCTTTCCACTTGTAATAGCAGAGTTCTCAATAGCATTTGTCAGGTGTATAGCTTTTTCTGGTCTTTTGCTTCCCTTCCCATGTTGTTCTAGTTTAAAGCTCTCCTTACAAGTGTAGCAAGGCGATTTCCAAATACATGCTTTCCAGTCTTCATAAGGTGCAACGGCCAAAACCCAGTGATCGTTGAGCTCACGGAGACTCTTCACTTATCCCAGAAGGTACTGGGAATATGCAAATGATCTCCTCAAGACTCTTCCCCTGGTTTTCCGATTTCCTCTTTTCAGCTGCAACGGCCAAAACCCAGTGATCGTTGAGCTCGCGGAGACACTTCACTTATCCCAGAAGGCACTGGGAATATGCAAATGATCTCCTCAAGACTCTTCCCCTGGTTTTCCGATTTCCTCTTTTCAGCTGCAACGGCCAAAACCCAGTGATCGTTGAGCTCGCGGAGACTCTTCACTTATCCCAGAAGGCACTGGGAATATGCAAATGATCTCCTCAAGACTCTTCCCCTGGACATAACCATCCACTCTTGTCGCCAGCAAGAGAGAATCTTAAGTGTGAAGTGCATGCGCTGTAACTTTCATCTCAAACCTGGACAAGACATTTAATTATAAAATGAAGCCCTGCAGCCAATCTTAACAGCATGTAACATACTGTCAGGATGCAGCTCTGCAGTCATCACATGGCCCCTTCACTCATATGCGATTTTCATGCTTACGGACACCTTAAACAAGTTTATCTTCAAGCTTTTCTCAGTTTTTCACTGAATATTGGAAGAATTAGAGAGGGCAGCTCATCAGAATATGAGTAAGGATACTTTTAGGCTGTGTGCCCACGATGCGATTTTTAAGCGTTTTTGCCGCGATTTTCGGCGCGAAAACGTTTAAAAATCGTGTACAGAACGCCTCCCATGCATTCCCATGGCATTCCGCACATGCTGTGCTAATGCTGCTCTTTTTTCCGCGGCGGAAACGCATCATGATCATTCTTTTGTGCGGAATCGCAAAGAATTGCCGCGATTCCGCACCCATAGGAATGCATGAGAATCGCTTACTTCCCACATGTGGCTATGCCTTCCATGCGGGAAGTTAAGCGTCTCATGTGCGGTTGGTACCCACGGTGTGGAGGAGAGGAGACTGTCCTCCAGACCCTGGGTACCATACCCCTGTAAAAAATCGGGGTATATTTACCTTCCGGCGTCCCGCGCTGCATTCCCGGCCTAAGCGTTCCCAGTAATGCCTTGCGGCAAGGTCCTGTGATGACGTGGTCTCGCGAGATCGCTATAGCAACGCGAGACCAACGTCATCACAGGTCTCGCAAGGCATTACTGGGAACGCTGAGGCCCGGGATGGCAGCGCGGGACGTCGGAAGGTAAATATACCCCGATTTTTTTATTTTTTTATCATTTTTAACATTTTATCTTTTACTATTGATGCCGCAATAGTAAAAGATAAAATGTTAAAAATGATAAAAAAAAATAAAAAAAATTGGGGTATATTTACCTTAGGCGGCCTCAATAGTAAAAAGCTGCTCACGCTTGTCAAACACTATGTTTGACGAGTGTGACCAACCTGTCAATCACTTTCCAAGCGATGCTTCAAATCGCTTAGAAAGTGCTTGAGAAAATCGCGGCAAAATCGCGAACAGAATCGCGGTACAATCCGTTTTTTTCCGCGTTTTTTTCCGCGCGATTTCTCCACGATTGTAATAATAATAATAAAAATAAAGATTATTATTATTATTATTATTACAATAGTGGAGAAATCGCGCGGAAAAAAATGCGCGATTTCTGGGAAGGAGTCCGGTTTTAAGTGTGTGTTTTAACACGCAACGTGGGCACATAGCCTTACACTTACCGCTTTTTTTGCGGTCCGCTATTGCGGCCCCTTTTTGCGGGCCGTATCGCCGCATTTTTTATGGTCTGCCGCAATAACGGAGCGTAAAAAAGCTTGCGGGCATGCGTTTTTCATTTTTCCAATACTATGTAAATAGAATTGGGGAAAAAAAACGGCGTTCTGCAAAACCAGAGCTCACGGTGCACCGCAAAAACTAACTTAAGTTTGTTTTTGCAGCCCCATTGATTCTCAAAGGGGGCCGTGTTCGTACGTTGTGAAAATGATCGAGCAAGCAAGCTCGATCTTTTATCACCGCCGCAAAAGCGGCCCTCACAGCTGTATGGCACACCGTGGAATTTTTTGTGGCCCCATAGAAATCAGCCCGCAAAAACACGGTAAGTGGGAAAGCAGCCTTAGTGTACAAATCACATATGGGATTGGTGAGGGGGGCACCAAACTGAATTGCCAGAAAGCCTGCGTATGCCTCTGAAAGATGCAGTGGATGAACTTTTTGGTAGTTTGACTGTAACTTGACAAATGATGAGGTGATGATGTCCTGAGAAAATGTAGGGAATAATGTTTGGTGAAATATCTGCTAATTCTTCTTTCCTATTAACCCTTTCACAAGCATTCCTGCAAACTGTAGTATATATACGGCGAGATGATTGTGTGGGCTCCCGCTCAGCACTGCCACAATCAAATGCGTGGTTCAACTCTATATGAAAGCTGACACCCTGCAACAACGCCAACGCAGGTGTTTAACACCTCTGATGCCGCTGTGAGTAGTGACCGCAACTTTGGTGGGCATTGCAGAGGGAAGGAGCTCATTCTATACTCTCAACTGCACAACGCAATTGCGCCCACATTGTGACGATGGTCTCCATGAAGACCCAGGCCGAAAGATAGTCTCGGTGTCACCCAGGGACGGTGGCCTGTAAGTTTCTGCTCAGAGCAGGGGTTGACACACCTGTGTGAGAGACGCTGATCTAATGTCCTGCCATTGCAAAAGCACTGCAGAGTATTAGATCAGGGCAGGGAAAGTTGATGTAAGATCCTGGGACAATGTAAGAAAAAAAAAATTATTAAAAATTGTCTAAATATTCAAACATAATATCGAACAAAAAAGAACAAATATGAATCCAATATTTTTTTATGTAAATAAAAAGTGTCACATAACTTAATATCACTGAAAAGAAAAGTTATAGCTCTCAGAATAAGTGATGTAAAAATAATTTTCTTTCTATGAAATAGTTTTCGTGTGAAAGCAGCAAAACTTCTAAAAATATATAAATGTGGTATCGCTGTAATTGTGCTGACCCAAAGAGTAAAGCAGCTTTATCAATTTTAACACACACCAAAAGACAATTCCTGAATTGCTGGTTTGTTAATTCTCACAAAAATCTATATAGAAAGCAGTCAAAAAATGTCATGTGCCTGAAAATGGTACCAATAAAAATATCAACTGACCCCACAAAAAACAAACAATTCACTGTGTCAGCCGAAATATTGAAAAACTATAGCTATCTAAACATGGGGATGCAAAATCATCTTTTTGCAATAAAAAGCATCTTTTAGTGTCTGACAGCAGCCAAACATAAAAAATCCGCTATAAATCTGGTATTGCTATATCACACCTACCCGAACAATAGAGTCATCTAATCACTTACACGCACGAGGAACGGCGTAAAATTAAAACCAATTCTTCACCTGCTGTTGATTTGTTAATTATGTCTCCGAAAGATCACAGTGAGGCTAGTTTCACACTTGCTTTTTTTTGCAGCGCGTTTTTCCCGCAAAAAAACGCATTGAAAAAACGCATACAAAAGCATACAACTGCTGCGTTTTTTTCAAGCATTTTTATGAGCATGCATGAAAAAAACGCAGCGTTTTTAACCCTAACCCTGACCCTAACCCTTAACCAAACCATACTTAACCCTAACCCAAACCCTAACTAACCCTAACCCTTAACCAAACCATACTTAACCCTAACCCAAACCCTAAACCCTAACTAACCCTGACCCTAACCCTGACCCTAACCCTTAACCAAACTTAACCCTAACCCAAACCCTAACTAACCCTGACCCTAACCCTTAACCAAACCATACTTAACCCTAACCCAAACCCTAAACCCTAACTAACCCTGACCCTAACCCCAACCCTAACCCTAACCCTAAACCCCCTTAACTAACCCTAACTCTAACCCAAACCCCTAAATTCCATGGTTAACAAAAAAAACCGCATGTGCAAAAAAAGCATACATAAGCATGCCAATGCGCACATATGCGCACCCATAGACTTATATTGGGTGTCTTGCTGTAAAAAAACGCATTGCGCGCGCATGCGTTTTTTTGAGGCAAGTCGGACGCACAAAAAATGCAACAGGTTGCATTTTGTGCGCCCGAGCGCATACCGCAAAAAAACGCATGCGCGGTAAAACGCGTACAAACGCATGTGTATGCGCACATAAGCGCATCCCATGCAAAGTATAGGAAAAAAAAACGCATGCGCTATTTAGCGCTAAATTACCGCGAAAAAAAACGCAAATGTGAAACCAGCCTAAGGCTCGCCTCATATTAATCCTGCAGTGTACGGTGAGCGCTTACCCCAGGGTTTCTGTGTAAATCTCTGAAATATATGATTCAGATAGAATCCCCAGCGGAAGATTTCCTTTAATGAGGCACATGATTCCCTTTAATGAGGCACATGGTCACTGTGTACACCATCAGACCTGTGATCCGGCAGTGTCCGTCTTATTAGGCGTCCATAAAAGTACGGTCTGCCACAATTTTGTTTACCTCTGAATAGAGACCAGACAGAGTCCAGAGTTAACGCTGCTGCCTCATTATAGTGAGTGGCTCCCTTGTAGGTTTCATCTGAATCACATCACTCTGAGATGGAAACTTCAATGTAAGTGCTGAGCGTAGAACGTCGGATAAACATGATCTCAAATGTTACGTAAAATATTTCCAACAAAAGCTTCAGCTCAATCCACAAAAAAAAGCAAGTCCCCACTCAGGTCCATCATCTGTTAATGGAAATATAGGGACTTCTACGTTAGTGGTAGCACAAAGACTCTGAAAAAGCACTATAGCTCCTTGCCCCTCCCATAAGAAATTCAGCAAATTCTGCGCTCTCAAATCCAAATGCCCCTCCTTTCTGATCTCCACAGTGTACCTAAACAACATTTAGCTTTTTCATGTTTGGCATTTCTCTACTCATTACAACCCTCCTAAATTACAGGTGCATGTTTCCAGAAGCGTGACCTGGGCACTACAATGTATTGGTGACTACATCTTACTGAGCACTGCAATGGCAGTTAACAATTTTCACTCAGCAACTTCGACTCTTGCTTGTTTTTGGATAACACCCATTGAGTGAAAATTGTCACTACACTTGTAGATAAATTCCCAAAGGGATATAATTTCCAAAATGATGTCACTTGAGGGGGGATTCTGCTTTTCTAGCACCTAAGGGCTCTGTATATGAAGTCTGCAAGCTTTTATAGGAAAATCTGTGATCCATGAGGCAAATAGCGCTTTGTCCCTCCCGAGTCTCGCCGTTTGCCTAAGCAGTACTGTAAAGCCACATATGGGGTATTTCTACATTCAGCAGAAATTGTGGGATACATTTTGATGCCATTTTTACGCATTTCCCAGTGTGAAAATATAAGATCTGGGGCTAAAACAAAATTTTGGTGGTAAAACTGTAAATTATTTTTTTCTACATTGCCCAATGGTATAAAATTCTGTGCTACAGCTGTGTGTCAATATGATCACTGCACCGCTAGATGAATTAAAGAGGCAAAGTTTGTAGAATAGGATCACTTTTGGAAGGGTCTTTACCATATTGGAGTTCAGACTTTTCTGGACTGGTTTGAGGGTGCTATTTAACATTTTAAATAGCACCCTCAAACCAGTCCAGAAAAGTCTGAACTCCAATATGGTGCTTCTTCCCTTCTGAGCTTTGCACTGTGCCTCAAAATAAGTTTTTGACCACATATGGGGTATTGGTATACTCAAGAGAAATTTCACAACAAATTTTGGAGTCCATTTATTCCTGCTATCCTTGTGAATGTGACAAAAATTGAGGCCAAAGTAACATTTTTGTGGGATTTTTTTTTTTTACCATTTTCAAACATCAGCATTGTAAAATTATGTGAAACACCTGGGGGTTCAAGGTGCCCGCCACACATCTAGATACATTCATGAAGGGTTTTGTTTACGAAATGGGGTCATTTTTGGGGGTTTCAACTTCTTAGGCAAATCAGGGGCTCTACAAATGCGATATGGATTCAAGTCAATTCTGCATTGAAAAAGTCAAATGGCACTCATTCCCTTCCGAGCTCTACCATGTGCCCAAACAGTGGTTTACCCCCACATATGGGGTATCAGCGTACTCAGGACAAATTGCACAATAACTTTTGGGGTCCTGTTTCCCTTGGGAAAATAAAAATTGGGGGTGAAAAGAAGATAATTTTTGTGGAAAAAATTATTTCTTAATTGTACAGCTGTACGTTATGAACTTCTGTGAAGCCCTTGGGGGTTCAAGGTTCTCACCACATATCTAGATAAGTTCCTTGGGGGGTCTAGTCTAGTTTCCAAAATAAGGTCACTTGTGTGGGGTTCCACTGTTTAGGCACATCAGGGGCTCTCCAAATGTGACATGGCGTCCAATCTCCATTCCAGCCAATATTGCGTTGAAAAAGTCAAACGGCGCTCCTTCCCTTCCGAGCTCTGCCGTGCACCGAAACAGTGGTTCCCCCCACATATCAGGTATCAGTGTACTCAGGACAAATTGCACTATAACTTTTGCAGTCCAATTTCTCCTGTTACCTTTGGTAAAATAAAAAAAATTGGACCTGAATTAAATATTTTGTGAAAAAAAGTTAAATGTTCATTTTTTTTTTTTTTTTTTTAAACATTCAAAAAATTCCTGTGAAGCACCTAAAGGGTTAATAAACTTCTTGAATGTGGTTTTGAGCACCTTGGGGGGGGCAGTTTTTAGAATGGTGTCACTTTTAGAATGGTGTCACCACTTCAAATATGATGTGGTCCCTAAACAAAAAATGGTGTTGTAAAAATGAAAAATCGCTGGTCAACTTTTAACCCTTATAACTGCCCAACAAAAAAAAAATTTGGTTCCAAAATTATGCTGATGTAATGTAGTGGGAAATGTTACTTATTAAGTTTTTTTGTGCAATATCTTTGATTTAAGGGCACAAAAATTAAAAGTTTGAAAACTGCAAAATTTTCAAAATTTAAGCCAAATTTCCTTTTTTTCACAAATAAACGCAATGAATGAAATTTTACCACTAAGGCCTCTTTCACACTTCAGTTTTTTGCATCAGTTCAAATCCGCCAAAAAGGCAGACAAGCGTTCTCAACTGATGTGAACGGATGGCACAGGATCCGTTTTCAGCCGGATCCTGAAAATGAGGAAATTTAAAGGAAACGCTGGCCGGGAAAAAGAGAGAGAGAGAGATTGATTTTGTTTTTGTCCGGCACCCAGAAAGAATTTCGGGTTAAATTAGTGTCTGGAGGATCCGCCAGAAAAATAAACGTTGCAAGCTCCGTTTTGAAATCTTTGAGGATGGTGATGGACAGCAACTTTTGGCGGATCCGCAAAAAAAAAAACGGATGCAACGGACGGCAATCCGTCACAATCCGCCAGTAATGGAAGTCAATGGGGAAAAAAAACGGATCCTCAAAAGAAAATTCAGGATCCGTTTTTTTCAAAACCTGGCGGATTGTGACTGATTGTGAAAAACTGAAGTGTGAAGAGGCCTAAGGCTACTTTCGCACTTGCGTTTTTTTTGTGCTGCGCTGCATGCACAGTGCAAATGCGCATAAAAAACGCATCATGCGTTTTTTATTCGTTTTCTTGTTTTTTGCGCATGGTTTTTGCAAAAAACGCATGTGTTTGTTTGCGCTGATGTGCGCATGACCATACGCACGTCAGTGCTCCCATAGACTTTAATGGGATTTGGGTGAATTTCGTGCGCATGCGTTTTTTTGAAACAGGTCGGACGCACAATAAATGCAACAGGATGCATTTTGTGCGCCCGGGTGCACACTACAAAAAAACGCATGCGCGTACAAACGCATGACAATGCGCACCCATGTTAAGTATAGGGAAAAAATGCATGCGCATTTATGCGCAAAAAAAACGCAAGTGTGAAACCAGCCTAACATGAAGTACAATATGTCGCGAGAAAACAATGTCAGAATCACTGGGATCCATGGAAGCGTTCCAGAGTTATTACCTCCTAAAAGACAGTGGTCAGAATTGTAAAAATTGGCCCGGTCATGAATGTGCAAACCACCCTTGGGGGTAAAGGGGTAAAACTTGAACAAAAAAACTTTCTTTTGAAGGGTTTTAAATTCATATTGGAGCATAACGTATTCTCCTTTCAGGATTACATATACATACAGCAGTTCGGCACTGTAATAGGGACTTGGGTAGCCACAAATTTCGCAAATTTATGGGGCGATCCGAGACCCTGTCGCCATTAACATCTACTAAATATGTCAAACACATTTATTACCGCCGTTATATGGATGATCTGTTCATATGATATGGAGGGGCAGCATAGAATTCACAAATTAAACCATAAAGCATGGGGACTCTCTTTCACCTCTAACAGGTTGAAGGAGAAGATAGTGTTTTTGGACCTGGAAATTACAATAAACAACAAACCATTACTAGTAAAACGAACATAAACCCCTAAGTGACAGAGCCAATTTGATTATTAATGACCCAGCCAATTTTTACAATTCTGACCACTGTCACTTTGAGGTTATACCTCTGGAACACATACCACTGATTCTGAGTTTGTGTTTTAGTGACATATTGTACTTCATGTTAGTGGTAAAATTTCTTAAATATGACTTGCGCTTATTTATGAAAAAAATGTAAATTTTGCAAAAAATTACCAAATTTTGCAGTTTCCAAACTTTTCATTTTTGTGCCCCTAAATCAGAGAATCCTATCGTACAAAATAGTTAATAACATTTCCCATATGTCTACTTTACATCAGCACAATTTTAAAAACATAATTTTTTTTGGTTAGGACATTATAAGGGTTAGAAGTTGACCAATGATCTCTCATTTTTCCAGCAAAATTTACAAAACCTTTTTTTAAGAACCGCCTCACATTTAAAGTGAGTTTGGCGGGTCAATATAACAGAAAATACCCAAAAGTGACATCATTCTAAAAACTGCACCTCTCAAGGTGCGCAAAAGCACATTCAAGAAGTTTATTAACCTTTCAGGTGCTTCACGAGAACTAAAACAATTAAAACCTACAGGAGAAAAAGTGAGCAAAAACCCTGCTGTAACTAAGTAAAAAATCAAAAAGTGCATTATAATAAGAGTTTTTAGTATTACCTTTTTGTGATAAAAAAATAGCATACAAGCCCTTCCTACCAAGACAATGTAACTCTGCTAGTTATAGTCCTACAACTTACACAATGTGTTAGAACTAAAATAATGTGGAATGTTTTCACAATAAATTTACTTTGGAACCAAACTTTTTTTTTTTTTTTTATTCACAAGGGTATCAGGAGAAAATAAACCACAAAATTTGTCGTATAATTTCTCCGGAGTATGCCGATACCCCATATGTGGGGGAAAGCCACTGTTTGGGCGCATTGCAAGGCTCAGAAGGGAGGGAGCACCGTTTGACTTTTTGAACGCAAAGTTGGCTGAAATCCGTGGCAGGCGCCATGTCATGTTTAGAGACCACCTGATGTACCTAAACAGTGGAAACCCCCAATTCGAACTCCAACCCTAATACAGCCCTAATCCCAACCCTAAACCCCAACACTGCAACCCTAACCCCAACACCATAACGGAAATAATTACATTTTTTTTATTTTATTATTTTTATCTAACTAAGGGGATGATAAAAGGGGGTTTGATTTACTTTTTTTTGTTTATTTTGATCACTGTCATACGGTCTATCACAGTGATCAAAATTAACCAATAGGAGACATCTCCTATTGTTGCCGGGTGGCGGCCAATTCAACCCTTAGTCCGGCACCATCCATAGTTAAATGTTATGTAACAGCATTCCATATCGATACCCATATGGGATGCTGCTACATACCATTTAAAAGAAATGTCACCACTTTTTTGGCATATCATGTAAAAACATCATTCAATTTAGTGTCAGCTCTGCATTTTACAAGTACTTTTTATACCCCTTGACTACCCACCAGTGATACATAAATACCATTTTTATTCCTCCCGCAGTATATGTAAATATGCTCGGTCCGATGGGCCAGGCTTATTGTCCGTCTCTTCCTCCCTCCTGGCTTGCTCAACGCATTCCTTTTGGGTAATTCCTGCGTTCGCGTAGTTACCGTGCGTGTGCATTCAAATGGTCCCTCGCGTGTGCGCAGTATGCTTTGGTCAACTGTGGGCAAAGCCAAAAACAGTATTGCGCATGCGCCGGAATAAGCGATTGCGTTTTATGGCCCGAAATCTCCTTTCTCAGGGACCGATTTACCATCCCCGTGTAACCAACCTTCATTTGACAACGTGGAATTTGAGAGGACGCTATTAATAGAATAGGGTTTCTGTCCCAATCTTGTCATCACTGTACTTCAAAGTGAAAAGGTTTCCACCACTAGAATTTATGCCAGAACATGGAGAAAATTTCTAACTGCTTCTGAATCAAGGATTGAGGATGTGGCTTCAGTTGGTCGGGTTCTGGCTTTTCTGCAGAAAGATCTGGAACTATGCCTACCCACAAGCACCCTCAAGGTCTAAGTGTCAGCTCTGGAGACCCTGTATAATTGTGATCTGGCACAGTATTATTAGGTATCTAGATTTATTAGGGCTACATCTAGATCCAGGCCCATCATAAAAGAAAGAGTAGTGCCATGGGATTAAATCTAGTCTTAACCATCACAGAGTCACCATTCATGCCTTTTAATTTAGCATCTGTAAAAATTCTTTCCCGTAAATGAGTCCTTCTGGAGGCTTTAACATCTGTCCAAAGTGTCAGTGACATTTAGGCCCTTTCCAGAGTCCCACCATTCACTCAGTACTGGATGACAGAGTAATTTTGAAGCCTGATCCATCCTAGCTACCTACCTAAAGTGACATCCTGGTTTCATAGGTTACCAGAGAAAAATCTTTTGTGCAATCCCAAAGAATCAATAGGAGAAGTTTAATACACTGAAATAACATCTATCAAAGTACCTGTCTGTTACTGATTGCTGGAAAAGGAATAGTTCTTTGTTTGTGTCCTACCAGGGACCCAGAAAGAGGCTTAAAGCTCCAAAACGTACAATAGTTAGGTGGATTAGTGAGACCATTTCTTTAGTTTATTCTGCAAGTGGCAAAGTAATTCCAGAAGGTCTGAGGGTTAACTTCACAAGGGCTGTGGCAATCTCCTGGGCTGAGAGATTGGACGTCTCAATCTAGCAGATCTGTAAGGCAGCAACCTGGTCTCCTCCTTCCTCTTTCTATATAAGCATTATAGACTGGATATGGGTTCCTCTTCCAACCTCACCTTTGGAAGAAGAGTGCTCCAGGCTGGTGTCCCACTCTGAATTCTTACTTTCTCTGAAATTCTCTTTTGGTGTTGTCATGGGTGATGGATAAAGTCTTACTTACCGGTAATGGGATTTTTCGGAACACATGACAGCACCTTTATATTCCCTGCAATCATATGTAGGTGAAGACTTCTTTTATTAGTGTATAAGTTTACGTTTAGGGTTGTGATTGTGATATGGGTAAAATTTAAAATTATTTACAATAACCATTAGAAGCCTTTTTTTGCTCTGTAATCAAACTGATGTGTGTGAGAGGTGCTGCCCTTTTATGCCTCTTGTTTTCCTGTCCTTGAAGGACAGATCCCCTATCTCATGATGCTGTAATTGGTTCCGAAAAATCCTGTTACTGGTAAGTAACAAAGTATTACCGTAAATTAGGAGAATTTGTGGTTATTCTCCTAATTTAATACTATGATTCGGTCAACGGTTTTACCTGTGGATCCACTGCAGCTTTCAACTTGGATGAGTCTATATGACGTAATATCATAAAAGATCAGGTGAGTGCAAACTGATCAAGAATTTTTAATAACCATCAGTTAAGACACTGTTGGCGTTTTTCTCTCCTGCAATGTTTCTTTGTGGTAAGTAACAAAGACTTTATTGTTATTTTTTGCTTGGTTCACTGTGTGGAAAAATTGATATGACCAATTTATTTGTCGAGTCAGTATGAGGCAAATGCAATTCTGGGATGTATTAACAGAAGCATACAGTCTAGATCACGTGAAGTCATTATTGCCCTCTACTCCTCTTTGGTCAGACCTCATCTAGAATACTGTGTCCAGTTTTGGGCACCACATTTTAAAAAAGACATCAACAAACTGGAGTTCAGTGAAGAGTGACCAGAATGGTGACCAGTCTGCAAACCATGTCCTGTGAGGAACGGTTACAGGATTTGGGAATGTTTAGCTTGCAAAAAAGAAGACTGAAAGGAGACATAATAGATGTCTACAAATATCTCAAGGGCTGTCACATTGTAGAAGGATCATCTTTATTCTCATTTGCACAAGGAAAGACTAGAATCAATTATGTAAAACTGAATGGGAGGAGACTCCGATATTAGAAAAAACTTTTTGAAAGTGAGGAGGGTGATCAATGAGTGGAACAGGCTGCCATGACAGGTGGTGAGTTCTTAAATGAAATTCTTCAAACAGAGGCTGGACAGACATCTGTCTGGGATGATTTAGTGAATCCTGCTTTGAGCAGGGAGTTGGACCAGATGACCCAGTAGGTCCCTTCCAACTCTACCATTCTATGATTCTATTTTGCACTCCACGGCTCTGTTTACTTCACTTCCGGGGCGTGGGCCAGTGACACGCATCCTGCTTTCCACATTCTATGGCGCAGGACACAAGGATACAAAGGGGAGGTGCCACGATTGCAGAGATGGAACACAATTTGCCGTCCACGTATGTATTCTATCTATATGGGATGGAAGTGAGGACATTGCCTGACAATGGCGCCAGATATGAATATACAACAACAGCACCTCAACTCCGCCGCACACAGCATTGACTTTGGCAAGGGGGAACACTGAAGCCCTCAACACTGGATCCCCTGATGAACCTTTACACTTCTTAAGGGGGAAACACGTTGGGATTAAGAGGGAATCTAATGGCGAATAAGTGCCACAATTATATGGAACTTACCTTTTATGGCTACTGATAAATGTTTATGTACCCACTAGCTTGCTGGCTCTTGGAGAGAGTAGATTGCTAATCTCATCATTGTGTGGGATTTTCTGTATAGCAGTCTGATACTTGGGCCAGGTTCACATAGCATTAACCAGCCCTATCAACGCATAGCGTTGACGGGCTGCGTTAACGCTATAGCATAACGCGATATGCGTTATGCTATACCGCTAGCGCTGATGATTCATCAGCGCTAGCGGTGACATGCTATGACCACTAGCACTGATGAATCATCAGCGCTAGCTGTGACCGAGCCTCAGACGCTGCAGGCCGCGTCCGAGGCTCCGTCAGTGCTTAACGGCACATAGCGAATGTGTACCGCTTTACGGCATACGTCGCAATGCGCTAGTTAATGGGAGGCTATGGCAGCGTTATTGGACTGCTTTACACCGCGTTATACCGCTGTGTAACGCAGTCCGTTAAACGGACTGTCATATTGCGGTATGAACCCAGCCTTAGGTGTGCATCCATCTAGCTGTTGCCCCTAGGTCAAAAGAGAAGTAGGCTATTTGAATAACCCAATAAGAAATAATTGTCTATAAGTACCATGTTTTTTAACTCATCTTGTCTGTTATACACCCATGTGATTTTTTTTTTTTTTTTAGGGAGCAGAAGTATGTATACTTTAGGACTGTATGACCATTATAGGCATTGTGCTATGGTCTGTCACCTTTTTTTTTGTTTGCTAAACTGCAGCCTGGAATGGGGCCGAATTACCATTAATGTAATTATATACTCTGGTCTAGCCACACACCCCCTCTTTTTTTTTTACTTTGGGGTTAGTGATTTCACATCTTGGCTGCATATCTCCTTGAACATAAAGCATTAATTACTAGATATTTATCTTTTCACCAGACCTTGCTTTAGTCTGCAATTTTGGTATACTTCCTGTAATTGTTTCTGTATGTGTGTGTTTTTGTGTATTTTTCAGTGTGTAGTATGTTGAGGGTGCACTAGGGTCTTTAGGGCTTCTGACGTCAAGCTGGGGCGCCATCGCGTCTACAACCAGGGTGCCAACCTCCGCTGGCATGTAGGGCGTTTTTGCAGGGCTTCTCTAGGGAGATATTAGTCCTTTGGATAAGTTATTATACTTTCCTTGGCCCTCACTTTTTTGCACCTTTTTAGGTATTTTTTTGATATCTTAAATATAATAATAAAGTTTTATTCTTAGAGGTCTAATTTTTCTTGTTAGCAAAATCTAACCTTTTTCCCAAAAATGGTGACAAGAAATATGAGGTTGGTACTTTTATCTTGTTGCTGGTGCTGAATTTTTGTTAATTAGGGTGATACATATGGATATAAAATATGACTAGTGGATCCATTTGGATGAACACTTAAATGGGCTGCGCTGCAGGAGTAAATCAGTTCTACTAAAGAAATGATTGTGAGAATAAGGGTATGCGCACACGTTGCAGATTCTGTTGTGGAATTTTCCACGCAGATTTTGCGAAATCCGCAGCTAAAATGCAGTTTTTACTGCAGTTTTTGTGCGGATTTACCCTGCAGTTTTACACTTGCAGATTTCTGTAATGGAGCAGGTGTAAAACTGCTGCAAAACTGCACAAAAGTGACATGCTGCAGTTTTAAATCCGCAGCATGTGCACTGTTTTTTGTTTTACATAGTCTTGAATGATACTGTACATCACTTGCAGTTCTGCTGCAGTTCCTCAGGGCCAAATCTGCTGCAGAACTGCAGCAGAATCCGCACCGTGTGCACATACCCTAAGGTTTTTTTTATTCACAACTGAAGAATTGATTAAGGCTATGTGCACACGTTGCAGATTTGTGTGCAGAATTTTCTGCCCAAAAACTGCATCTCCTGGCAGAAACTGCAGGTGCAGTTTTAGTGCTTTTTTTGCACGGTTTTTGTCCTGATTGTATGCGTTTTTGCTTGTGTTTTTCATGCAGATTTGTCTGCGTTTTTGTAAAGCCAAAATAAAGAGAAGAAAAGTCAAAAAAAGAAAAAAAAAATGTGATGTCATTTCCTAGTCCAACCTCTTCTCAATCTCCATTTTGGAAAGCCTCATAGCAAACTTTGTTCTTTATCCAAAGAGCAATGTTATATACCCCTTATGTTATAGTTCAAAAAATACTCCATGAAATTTTGAAATTATAACTTTATTCCAAAAACGATAAAGACTTTATGACCAACATAGTCATTTCTTTTATAAATAAATGTTTCAAAATAAATTAATTGGTGCAACAAACAAGACTGTTGCCTTACAAGAACGAATATGGTCTCAGAAACAGGTGTAAGCAGGTCTGGTGTCGGCAACGCTGAATTTATGGCAGACTTTATCATCATGTACCTGCCTTATTTCTTGTCTTTGACCCTTTCAACTAATTTAAAATGGTGTATTCTGGGCTGTAACCCATGTGTTCTGAGTGAGGCCGGGGTCACACTAACCGACGCAAAATACGGTCAGTATTTTACAGGCGTAATACGGATGAATGACCCCTAAATAGTGCTCCGTATGTCATCCGTAATCAAGGTGTGGTCGCGTATTTTGCGCATGTGAGCATCTGTATGTAATCCGTATGGCATCCGTATGGCGAGATTTTCTCGTCACCTTGCAAAATGGACATATAATGGAGCCCTATGACAGGTTTTATAACAGAAACCAAAGAATAGATATAGACTCATAGAATGCATATACTGTATATATGTATTCTATGTGTATATATCTATTCTTTCGTTTCTTTATTAAACCTGTCAGTGTGAGTTTACTGTACAGCGCACTGAATTGCCGGCTTTGCTAAAAGACACCTGGTGCGTATTTCTCGCAAGTCACATGTGTGGTCCGTGTGTAATCCGTATTTTTGGCGCACCCATAGACTTGCATTGGCGTACTACGGCCGTAGTACGCTGACAATCGCAGCATGCTGCGATTGGCACGGAGCCTAGAATACGGATGAGAAATATACGGCTGGTGCGAGGGACCCCATAGAGAATCATTGGTCCGTGTCTAATGCGTGCTTTTAGCGCCTCTCACTCGGCCGTATTCCTCGCCAGTGTGACCCCGGCCTTAGAATCACAGTAGTAGGAATATTTTATTGGAGGCCGCTGATAGCGTTGGTCATCACGCTGTGGTGGTGGTGGTGGAGGCGGAGGCCTTGCCCGCACACTCTGTGTGACCCCCATGACAATATCCGGTAATGTTGAGATCGGTGCAGGGTCTTCGAATGCAGATGGTAGAGCATGCACACTTGTCATGAACTTTGTCTGCCTTTCCGGTGACTTTAACCGAGCCTTGCTGGATATACAGGCACCAAATAAATCCAAGTAATCTTCCCTTGAAGATTTGTTGATGAGATCGATGGTGTCATTTACCCTTTTAGTTGTCTCATCCATTTTTTTTTTTCGGTTTTGCTTTTTTTTGGGCTGTGGCTCGGTTAATGCCACCGGATTGGCAGCTCTTTCTGTGTTTGTGGCGGGATCATTTTGGGGAGCAGAACAAGATGCTGTCCCTGAAGATGACGCAGCCGAACCTACAACAGAACTAGATGGAGAGTCAGGTCCACAGAATGAAGATCCATCCATGGAATCAGCGGTTCCTGATAGCTCTTGGCTGGCGTCTTCTGCGTGCTCAGGAGCCGAAATGTTTCCTTCAGTGTTGTAATAAAACAAAAAAAAACAAGTCTTCAGTATTAATTCAATTTTTAATCATCATTACGACATTCAAATTATATCTAACATATCACCTCCTCAAAGTTCTGCTGGTTATCAAAAAACTCAAGTCGTCATAGAGACTAAAGTGGATTTTGGCCGGTGATGAACCACTCTTCCCAATATTGTTTTGTATTTTTTGGAATCGATCTCGCACCAACCTCCAACGTTGCTTAAGATCTTTATCTAAAATAAAAATCACAACACATTATGATCCTTGCAATACGTTTTAAAATGAATAGTCGTTATGTTTAAAGACCATAAAAAAGTAATTACTAATTTTCTGCTGCAGGGCTTCAGTGTACCCATCAAAATCAGGATAAAGCTCCTGGCAGATTCAGCGCCAACAAATATACCTTGCATATTTATCTTTGTAGGCGTCATCGGCCGAGTCCCAGATAGCTGACATGTCCCTTAGCTATAGTGGATAACAATATGTATTTAACATCTTCATATTTATTTGGTTATCATACACAAAATCTAATTTAAAAAAAACAAACAAATATATGTATATATCTAATATATAAAGCTCAAGTGTATGTATGTGTGTGTGTGTGTATGTCTAGGATTGGCATCCGCACCGTCGCAGCTACAGCCACAAAATTTGGCACAGTCACACGTCTGGACCCCGAGAGTGTCCTAGGCTATGTTGTGAGGCGAAATTTTAACCCTGCGCATTCCAATTCACCAAACAATTTTGCCCCTATCTACATTATGGGGAAAAAGTGTGTGTATCAAGCCCCGCCCCTCATTATGATGTCATAATGGTTGCCATGGCGACTCTGATGTCATCATAGGTTGCAAGCCCCGCCGCTCATTATGATGTCATAATGGTTGACTATGGGATGGAGGATGTGTGATGGGTATATGGGCACTCGACTATGGAATGGAGGATATGTATGACGGGTATATGGGCACGAGACTATGGGATGGAGGATGTGTGATGGGTATATGGGCACTGGACTTTGGGATGGAGGATATGTATGACGGGTATATGGGCACGGGACTATGTGATGGCAGATATATATGATGCGTATATGGGCATGGGACTATGGGATGGAGGATATGTATGATGGGTATATGGCATGGGACTATGAGATGAAGGAAGTGTGATGGGTATATGGGCACTCGACTATGGGATGGCGAATATGTATGATGGTATATGGGCATGGAACTATGGGATGGAGGATGTGTGATGGGTATATGGGCACTCGACTATGGGATGAAGGATATGTATATGGGCACGGGCCTATGGGATCGTGGATATATATGATGGGTATACGGGCACGGGACTATGGGATGGAGGATAATTATTATTTGCTATAACTAACCACAGTTAGTTACTATGCCCGGGCAGCGCCGGGCTCTTCAGCTAGTGTATGTGTGTGTGTGTGTGTATATATATATATATATATATATATATATATATATATATATATATATATACAGTGCCTACAAGTAGTATTCAACCCCCTGCAGATTTAGCAGGTTTGATAAGATGCAAATAAGTTAGAGCCTTCAAACTTCACACAAGAGCAGGATTTATTAACAGATGCATAAATCTTACAAACCAAAAAGTTATGTTGCTCAGTTAAATTTTAATAAATTTTAAACATAAAAGTGTGGGTCAATTATTATTCAACCCCTAGGTTTAATTTTTTGTGGAATAACCCTTGTTTGCAATTACAGCTAATAATCGTCTTTTATAAGACCTGATCAGGCCGGCACAGGTCTCTGGAGTTATCTTGGCCAACTCCTCCATGCAGATCTTCTCCAAGTTATCTAGGTTCTTTGGGTGTCTCATGTGGACTTTAATCTTGAGCTCCTTCCACAAGTTTTCAATTGGGTTAAGGTCAGGAGACTGACTAGGCCACTCCAACACCTTGATTTTTTGCCTCTTGAACCAGGCCTTGGTTTTCTTGTCTGTGTGCTTTGGGTCGTTGTCTTGTTGGAAGATGAAATGACGACCCATCTTAAGATCCTTGATGGAGGAGCGGAGGTTCTTGGCCAAAATCTCCAGGTAGGCCGTGCTATCCATCTTCCCATGGATGCGGACCAGATGGCCAGGCCCCTTGGCTGAGAAACAGCCCCACAGCATGATGCTGCCACCACCATGCTTGACTGTAGGGATGGTATTCTTGGGGTCGTATGCAGTGCCATCCAGTCTCCAAACGTCACGTGTGTGGTTGGCACCAAAGATCTCGATCTTGGTCTCATCAGACCAGAGAACCTTGAACCAGTGTGTCTCAGAGTCCTCCAAGTGATCATGAGCAAACTGTAGACGAGCCTTGACATGACGCTTTGAAAGTAAAGGTACCTTACGGGCTCGTCTGGAATGGAGACCGTTGCGGTGGAGTACGTTACTTATGGTATTGACTGAAACCAATGTCCCCACTGCCATGAGATCTTCCCGGAGCTCCTTCCTTGTTGTCCTTGGGTTAGCCTTGACTCTTCGGACAAGCCTGGCCTCGGCACGGGAGGAAACTTTCAAAGGCTGTCCAGGCTGTGGAAGGCTAACAGTAGTTCCATAAGCCTTCCACTTCCGGATGATGCTCCCAACAGTGGAGACAGGTAGGCCCAACTCCTTGGAAAGGGTTTTGTACCCCTTGCCAGCCTTGTGACCCTCCACGATCTTGTCTCTGATGGCCTTGGAATGCTCCTTTGTCTTTCCCATGTTGACCATGTATGAGTGCTGTTCACAAGTTTGGGGAGGGTCTTAAATAGTCAGAAAAGGCTGGAAAAAGAGATAATTAATCCAAACATGTGAAGCTCATTGTTCTTTGTGCCTGAAATACTTCTTAATACTTTAGGGGAACCAAACAGAAATCTGGTGGTTTGAGGGGTTGAATAATAAATGACCCTCTGAATAAACTTTTCACAATTTAAAAAAAAAATTAAACAAAGAAATAACATTCTTTTTTGCTGCAGTGCATTTCACACTTCCAGGCTGATCTACAGTCCAAATGTCACAATGCCAAGTTAATTCCCAATGTGTAAACCTGCTAAATCTGCAGGGGGTTGAATACTACTTGTAGGCACTGTGTGTATATATATATATATATATATATATATATATATATATATATATACACACATCTCTATATGTTATATATACACTGCTCAAAAAAATAAAGGGAACACTCAAATAACAAATCCTAGATGTAAGTGAATGAAATATTCTCATTGAATACTTTGTTCGATACAAGGTTGAATGTGCCATCAACATTATCACAGAAAAATCATCAATGGAAATCAAATTTTTGAACCAATGGAGGCCTGGATTTGGAGAGACATCAAAAATAAAAGTTGAAAAAAGTCAAAATGATGCTCAGTATTGTGTGTGGCCTCCACGTGCCTGTATGACCTCCCTACAATGCCTGGCCATGCTCCTGATGAGGTTGCGGATGTTCTCCTGAGGGATTTCTTCCCAGACCTGGACTAAAGCATCCGTCAACTACTGGACAGTCTGTGGTGCAACGTGACATTGGTGGATGGAGCGAGACATGCTGTCCCAGATGTGCTCAGTTGGATTCAGGTCTGGGAAACGGGCAGGTAAGTCCACAGCTTCAATGCCTTCAACAACATGAGGTCTGGCATTGTCCTGCATTAGGACCAGGGCCAACCGCACAAGCATATGGTCTCAAGGGGTCTGAGGATATCATCTCGGTACCTAATGGCAGTCAGGCTACCTCTGGCAAACACATGAAAGAAAATCCACCCCACACCATGTCTGAGCAAATGCCAAACCAGTCATGCTTAAGGATGTTGCAGGCAGCAGATCGCTCTCTATGGCATCTCCAGACTCTGTCACGTCTGTCACGTGCTGAGTGTGAACCTGCTGCCTGCGACATCCTTCAGCATGACCGTTTTGGCAGTGGCTCAGTAATGGTGTGGGATTTCTTTTGAAGGCCAGGCGTTGTAGGGAGGTCATACAGGCACATGGAGGCCACACACAATACTGAGCATCATTTTCAATTGTTTCCACTTTCATATGGGGTTTCTCTCCAAATCCATGGCTCCATTGGTTGAAAAATTTGATTTCGATTGATGATTTTTCTTCAGACAGCTGGGGGCTGATATTCAAAGCCTGGGAAGCTTAAGCCCTTCAGAGGCTATAAAAATCAGCCCCCAGTCACTGGCTTTCCCTGTCTGGACTTGAAAAAAATGGCGTGGGTCCCACCCAATTTTCAAGTCCAGAGAGGGAAAGCCAGCGACTGTGGGCTGATTTTTTTTGTAGCCAGGGAAGGGGTTAATTTTCCCAGGCTATCAATATCAGCCCACAGCTGTCTCCAGAGCCTTTTATGGCTATTAAAGGACAACATCTGCAAGAAGTTTGTATGTTCTCCCCGTGTTTGCGTGGGTTTCCTCCGGGTACTCCGGTTTCCTCCCACATTACAAAGACATACTGATAGGGAATTTAGATTGTGAGCCCCATCAGGGACAGTGATGATAATGTGTGCAAACTGTAAAGCGCTGCGGAATATGTTAGCGCTATATAAAAATAAAGATTATTATTATTAAATTAGGGAGACCCCCCCCCCCCCCCAAAAAAAAAAAAAATGACGTGGGGTCCCCCTATATTTTTTAGCCAGAAAAGGCTATGCAGACAGCTGCGGGCTGATATTAATAGCCGAGGAAGGGGCCATGGATATTGCCCCCCCCGGCTACAAATATCAGCCCGCAGCCGCCCCAGAAATGGCACATCTCTATGATGCGCCAAATCTGGCACTTAGCCTCTCGCTTCGCATTCCCGTGTAGCGGTGGGAGTTGGGGTAATAAGGGGTTAATGTCACCTTTGATTGTCAGGTGACATTAAGCTAGGATAATAATGGAGAGGCGTCAATAAGACGCCGATCCATTATTAATCCTATAGTGAAAAAAAAAAAACACAGAAAAAAATTTTTTTTTAATGATCTGAATTTTACCATACTTACGAATACACCTCGATCACCTGTAACAAAAATAAAATAAACTACCAATATACCACCTGTTCTGACGTAGTCCAATCAATCAAAATCGAGTGTCCCACTACGATCTATAGTGGAGAACAGTCACATCAGGAGATGTGGCTGCTCTCCACGGCTTCCAAATCACACTGACAGGAGAAAGCTCCTGCAGTGTGAATGCGCATGTGTGAAAGTTTACCGGAGTTCAATGAACTCCGGGAGTCTCACTTTACGGCAATTCACGCAAGTCAAGTACTGTAAAGTGAGATCCCGGAGTTCATTGAAACTACCGGCGAGCAGCGATCACTGCAGGAGCGATTTAACTCTTGCAGTATATCACCAGAGGACATCGTGGAACAGTCTGGATTGGATTACGGCGGACCAGGGTTTTTTTTTTTTTAAATTTCCAGTTGATCGAGGGAGGGCTTCGGGCACAAGGTGTATGTGGTGAGTATGTTTGTTACGTGTATGTAATGTTTCTGTTTTTAACCCATTGTGGCCATTCGCCTGACGATGGGACAACTCTTCCATCATATTTGGATGGGAGCAGTTGTCGCATCCGACGAACGACTAGAGTCAGTCACGGGAAACACACAGACTGACGCACACAGACCATACTTACCAAGTCAGCCATACACCTCACATCGATCCCCATGCGATGGTACAACTCCATTTTCTCTACACTCAGCACATACACTCCTCCTGTGACATCACTTCCCTTTCCTGTGGTTTTTGACTCCCAAAACCAGCAAATCCGCAGATCTTTTTTACATCTGCGGTTTTGCTGCGGATTTGCCTGACACAATGGGAGTCTATGGATGCAGAAACGCTGCAGTTCTGCAGAAAAGAAGTGACATGCTGCAGAAAATAAAACGCTACATTTCTGTGAGGATTTTTCCGCAGCATGTGCACATCAAGTCTGCGTTTCCCATAGACTAACATTGGTTGTTCACTACACTGCGGATTTGATGCAATTCCATGCGGAAAAAAACCCTGCGGAACCGCAATTAAATCCGCACCGTGTGCACAGGGCCTTACTCCTGCGCCACACCCCACCTACTTGTTCAACCAACTGGATTCAATATCTCCTGGAATATTTATCCACCAACCACTAGGCAGCAGCTGTTTTTATTCTTGCCTACATAGGAGTTGTGTTTGTCACATCTCCACCAGGTGACCGTAACCAGCACTCTCCTGCTCTCCCTGCGTAGGGTATCACCCTATTGTGCTTTGTTTGCCACTTCTAAATTTATTGAAAATTTGACAAGTAAAACAGATGAGCAAAAAAAAATAGTTTGTGACATGCAAACTTTGTAAGATTGACAATCAGCTATTTTTTTCATTTGTATTTTTCAAAAAACAATTCTTCCTCCACAAAAAGTTTTCACAAGAAATAAAAGAAAATTAAGAACAGTTGCTTGTGACAAACAAGCACACAGTCTGACTGACACTGATTTCAAATATTTTTTTTCTCTGTGCTTTACTACTGCTTTAGTACATAAAGAGTAAAAGTGTAATTGTAATTCCAATACAGCAGAGCAAATGCTAGCTACACCCTATCACTGATCACACTGGGTCTGGCCGCTGGTGCTCTATCAATTGGATTTCTATATTGTTTGCATACTATTGCACTCATCTTAAGTGCTGCAGTTGTACAACTGATTATTGTCTGTTGTATTTGACCAATGTTTTGTGACTTTCTCTTTTTAGCTCTGTTGCTAAGCGGCAAACTCTTACATCCCCTCGATATCACAAATCACCAAAAAAATTGCTGCTACCTTTGCTTTTTTACAAGTTATGATAGACACTCCTTGTTAGCTGTACTGTACCGTGTGATCTGACTGCGGCATTTTACTTTGGGAAAGCTCTGAAGTTATGTGAACCTTCTGTTGCTGGGGCAATCATCTTCAATGTATAAAATGGTGGCAGTCATTTTGTTGTGGGTTGATTTCCACGAATTGAGTTGTAAATTGTTAAAATTTGTCAGAACCTGCGAATTTCATAAAATTCAACACTAATTCGATTTGCATTGATTCGATCATCTCCAATAACTTTTTTTTTCCATAAAGAGATTGTGTTAAATTTGTTGTAAATGGTACATTATTACAACTAGCTTACAAGTGATGTATGACATATTTGCTTTATCAATAAAACATAATACCTTTTCAGATATGCAGCAATTGGAAAACCATCTCAAGACCCAAAAAGCAAACGATCAACAGATTAGTGAGCCGTTGGTTGCCCAGCTACAACAACTGATAGATTCTCTCCAGACAACAACGGACCAGCTTTCTTCAAACCTGAGTGGGAATGTGAGAACTGAAGTGCAGCAGCAATTACACATAGCTGTAGCAAAGTGAGTTGTATGCACAGTTGTAATCATCATGTATGGTTTTCCTTTATCCAAATAGATAAAATATATGGGCCTGATCCATCAAACCTTTAACGACAGAAAACTGGCTTTAAAAACTTAGAAAAGTCACTTTGTGACTTTTGGCTTTTTCACAACATTTTTGTCCAAAATAGCTGGAGTAAGCGCTTTGGTGAGGAGGTCACCACTTATGAGACACTACTGATTCATTTAGAGGTATGCACTTCTTAAAGGGTTGTCCATTACTAGGATAACCACTTCTAAATCCGATTATTTGCTTCTGTTAAAAAAAAGAAAAATACTTATATAAGTAATCAAGAGGAAGTAAAAGGGCAGCTGCAGCCTTGACTCACACTTTATTACTTATATATTCGATAGCGGTGACAGTAACACCAATTCTGTTTGACGCATGGCTAACCTGATGTAGCTCGTGAGCCTTGGGAACGTGATTGAAGACATCACTGGAATAGCGCTGGTTCAGGAGGGGAGTATAGATGTTTTTATTTTAACGGGGCAAACATTCAAGTCAAGAAAGGGGATTTGTTTTTCTATTGAACAGCCCCTTTATAATGAATCAGGAACATCCGACTCCAGCATGCCCCTGAATCAAGACCTCCTTGAAGACCACTGGTCTTGATGAATCTGGCCATGGTGTTTTGGATAAAGATTAAAGAGGACCTCTTACTTGCTCAAAAAATAGTTAAATGCCTTGTAAAAATTTCTGATCAAGATAAATCTATAAAATTTTATATGTAATATGATAGTGAAAAACCTTGCCATTAACCGTGCCAGATATTAAGTCACCACCTCTTGAGAAATGGAAGACAATGTAAGTCCATTAATTCTTTAGCTTGAATATTCAATAGTTCGTATTTCCATGAATATACCGTATATACTCGTGTATAAGCAGAGTATTTCAGCTCATTTTTTTGTGCTGAAAACACCCCCCCCCCCCCCCCCCCGTCGGCTTATACACAAGTCATTGTCCAGAAAGCCGGTGGGGGAGGGGGAGCGGCTGGGCAGTGGCTTTACTAGCAGGGGGATGTAGTGAGCATCATGCTGCCTCCATCCTTAAAATTTCTAAGACCGCAGTCCATTATAACAAGGTCAAGCAGAAGACATTGCAAACAACAAAGCTACGGACCGGCAGAGGGCAAAAAAGATTCTCCACTGACTGGGATGACCGTCATCTTATTCGAATGTCACTCAGCAACCACAAGATGACATCAAGTAACCTACCAAGGAAATGGTAAATGGCAGCTGGGGTGAAGTACACGGCAAGAACAGTTCGTAACAGGCTCATAGAGGCAGGGCTCAAGTCATGTAAAGCTAGAAAAAAGACTTTCATCAATGATTAGCAAAGGAGAACCAGGCGGAAGTTTGCCAAAGACCATAAAGATTGGACCATAGGCGACTGGAGTAAGGTAATCTTCTCTGATGAGTCTAATTTTCACCTTTGCCCAACACCTCTTTGTTTAATGGTTAGACGCAGAACTGGAGAGGCGTACAAGCCACAGTGTTTTGCACCCACTGTGAAATTTGGTGGAGAATCAGTGATGATCTGGGGATGCTTCAGCAAGTCTGGAATTGGGCTGGTTAATCTTTGCAAAGTACGTATGAATCAAGCCGCATACAAGGTTATCCTGGAAAAACATTTGATTCCTTAGCTCAGGCAATGTTCCCTAACTCTGAGGACTGTTTTTTCAACCGGACAATACGCCATGCCACACAGCTAGGTCAATCAATGTGTGGATGAAGGACCAACACATCAAATCCCTGTTATGGCCAGCCCAATCTCCAGACCTGAACCCCATTGAAAACCTCTGGAATGTAATCAAGAGGAAGATAGTCACAAGCCATCAAACAAAGAAAAACTGCTTATATTTTTGCACTAGGAGTGGCATAAGGTCACCCAAAAGCAGTGTGAAAGATTGGTGGAAAGCATGCCAAGACGCATGAAAGCTGTGATAAAAAAAAAGCATGGTTATTTCACAAAATTTTGATTTCTGAACTCTTCCTGAGTTAAAACATTAGTATAGTTTCTAAATGATTATGAACTTGTTTTCTTAGCATTATGTGAGGTCTGCAAGCAATGCATTTTTTTGTTATTCTGACCATTTCTCATTTTCCAAAAATAAATACAAAATTTAGTGCTTGGAAATTCGAAGACATCTTGTCAGTAATTTATAGAATAAAAGAGAAATGTACATTTAACTCAGTATACCTATAAAGAGAAAATCAGGCAAACTGAAAATTTTGCAGTGGTCTCTTAATTTTTGCTAGAGCTTTATGTGGCTGACAAAAATGCATTAATACTTTTATGACTTGAAATGCCTTTTTTCTTACTACCATGATGCCATTTACCATCCCATTTTATGCCTTGGACCCCACACGTTTTTACTAGGGTCATATGTCCTTTTCTGTTTACTTCTTTGAACTATAATTGTATCGTTATTTAATAAAAAATTTTTGATACATTTTTTACAGTTTGTGTATGAACTGGCAAGTTTTTTGTTTCTTCAATTAGACATACGCTGTGGCTAAAACTATGGAGCAGGGACATAGCCTCAAAAGATAAGCTCTGCTCTAATACCTTCAAGGTGGAATACATGTTTGGGCCAGTATTAGATGAGTTACTAGAGAAAGTGTTGAATAAAAAGAAACACTGCCAGAACTCAGAGTAATCCAAAAACAATCCTTTTGTCCTTCAAAGTCAGCGCCCTTCATGCAATGGAAAAGAAAAAGCGGGACACTGGAGCTATCCCAAGGGAGGTAGAGGCGGGAACATTTTGCTCTTTCAAAGTGAATGCATTCCTTTCCCAGTGGCAGACTGTTACCCCAAATGAATGGGTTCTAAAGTCCATCCAAAATGGGATAAAGATAGAATTCTCCTCTGAATCTCCACAGATTTTGAGAACAACTTCCCTGTCATCTCAGGAATCACTGAGCCCCTTAAAATCAGAATTCCAGAATCTACTAGCCTCAGGGGTAGTCTCCCCAGTGCCAAAAACAGACTGTGGAAGAGGATATTACTCCTGTGTGTTCCTTGTGAAAAAAGCCAAATGTGTCTCACAGGATAATAATAAACCTAAAACCTCTGAATGTTCATATAAAGTACAGAAGGCTCAAGATGGAATCCATTGAAATCCACCTTTCCACTAATAGGACAAGATTTTGTGATGGCATCCATCGATCTTTGGGACATTTATCATAACCCCATTCATCCAGCACATTGGAAATACCTAAGGTTTGCAGTTGCCAATGGACATCGTGTACTGCACTATCATTGCAACATCCTTCCTTTTGGAATTTCATCTGCACCCTGAGTATTCACAAAGATCATGGAGGAAGGGGTAGCGTCCATCAGAAACAAATCTCTTTAGTTCCTTACCTCAACAACTTTCTGTTGATAGGCCCGTCAGAGCAAATTCTCAAAGACCATACTGTATATGGGAAAAATTCTTCTTCTGCTTCTTACATCCCCCTACGGTGGCTGATAAACTTTAAGAAATTTGATCTGGTCCCTTCCACCAAGAAGATCTTCCTAAGGTTTCTGTTGGATTTGCAGCACCAGATACCAAAAGAATAACCGTTCCAGATGCACTGCAAAATAACTTTGCGAGATCAGAGGAAAATATCCCTGTGATTTGCATTGTCAGTCCTAGGTTACATGACCTTGTGCATCTAGTCAGTAGCTTGGGCTCAGGCCCACACAAGAAGCTTACAAACCCACATCTTACCCTGTTGGGACAGAACGCCAGGATCTCGGAGGAATCTGCTTATCTTGCCAAGTAAAAGCTTCACTGGGGTGTTGGCTTAATCCAAAGAACTTCAGCAGATTAGTAGCCTGGGATCAGAATCCACTATTAAATGTCACAACAGATGCCAGCAGAAGAGGATGGGGAGCTACAGTTTCCCCTGCCTCATTCCTAGGGATATGGTCTTAAGACATCAGTCTTCGCTCATCCAATTTCAGGGAGCTGAAAGTGGTAGCGGTAGCTCTGAAAGCTGCAGTGAACTTACAAAAGAGAACTCATGTAAAAATATACTCAGACAATATGACCAAAGTTGCACATCTACTCCACCAAGAAAGCATGAGACATGAAAGCCTAAAAATTATTTTAGGCAGGATCTTTTCTTGTGCTGAACGATGTGCTCTCCCAGTCCACATTACAGCTAAAGGGTTTCACCAATGTGCTGGCAGACTTTCTCAGCAGAGAAACTATACACCCAGGAGAGTGGAGACTAAATGTGGGAATATTTCAGATGCTAGCAGAAAAATGGGGTCTCCGAGAGTAGACCTATTTGCTACACATCAGAAAGCAAAAGCAGCCAAATACTTTTCCCTAGACCCAAACGACACCTGCTTAGCAGTAGATGCTTTCTCTTACTGCTGGGACTTCAACCTGGCATATGCTTTTCCTCCGATTCCTGTCATGCCATGAACATTGCAGAAGAGGAGGACAGAAGGAAGAAAATCCTAGTGGCACTTCTATAGCTGAAGAGCTAGTTTGGAGCTCTGAACAGTCTAAAAATTGATGGTCCTTTGGTTCTTCCATCAATCAGCATACTTCTCCACCAAGGGCCGATTTATCACCCAGATCCTCACTCTAGCCTTACAGCATGCAGCCTGGCTTCTTAGTCTGTCATACTAAGGGCTATGGGTCTCTCAGACAAAGTGGTAAATACACTTCAGAAAGCAGGAAGAAAATAGCAAATTCCATTTATAATAAAATATGGAAAACTTGCATACTCTGGTGTGGCTCTACCCCTCAGAATGCTTTACATGCAAACGTGGCTCAAATTCTTGATTTTTTTTCAGAGTAGGCTGGAGAAGGGCTTGAAGACAAGCACTCTACAGGTGTAAAGTTGCAGCTCTCTGCTCATACTTGGATCAAAGCCACGCAGACCCTGGCTGGGTCAAAAGTTTTATGACTGCAGCTTCTCCATTACAGCCATCGTTATTCAATTTGCTCCCAACCTGGTACTATATAGATATAGATATAGATACAGATATAAAAAAATAAATATATATATATATATATAGATAAAAAAATATATATATAGATACAGATATAAAAAAATAAATATATATAGATAAAAAAAAAATATATATATATATAGATAGATAAAAATATATACAGTATATAATGTGTGTGTGAACTGCAGGCCCTTTCAACCAGAGAACCCTGCCTAAGAACTCTAGACGATGGAATAATTTTTAGCTTCAACCCATCCTTTTACTTACAGTAACTTGGGAGTTTAATATGCCCCATGAAATTGTGTTACCTTCCTTTTGCCAAAACCTGTTCAGTAGAAGAAAAACGGAATTCCATACACTGACTGCATGTAGAACAGTCCTTCACTATCTTCAAAGATCAAAATCCTTGAGGAAGGATCAGAATATCAAATACAGCACTGCGGACACATTGAAGGCAAAAAAGGCTTCAAAAAGCACGATTGCGAATTGGGTCAAGTAGGCAATATGTGGAGCCTACGAAATTAGTACCTCCGTAACAGTTCACAGCACACTCCACCACAGCTGTATATGTCTGGAAGGAAAGGGCAAGATCCCCTATCGAACTGCTTTGCAGAGCTTCTACTTGATCCTCGGTCCATACCTTCTCAAGCAAAATAGGCTTTTATCTAATGTCTAGTACTGATTTGTCACATGACAGTTATGTCCCCCCTGGGACATTGTAACGAAGTATCGCTGTAATCGTACTGACCCAAAGAATTAAACCGCTTTATCAATTTTACCGCACGCGGAACGGTGTGTATGCACCCCCCAAAAGAAATTAATGAAACTCTGGTTTTTGTTCATTCTGCGTCCCAAAAATCGGAATAAAACGTGATAAAAAAATGTCACGTGCCCGAAAATGGTACCAATAAAAACGACAACTCGTCCCGCAAAAAATAAGACCTCACATGACTCGGTGGGTCAAAATATGGAAAAATTATAGCTCTCAAAATGTGGTGATGCAAAAACTTTACAGTAAAAAGCGTCTTTTAGCGTGCGACAGCTGCCAAAAATAAAAACCCGCCATAAATAGTAAATCAAACTCCCCGTTATCACCCCCTTAGTTAGGGAAAAATAATAAAATAAAAAAAACTATTTCCATTTTTCCATTAGGACTAGGGGTGTGTTGGGGTTAGGGTTGGCGTTAGAATTGGGGGGTTTCCACTGTTTTGGCACATCACGGGCTTTCCAAACGCGACATGGCGTCCGATCTCAATTCCAGCCAAAAAAGTCAAATGGCGCTGCTTCCCTTCTGAGCTCTGCCATGCGCCCAAATAGTGGTTTACCCCCACACATCGGGTATCAGCGTACTCAGGACAAATTGCACAATAACTTTTGGTCCTGTTACTGTTGGGAAAATAACAATTGGGGGTGAAAAGATCATTTTTGTGGAAAAAATATGATTTCTAATTGTATGGCTGTACGTTATAAACTTCTGTGAAGCCCTTGGGGGTTCAAAGTGCTCACCATATATCTAGATAAGTTCCTTGGGGGTCTAGTTTCCAAAATGGGGTCACTTGTGGGGGGTTTCCACTGTTTAGGCACATCAGGAGCTCTCCAAACTTGACATGGCATCCGATCTGAATTCCAGCCAATTTTGCAGTGAAAAAGTCAAACGGCGCTCCTTCCCTTCCGAGCTCTTCCATGCGCCCAAACAGTGGTTCCCCCAACATATCAGGTATCGGCGTACTCAGGACAAATTGCACAATAACTTTTCCAGTCCAATTTCTCCTGTTACCCTTGGTAAAATAAAAAAATTGAACCTGAAGTAATTTTTTTTGTGAAAAAAAGTTAAATGTTCATATTTTTTTTAATCATTCAAAAAATTCCTGTGAAGCACCTGAAGGGTTAATAAACTTCTTGAATGTGGTTTTGAGCACCTTGAGTGGTGCAGTTTTTAGAATGGTGTCACTTTTGGGTATTTTCTATCATATAGACCCCTCAAAGTGACTTCAAATGTGATGTGATCCCTAAAAATAAAATGGTGTTGTAAAAATGAAAATTTTCGCCATATTTCCGTTTTTTTTCATAAATAAATGCAAGTTATAGCGAAGAAATTTTACCACTAAAGTGAAGTAAAATATGTCACGAGAAAACAGTCTCAGAATCACCTAGATCCGTTGAAGCGTTCCTGAGTTATTACCTCATAAAGGACAAGTGGTCAGAACTGTATAAATTGGCCCAGGAGTTAACATGCAAACCACCCTTTTTAGTAAAGGGGTTAAAGTAAGAAAACCTTGACACTGCGCAAAGAGGAATTATAATGATTTTTATTAAGTCAGCCTATGTGACAGATTGATATACTGTTGTTTCGACCTGACCTTTACCAAGCTACCGTTTATACTCATGTATAAGCCGAAATTTTCAGCCCATTTTTTTGGGCTGAAAGTCCCC
The DNA here is from genome assembly GCF_039654945.1 of Dendrobates tinctorius. Classification (NCBI taxonomy): domain Eukaryota; kingdom Metazoa; phylum Chordata; class Amphibia; order Anura; family Dendrobatidae; genus Dendrobates; species Dendrobates tinctorius. The sequence continues at coordinate 26,907,243 of NW_027361716.1, read as the reverse complement.
CTCTCGGCTTATACACGAGTCATATACCGGAGGTGATCGGCAGGGGAGGGGGAGCGGGGGTGTCAGATCATACTCTCCCTTCTCTGCAGCTCCCCTGCTTGTTCCATGTTGTCGGCGCTGCTCTCTTCCTGCTTCAGCTGTCAAATGCTACCCGCTCATTAAATATGCGCATATTTAATGAGCGGGTACCATGTGACCGCTGAACCAGGAAGAGAGCAGCGTCGACAACATGGAACAACAAGCAGGGAAGCTGCAGAGACAAGCGCCAGGACCCGGTGAGTATGAACGGGGGGGCGGGGGTTGGGGGGGCATATTCACCTGTCCCTGCTCTCTGCTGTCTTGCGTCCTCTGCAGTGACATTCAGGTCAGAGGGTGCTATCGCGCTCTCTGCCTGCACAGTCACTGCAGAGCGCAACGCTGATGAGCAGGGGGCAGCGACTGAGGTGAGCGTACAGGTTTTTGTTTTTTTTTGTAAGGGAGGCAGCGGCAGCAGCAACATGATGGGGCCACACACTGTGCAGAAAAGCTGGGGCCACACACTGTGCAGAAAAGCTGGGGCCACACACTGTGCAGAAAAGCTGGGGCCACACACTGTGCAGAAAAGCTGGGGCCACACACTGTGCAGAAAAGCTGGGGCCACTCACTGTGCAGAAAAGCTGGGGCCACTCACTGTGCAGAAAAGCTGGGGCCACTCACTGTGCAGAACAGCTGGGGCCACTCACTGTGCAGAAAAGCTGGGGCCACTCACTGTGCAGAAAAGCTGGGGCCACTCACTGTGCAGAAAAGCTGGGGCCACTCACTGTGCAGAAAAGCTGGGGCCACTCACTGTGCAGAAAAGCTGGGGCCACTCACTGTGCAGAAAAGCTGGGGCCACTCACTGTGCAGAAAAGCTGGGGCCACTCACTGTGCAGAAAAGCTGGGGCCACTCACTGTGCAGAAAAGCTGGGGCCACTCACTGTGCAGATAACTGGGGCCACTCACTGTGCAGATAACTGGGGCCACTCACTGTGCATCATAACTGGGGCCACTCACTGTGCAGATAACTGGGGCCACTCACTGTGCAGATAACTGGAGCCACTCACTGTGCAGATAACTGAGGCCACTCACTGCATCATAACTGGGGCCACTCACTGTGCAGATAACTGGGGCCACTCACTGTGCAGATAACTGGGGCCACTCACTGTGCAGATAACTGGGGCCACTCACTGTGCAGATAACTGGGGCCACTCACTGTGCAGATAACTGAGGCCACTCACTGTGCACCCTCGGCTTATACACAAGTCAATAAGTTTTCCCAGTTTTTTGTGGCAAAATTAGGGGGGTCGCCTTATACTCGAGTATATACGGTAATCTGTACAAAATGTAAAGAGCATAGCTTAAGGGCAAGGTCAAATAAACAGGTTACATATCACATGAATGGAACGGAAATTAGAGCTTAACAATTTCACATAAATTGAAGAAAATTAAACAGTGTTTCTTATTTAAAATTATAATGTCTTCAGTATTCAAAGGAGGTGGCTGTCTCATTATAAGGTTTGTAAGGTCAAAATATCATACAAGTCAGGTGGACCACAAGTATCTAGGAGCATATGAACATACAGTGGAAAGAAAGAATATAAAGCAAAGAAGGCGGCATCCCAATAAGATAACTAAAGAGAGAAAATATTACAGCTAATGGATGATTACCTGTTCAGGTGCTAGTCTATAGAACAATGGGAACCCGTGAAAATGTATTGAAAAAGTATTCAAGCAAGTATTCTGATACTCCAGTAAAGAACAGAACCAGATGGATAAGATTATAAAAAGTGACAAATGCATACTAAATAATTACCTTCCCAATCACTTTACTGAATACTGAATAGATTCTAATTTTAAACAAGAAACCGCATTTCATTTTCTTCAATGTATGTGAAATTGTTATATTTTCATTTCATGTGATATTGTAATCTGTTTATTTGATTTTGGACTTGTTATGCTCTTTACGTTTTGTACAGATTACCTTGATAAAGGCCAGAAGGCGGAAACATTGGTATATCAAATCTGTCTCACTTGCTGACTGATTATATTTCACTTTTACGTAGTGCCGAAGATGTTCTTTATTTATTCTACTCATTTATATAGCACCATTAATTCAGCAGCACTTTACAGACATTATCGGCACTGTCCCTGATGGGTTTACAATCTAGAAACCCTTAACAGTATGTCTTTGGAATCTGGGAGGAAACTGGGAAACCTGGAGCAAACCCACGCAAACACGGGGAGAACATAAAACTCCTTGAAAATGTTTTCCTTGGTGGGATTTGAACTCAGGACCCCAGCGTTGCAAGGCTGCAGTGCTAACCACTAAGCCGTGCTATCTTACAAGATTCTCCTTCTTGGCACCAACTTTAGTGGAGTGCGATATGCCCCTTTTTCTCTGACTAGTGTACTTACAGTTTCCTGCCTCTCCCCTTCTTAAACTTCTTGTTTATGTTCCAGTGAACTGTCAGTCAGATAAAGGAAGCAGGCAATGAAAGGGGAAAGGGCAACTGGTTAAGAACAAATCTACCACTAGGGGTCAGTAGAATTATAGCAAGGGGTGGTAGTATAAAAACTTCGCTTTTAATGTAGCCTAAAAATAAAAAATACCTAAACATACTAAAGTGCAAAACAGTGCAGCGCCACACAGACCTAAACAACACATATGGAATATTAGCAAACACTGACCAACAAATAGAATCAAAATAGATCCTGGCAGTGTTTAGACTATCAATGATAATACAATTATGGATCAAAGCAGATTGAATACATAATACCAACAAGGTAATAATATGCATATAGCCCAAGGGTCAATGCCCATAGGGTAAACACATATATAAACATCACTGTGTACAATAATTTGGAACCCTCTCACCCAGTTAGATGAATGAGACTACAGATTTCACACAGTGATGACCAAAGATGCGTGGTAAAATGAGGGTACGCTACTACCAACGTGCATTGTGGGCTATTTTGTTACCGTATCAGTGGACTATATTGACCATGATGATGGGATGTTCCCACCTTATTGGTTCTTACTCCAATGAAGAATCTTGATGACAGGAAACGGGTTGGTAGTCCATAATTGTATTATCAATGATAGTCTAAACAAGGGGTGGGGAACCTTTTTTCTGCCAAGGGCGTTTGGAATGTTATAATAGCATTCGGGGGCGATATAAAATTATTAACTTACACATTAACCTACTCTATTTATTCAAACATTTAAATAACTTGCAGCTCCCCCACATACACAGTATAGTGCAGCTCCCCCCACATACACAGTATAGTGCAGCTCCCCCCACATACACAGTATAGTGCAGCTCCCCCACACACACACAGTATAGTGCAGCTCCCCCACACACACACAGTATAGTGCAGCTCCCCCACACACACACAGTATAGTGCAGCTCCCCCACACACACACAGTATAGTGCAGCTCCCCCCCACACACAGTATAGTGCAGCTCCCCCCCCACACACAGTATAGTGCAGCTCCCCCCCACACACAGTATAGTGCAGCTTCCCCCACACACAGTATAGTGCAGCTCCCCCCACACACAGTATAGTGCAGCTCCCCCCACACACAGTATAGTGCAGCTCCCCCCACACACAGTATAGTGCAGCTCCCCCCACACACACAGTATAGTGCAGCTCCCCCCACACACAGTATAGTGCAGCTCCCCCCTCACACACAGTATAGTGCAGCTCCCCCCACACACAGTATAGTGCAGCTCCCCCCACACACACAGTATAGTGCAGCTCCCCCCACACACACAGTATAGTGCAGCTCCCCCCACACACAGTATAGTGCAGCTCCCCCTCACACACAGTATAGTGCAGCTCCCCCTCACACACAGTATAGTGCAGCTCCCCCTCACACACAGTATAGTGCAGCTCCCCCCTCACACACAGTATAGTGCAGCTCCCCCTCACACACAGTATAGTGCAGCTCCCCCCACACACAGTATAATGCAGCTTCCCCTCACACACAGTATAATGCAGCTTCCCCCCCCCACACAGTATAGTGCAGCTTCCCCCCACACACACAGTACAGTGCAGCTCCCCCACCACCTTATAGTGCAGGCTCAGTTCCACCAATACACAGTATAGTGCAGCTCCCCAACACACAGTACAGCACAGTACAGCTTCCCCAACACACATTATAGTGCAGACGCAGCTCCCCCAATACACATTATAGTAAAGTTCCCTCACACACTCAGTATAGTTAAGCTCCCCCAACACACAGTATAGTGCAGCTTCCCCTCCACACACAGTATAGTTCAGCTCCCCAACACTCAGTATAGTGCAGCTCCCTCCACACAAAGTATAGTTCAGCTCCCCCAACACAGTACAGTTCAGCTCCCCCAACACACAGTATACAGTGCTGTGCAAATTAATTGGGACAAAGCATTTTTTTTTTAAGTAAAATCGTAAAATGGTTACCAGTCAGTGATTCAAACCAGTTTTAACTGCTTTGAACAGGTGTGAGTGCCTGTTCAAAGCAGTTAAAACTGGTTTGAATCACTGACTGGTAACCAACTTATGATTTTACTTACGAAAATACTTTGTCCCAATTAATTCACAGCACTGTAGTTCAGCTCCCCCAACACACAGTATAGTGCAGCTCCCCCCACACGCACAGTATAGTGCAGCTCCCCCACGCACAGTATAGTTCAGCTCCCCCCACACACAGTATAATGCAGCTTCCCCCCACACACAGTATAGTGCAGCTTACCCCCACACACAGTATAATGCAGCTTCCCCCCACACACAGTATAGTGCAGATTACCCCCACACACAGTACAGTGCAGCTCCCCCACGCACAGTATAGTTCAGCTCCCCCCACACACAGTATAATGCAGCTTCCCCCACACACAGTATAGTGCAGCTTACCCCCACACACAGTATAATGCAGGTTCCCCCCACACACAGTATAGTGCAGATTACCTCCACACACAGTACAGTGCAGCTCCCCCACCACCTTATAGTGCAGGCTCAGCTCCCCCAATATACAGTATAGTGCAGCTTCCCCAACAGACAGTATAGTGCAGACGCAGTTCCCCCAATACACAGTATAGTAAAGTTCCCTCACACACTCAGTATAGTTCAGCTCCCCCAACACACAGTATAGTGCAGCTCCCTCCACACACAGTACAGTGCAGCTCCCCCTCCACACACAGTATAGTACAGCTCCCCTCCACACACAGTATAGTTCAGCTCCCCCATCACAGTACAGTTCAGCTCCCCCAACACACAGTATACAGTGCTGTGCAAATTAATTGGGACAAAGCATTTTTTTTTTTTTTTTTTAAGTAAAATCGTAAGTTGGTTACCAGTCACTGATTCAAACCAGTTTAAACTGCTTTGAACAGGTGTGAGTGCCTGTTCAAAGCAGTTAAAACTGGTTTGAACCACTGACTGGTAACCAACTTATTATTTTACTTACGAAAATGCTTTGTCCCAATTCACAGCACTGTAGTTCAGCTCCCCCAGTATAGTGCAGCTCCCCCCACACGCGCAGTATAGTGCAGCTCCCCCACACGCGCAGTATAGTGCTGCTCCCCCACACACGCAGTATAGTGCTGCTCCCCCACACGCACAGTATAGTGCAGCTCCCCCACACGCACAGTATAGTGCAGCTCCTCCACACGCACAGTATAGTGAAGCTCCCCCCCCACGCACAGTAGAGTGCGGTTTCCCCCACGCACAGTATAGTGCAGCTCCCCTCCACACAGTATAGTGCAGGCACAGCTCCCCCAATACACAGTATAGTACAAATCCCTCAACACACAGTATAGTGCAGGCACAGCTCCCCCAATACACAGTAGAGTGCAAATCCCCCAACACACAGTATAGTGCAGGCGCAGCTCCCCAATACACAGTATAGTGCAACCCCTGGATTCACACGCTCACCCAATACTCACCACTCCTCCATGTGTCTGCGCGTTGCTCCAGGCTCTGCTCCGGTCCCATCTACGGGGGGGGGGGGGGGGGAGTGACGTCAACGCGTGCCCTTGAGTCACAGAGGAGGAGTGATGGGAGAGAAGAGCATCTGACGCTCTCTCCTCCATCACTGCTTTCAACTGAATCGGCATCATAGATGCCGATAAGTTGAATGTGTGATGGGGGCGGCGCCGGGCCACATAATGGGCCGCGTGCAGTGCTGCTTTTAGAATTAAAGGGCCCGTGGCCACAAACTGTGCAAAGTGGCTGCGGGCTGCACCAGATAATATCGTGGGCCGTATACGACCCGCGGGCCTGACGTTCCCCACCCCTAGTCTAAACACTGCCAGGATCTATTTTGATTCTATTTGTTGGTCAGTATTCGCTAATATTCCATATGTGTTGTTTATGTCTGTGTGACGCTGTACAGTTTTGCACTTTAGTATGTTTAGGTATTTTTTATGAAAAGGCACAGAAGCAGCAGTGCTTGTAACTTCAGTGCCAGCACATTACACAATTTGAACATTGGATTTTTTTAAAACCGCAAAACTGATTTCTACAATTTTTAGGATTTAATGAGCATGAAAAGCACATTTACATGCATACCATTAGTTTGGGGTCTAAAGTCCTGATGACAGGTTCTATGTAAAAGAAAAAAAAAATGATATGGGCAACTTCGAAAAACCTTTTTTTTCTACTTTACATAATGCTCATAAAAAAGGTGGTAAAAAATATATTTTTCCTAAAATCAATAGCAGTTTATTAGAGTGTGAAAAGAACTAAGCGGGTTGTGTGATACTGACAAGATTTTATGCAGATTGTCTCTTCAGAGAAGAAGAGGACTAGAACTCTAGTGCCACTTATAGAAAGAAGCAATCCTAAAAGTCAGTATCGTCTCCTTAACAAACCTATGTGACAATGCTCGACAAAGGGTCGACATTGACTTTTAGGCTTCCTATAGTTGGCACATATTTCCCAGAGGAGCAATGCGGCATGCTTAACATGTCACTCTCCACAAGGAGAAACATTGGCCCTTGGATCTCTGACAAGATTTTAGTAATTTGATTTCTTATGTGTAATACTTGAAGTTAAACTATCTTGATGTATTTATCCCATGTTACTTTTGTTTCCAGTATGCAAGACTCTATCCTATGTCAGGTGCAAAGAATTATCAAAGAAGAAGTGAATCATGCTATGAAGGAGCAGCAGGCCGCAGTCACCTCCAGCATTATGCATGCTATGAGATCTGCAGCAGGGACACCTATTCCATCTTCTCATCATGACTATCAGTCGCAACAGACACAAATCATGCAACTGCTTCAACAAGGCCAGCTCAACCAAGCATTTCAGCAGGTATATATTCTGTAAAAATAAGCCCTGGCTGTTCTGACTTTAACCAAAACACTGCACATATGGCCAAACACCTCTCTACACCACTACATCATGGCAGCAGAGTGCAAGTGACTGGAGTCTCACTGCAACCCCTAAGGCATTGCAAAAGACAAGTTGCAATAATTTTTTTTTTTACATTGTGCTGGTATGTAATAGCATCATATAGTAACCTCTCTCCGTGTCACCTCTGTAACGGCCATTGTCGCCTTGTAGCCACAGCTGCATGGTATAACCGAACAAATGGTTATACATTTGTATAATGCCTGTTTTCCCCCCTTCTTCCTTGTTTCAATGCTGGGTGTATTCACTACTAGCAAATGGAATCCTGTGGTTAACGAATTGTGCTTCCTCCAAACAATCACTTTTGAAGGCAGGTTCTGTAGACACACAGAGAGCATAATTCATTATTTGCTTTTTTGTTAATTGACCCTTCCTTATCTTGCAGTATTCTCCAACATGTTTTGCACCAAATGTATCACAATGGCACACAAAGTCCACACATTTTGTGCAAAGCTTTTTTTTTTAAGAACTCAAGCCGCATGTTTTTCAAAATGCCTCAAAAATTGTTGGTGTACCTACAGTCATTGCAGCAGAACACTTGAGGTAAACTTATGCAACATTATGAAAAGTTACAAATGACGAATCATGAAGCCAGCTAGAGACTCTGAACAACCCTTAAGGCCCCGTTACACGCAACGATATTGTGAACGATATCGTTGCAACGTCACCATTATTATCGTTGCAACGTCACCATTATTGTGATATTGTGAACGACATCGTTGCGTGTGACACGTAGCAACAATTAGCCATCAGTTGGCTGATCGTTAATAGTTGCCTAATTGTCTGGGCCATAAATCTATCGTTGGTCTCCCGCTGGGCAGCACACATCGCTGCGTGTGACGAGAGACCAACGATCAGCGAGCTCCCAGCACCATACAGCACACGCTGGAAGCTGGTATCCAGGGTAAACAGCAGGTAACTAAGCGCCACACGTTGCTTAGATACCCGCTGTTTACCCTCGATACCAGCGTGCTCGCTGGTCCTGATCGCTGGTGAGTCTGCCGATGTGACAGCTCACCAGCAATCAGCTAACTATGTCCCAGCGATCCCATTCACGTCGGATCTTTGGTGGGATCACTGGGACATTGAAGTGTGCAACAGGGCCCTTAGTGTTGAACAAAAAAACACAATTGAATAAATAAAAAATACTTTTAAAAGGTACAAAGGGAAAGAACATCTTGTTGAAAAAAAACCCACTAAAACATGGCACAATGCTTACTCTATAGCATTGTCTAGTGTGCAACCTTTTCTCAACCAAAGTCCACATTCCCTGATTAGAATACTCTCAAGTGCTGCAGTAAAGCTTCAGGGGTTAGTCCCTTTTTTTGAGAGATTTATGGGATATAAAATGTATATATCGTAAATGTCCAGTCAATGGGCTCCCATACTTAACTGTTCAGCACTACAGAGAGGCTAGTAAAACTGGTTAGTAACCACAAGAGAACCACATCAATGCACAACTTTCCTTTTTAACTTGTCTTAACTCTGGAGTGTGGAATATAGCATTTTTTGGTGATGTACTGTAAATATCTTTACAAGCATGTGTAGCCTTTATAAAATGAGCACTGGGTAAAACTGATTCACTATTGTTATGCCTAGTACAGCGGACTGAACTTTAAATGTAATATGCAAGGGTTGAACAGTCACACTTTTCTGTCTATTGGTACTGTTCACTTTGCTTTTCGCCTCTTATAGAGAGGAAGAAACGGAGGGCAAATCCACCTTCCAGACTAAACAACCTCTATCAGTACATCGGAGGCTGGATAAGCCAGTATACCATTGGTAAACAAGGCCGATCTGACACGGGTCCTATCTAAAAACCCAGAAGTCTTTGTGGTCAAATCTTAGGGTATCATCTGGAAAAAGGACATATTCTAGGTAATCCTGAACCCTTTTGTTCAGGTAGTGTATCTCCATTTGTGTGTCAGCTTTACAGTGCTGATAAAAAGAAAAACTTTGTCCTTTGTGTTATACAAGAAAGAGAAGATTGGATCAATTATTAAACAGAGAGGAGCCCTCCTGGGTCAGACATGTGGTTAATAAAATTTTGCTTGCCGAAAGCTGCAATTTGCTGGATACAGAGCTTGTTTTGGTAATATGGTGATTTTGATTCCCTTTTAGAAATCATAGAAATAAAATCACTTTATTCACTATTATAGCAAAATTCTAAACATTAAATCTGGAAAATTCGTGGATACCGTCCGTGCTGCTGCATAAATAAAGGTCCAGGTGAGTTGAAGATAAAGAATGGTGGTTTATTCTCAACGCATTTCGAAGTCAATAGGACTTCTTCAGGAGGTGCTATAGCATCGGCAGATAGCATCTCCTGAGGAAGAAGTCCTATTGACATTGAAACACGTTGAGAATAAACCACCATTTTTTATCTTCAACTCGCCTGGACCTTTATTTATGCAGCAGCGCAGATGATATCCACGAATTTTCCAGATTTAATGTTATGATTTGGTCTGTGGGTCTGTAGCAGCTGTCAACCCCGATGAATTTCTAAGCTCCAATGTAAATATGCATCAGGTGAGTGCAATCTTATTGTGTATTCTGAAATCTCTATCAGATAAGACCCTATTCGCGCTCGTCTCTTCTTTATTGTCCTTTATAGCAAGATTCTAAAAGCATGACTAATAGTTGTGATGACACAGCATTTAATCTTAAGGCCCCGTCTCACATAACGAGATCGCTGAAATGTCACAGATTTTGTGACGCAACAGCGATCTCTGTTGTGAGTTCATTTTCCCCTCCGTCACTGAGGCCTGGTGAACTCCCTATTCTAGTGAAGGAAGGTAGTGAGCCTGATTATCAGACACCTGGGACTAATGAAGACGATTGGCTGAGTGGAGTCACTGACTGGATTTAAGGCAGCCTACGCCCTTGCTGCCCTGCGGGTGATTTCTCTGTGGACTCTTGGACACCAGTCTGATTCCTGCTCTCCTAAAGCTAAGTTTCTGTTTTGCCTTTTGCATCTAAGATTTGTTTTTGTTTTTCTTGCTTTTTGGATTCTGCCACTCCCTGCTGGAGTGTGCAGTGTTCCGTGAGCTCTGTCTTCTGAAGGTACCTGAGTGCTGATTTAGTTTTTGAAGCTTAGTTGCTTCAGGGCCATTTTTATATCAGCTTGTTGGCTTTTGTCTCTGAAAGGGTTTTGGCAGATTGCAGACAGCAGCCTTCCTATCCGTTCCTATTTAGGTAGTTTTTGGGCCCCGTCTTTGCTCAGCCTGTCTTTCTGTCTGTGTAAGTGTTTTCATCTTGCTTCACCGTCATTATATGTGGGGGGCTGCCTATTGCTTTGGGGTCTGCTCTGGGGCAGTTAGATTTCCCCTTTCCTTCTTTAGGCCTATGTATCTCTCCGGCTGTGATCGAGGGGTCTAGGTCATCGTAGGAACCCCCCACGGCTACTGCTAGTTGTGTTGATAGGTTCAGGGGTCTGCAATCTGATAGTTGCCAACTTCTCTGGTTTTCAGGACTTAGCTAGCATTTCTGTTTTTGCCTCCTATGGTGACTCAATCATAACAGATCTCGCCAGCGACTCGCTACATGTGACACATAGCGGCGACCGCCCCCCCCAGCTCCCCCGCTGGATATCGCTGATCGTGCTCGAATGTCCTGGGCCATTTTTTTATTGTTGGCGTCCCGCTGGCCACCATGCATCTCTGTGTTTGATGCCGAAGAGCGACCTCGTTGGCGACGCAGAACTTAGGGACACAGGCGTGAGTCATCAGAAAAGCTGCTGTGTGACAAGGTACCAACGACCGCCAAGGTCGTTATACGGATCGCCGTAACGTTGCTGCGTCGTTGAAGAGATCTGCCTGTTTGGCAGCTTACTAGTGACCATGTAGCGACGCACCAGCGATCCTTACCAGGTCGTATCATTGTCGGGATCGCTGGTGCATCGCTATGTGAAACGGGACCCTTAATTATCCAGACTAGGGATTGGCAAACTCGAACATTAAAGTTTGGCGTCTACCGAACACCTGCTGTTCAGGCACGGATAATGAACACGGACTTCACCAGAAAGTCCATGTTACTGTTCGGGTTTGGCTGCCCGAACATTGGGTTTTTGCCGCGCTGACATGTGCATAACAGCACGGCAAACACTGCTTCTGACCAGCGATAAAATCATTACTGCCGGTAAGATAGCCACGGTTCCCCAGGCTGCCAAATAAAAGCGTGAGCCTGCAGCTATGATCGGAGATATAAAGTTTACCTCAGGTTATTGGTGTTGGCTGATGGGACTACTGCTCCCATCAGCCGACACCTGCTGCCATTAATAACAGCAAGAGCAGGGAATATTCATCAGCCGTCGCCTGTACTGTAAATAAATAATTTTTTCAAAAATTCTGGCGTGGTTTCCCCTGTATTTTTGATAACTAGCCAGGGAAAGCTCACAGGTGGGGGCTGCAACCCCCAGCTGTCATCTTCAGCAAGGCTGGTTATCAATAATAGAGGGGTCCCCATGTCATATGTTTTAATTATTTAGTAACCTAGTTAGCAAGGCCGAGAGAGACTTTTGTACATACAGTTCAGCCTATATTCCATCAGAATAAATCTCTAGATCTTCGTCCTTCTAAAGAACCTAATAACTGTAAGATACAATATTGTTTCTCTCCAGGAAGACATCTAGGCCTCTCTTGAATCCCTCAACTGAGTTTGCCATCACCACCTCTTCAGGCAAGGAATTCCAGATTCTTTCTGACCTAACAGTGAAGAATCCTCTTCTATGTTGGTTGAAAAACCTTCTCTCCTCCAGACGCAGAGGAGACCGTCTCCGTCCTCGATATAAAGAGATCCTTGGAGAGATATTTGTATTGTCCCCTTATATATTTATACATGGTTATTTGATCACCCCTCGGTCGTATTGTAATTCCCCCATCCCCTTTATTAATTTTGTTGCCCTCCTTTGTACTCGCTCTAGTTATATCCTTCCATTATATCCTAACCGGTGCCTAAAACTGTACGCAGTACTCAATGTGTGGTCTAACCAGGAATTTGTACAGAGGCAGTATAATGCTCTCATCATGTGTATCTAGACCTTTTTTAATGCACCCCATGATCCTGTTTGCCTTAGCAGCCACTGCCTGGCACTGGCTGCTCCAGGTAAGTTTATCATTAACTAGGATCCCCAAGTCCTTCTCCATGTCAGATTTACCCAGTGGTTTGCTGTTCAATGTGTAATGGTGATAGTGATTCCCTCTTTCCATGTGTATAACCTTACATTTATCATTGTAAAACCGCATCTGCCACCTTTCGGCCCAAGTTTCCAACTTATCCAGATCCATCTGTAGCAGAATACTATCTTCTCTTGTATAGACTGCTTTACGTAGTTTTGTAGTTTGTTTTTTTTTTTAAATAAATTTAAAAAATTGTGTGGGGTCCCCCCAATTTTGACAACCAGCCTTGCAGACAGCTGGGGGCTGGTAAGGGGCCATGGATATTGCCCCCCTCCACCCAGCCTAAAATTAACAGCGCGCAGCCGCTCAGAAAAGGCGCATCTATTAGAAGCACCAATTCTGGCGCTTTGCCTGGCTCTTCCCAGTTTCCCTGTAGTGGTGGCAAATAGGGTTCATATTTGTGGGGTTGATGTCACCTTTGTATTGTCAGGTGACATCAAGCCCACGGCTTAGTAATGGAGAGGCGCCTATAAGACACTTATCCATTACTAATCCTATAGTTACATGGTAAATAAGGAAACAGCAAGTATAAAGTATTTTATTTGAAATAAAACCAAACTCTTTTACTTTTTTATTTAAAAATAACACTGTTCTACTCCTCTAATGACTTTTCCACCAAAACCCTTGTCTTCTGTAATAAAACAAAATAGATCGCGACGGGGACCTTCGGGGGCCTGCAGGGAGCTGGCTTCCTCAGTGCCTGCAAAGCGCAGGCATGAGGAAGCCTTCTGCACTGCCTGTGACAGATTGCTGATCTGTCACAGTGATCTGTGATGTGACAGATCAGCGACAACCTAATAAAGTTAAAAAAAAAAAAAAAAAAAGTGTAAAAATAATTTTAAAAAAATCGCTAAATAAATTAAAAAAAAAAATTCCCTAATAAATTCATATTTTGGAAATAAAAAAAAAACCAATAAAAGTACACATATTTGGTATCGCCACGTCCGTAACGACCTGCCCTATAAAACTGTCCCATTAGTTAACCCCTTTAGCGAACCCCTTAAAAAATAAAAATAAAAAACGAAGCAAAAAATGATTTATCATACCGCCGAACAAAAAGTGCAATAACGTGCGATCAAAAAGACGCATATAAATATCCATGGTACCGCTGAAAACGTCATCTTGTCCCGCAAAAAATGAGCCATCACACAGCATCATCAGAGAAAAAATAAAAAAGTTAAAGCTCGCAGAATAAAGCGATGCAAAAATAATTATTTTTTATATAAAATTGTTTTTATTGCATAAAAGCGCCAAAACATAAAAAAATGACATAAATGAGGTATCGCTGTAACTGTACTGACCCGAAGAATAAAACCGCACGCGGAACGGTGTAAACGCACCCCCCCAAAAGAAATTCATGAAACGCTGGTTTTTGTTCATTCTGCGTCCCAAAAATCGGAATAAAAAGCGATGATAAAATGTCACGTGCCCGAAAATGATACCAATAAAAACGTCAACTCGTCCCGCAAAAAATAAGACCTCACATGACTCAGTGGGTCAAAATAAGGAAAAATTATAGCTCTCAATATATGGTGATGCAAAAACTATTTTTACAATAAAAAGTGTCTTTTAGCGTGTGACAGCTGCCAAAAATAAAAACCGCCATAAATAGTAAATCAAACCCCCCGTTATCACCCCCTTAGTTAGGGGAAAATAATAAAATTTAAAAAATGTATTTATTTCCATTTTCCCATTAGGGTTAGGGCTAGGGTTGGGGCTAGGGTTAGGGCTGAGATTAGGGTTAGGGGTATGTTGGGGTTAGGGTTGGAGTTAGAATTGGGGGGTTTCCACTGTTTGGGCACATCAGGTGCTCTCCAAACGCAACATGGCGTCTGATCTCAATTCCAGCCAATTCTGCGTTGAAAAAGTCAAATGGTGCTCCATCCCTTCCAAGTTCTGCCATGTGCCCAAACAGTGTTTTACCCCCACATATGGGGTATCAGCCTACTCAGGACAAATTGCAAAACAACTTTTAGGGTCCTATTTCTCCTGTTGCCCTTAGGAAAATAAAAAATTGGGGACAAAAATATCATTTTTGTGGGAAAAAAATGATTTTTTTATTTTCACGCCCGGGCGTTATAAACTTCTGTGAAGCCCTTGGGGGTTCAAAGTGCTCACCACACATCTAAATAAGTTCCGTGGGGGGGTCTAGTTTCCAAAATGGGGTCACTTGTGGGGAGTTTCAATAGTTTAGGTACATTAGGGGCTCTCCAAAGGCAACATGACACCCGCAGAGCATTCCATCAAAGTCTGCATTCCAAAATGTCACTACTTCCCTTCCGTGCCCTGACGTGGGCCGATACAGTAGTTTTCTCCCACATATGGGGTATCAAGGTACTCAGGACAAATTGGACAACAACTTTTGGGGTCCGTTTTCTCCTGGTACCCTTGGGAAAATAAAAAAATTGTGGACTAAATGATCATGTTTGTGGAAAAAATACGATTTTTTTATTTTCACGCCCAGGCACTGGGGGAGTTCAAAGTGCTCACCACACATCTAGATAAGTTCCTTAGGGGGTCTAGTTTCCAAAATGGGGTCACTTGTGGGGGGATTCCACTGTTGAGGTACATCAGGGCTTTCCAAACGCGACATGGTGTCCGATCTCAATTCCAGCCAAAAAAGTCAAATGGCGCTGTTTCCTTTCTGGCAAGTGCCCAAATAGTGGTTTACCCCCACATGTGGGGTATCAGCGTACTCAGGACAAATTGCACAATAACTTTTAGGGTCCTGTTACCCTTGGGAAAGTAAGTATTGAGGGTGAAAAGATCATTTTTGTGGAAAAAATATGATTTTATAATTGTACGGCTGTACGTTATAAACTTCTGTGAAGCCCTTGGGGGTTCAAAGTTCTCACCAAACATCTAGATAAGTTCCTTGGGGGGGTTCTAGTTTCCAAAATGGTGTCATTTGTGGGGAGTTTCCACTATTTAGGTACATCAGGGGCTTTTCAAACGCGACATGGTGTCCGATCAGAATTCCAGCCAATTTTGCATTGAAAAAGTCAAACGGCGCTCCTTCCCTTCTGAGCTCTGCCATGTGCCGAAACAGTGGTTCCCCCCCACATATCAGGTATCAGCGTACTCAGGACAAATTGCACAAAAACTTTTCCAGTCCAATTTCTCCTTTTACCCTTGGTAAAATAAAAAAAATTGAACCTGAATTATTTTTTTGTGAAAAAAAGTTAAATGTTCACTTTTTTTTTTTTTAAATATTCAAAAAATTCCTGTGAAGCACCTGAAGGGTTAATAAACTTCTTGAATGTGGTTTTGAGCACCTTGAGGGGTGCAGTTTTTAGAATGGTGTCACTTTGGGGTATTTTCTATCATATAGACCCCTCAAAGTGGCTTCAAATGTGATGTGGTCCGTAAAAATAAAATAAAATGGTGTTGTAAAAATGAGAAATCGCTGGTCAACTTTTAACCCTTATAACTTCCTAACAAAAAAAAATTTGGTTCCAAAATTGTGCTGATGTAAAGTAAACATGTGGGAAATGTTACTTATTAAGTTTTTTGTGTGCCGTATCTCTGTGATTTAAGGGCATAAAATTTCAAAGTTGGAAAATTGCGAAATTTTCGCCAAATTTCCGGTTTTTTTCACAAATAAACGTGTTATATGAATGAAATTTTACCACTAGCATCAAGTACACTATGTCACGAGAAAACAATGTCAGAATCCCCAGGATCCATGGAAGCGTTTCAGAGTTATTACCTCATAAAGGGACAGTGGTCAGAATTGTAAAAAATTGGCCCGGTCATGAACGTGCAAACCACCCTTGGGGGTGAAGGGGTTAATCACTTTACACCTTCCTCTGGATGATGGCTTGAAGGACAACAGTTGTGAACTATATAAGGTGGGTATGCCTCTGTAACAAGTGATCCAGAAACTCTTTACAAAACCACATCCAGTAACAGTCTGCAGGACAGAAGCCAGGACATCATGGCTCCATCACAAGGGACACATATTTGACATTCTACAGGATGCCAGCTCAGGGAACCAAGGCCCTGGCTGAATACAAATCTGCTCCATTGACCATCACTGAACACATGGATATGTCTGGGGAAGTCATGATTTGGACCCACCAGTCACCTGAGCCCCATGCATACATTTAGGGAAGCCCGTATTGGAACACACTGGTCACCTGGCTCCATGAATGGAATACACCCCCAAGTACTGCAGGAATTAAGTACAGTCATAGATACACCATTATTTTTAATTTTTAAAGATTACATAATAGCAGGGTCTGTACCACAGGACTGGCATATAGCACATGTGGTGCCAATATTTAAAAAGGGGTCAACAACTGAACTTGGATATTATAGACCAGTAAGCTTAACCTCTACTGTGGGTAAAATCCTGGAGGGTTTTCTAAGAGATGCTATCCTGGAGTATCTGAAGAAGATTAAGCTCATGAGAAATGTGCTGTCTTCCAGGTGCAAAAATTAAAGATGTGTCTGACAGGATATCAGACTCTTCAGACCTACAGATGACTACCCATTCCTGCTAGTACATGTGGGGACAAATGACACCACAAGAAAGGACCTGGAAACAATCTGCAGTGACTTTGAAAACTTGGGTAAGAAAAGTGAAAGAACTGGGAGTGCAGGTGGTCTTCTCATCCTTCCTCCCAGTGTATGGCCATGGAACGAGGTGGCATAAGATTTTGCAGGTGAACATCTCTCTATGACAATGGTGCCGTCAGCAAGGATTTGAATTTCTGGATCACGCAGTGAATTACCTATATGATGGACTGCTTGCTAGAGATGGGGATGCACCTCACGAAGACTGGAAAACATGTATTTGGAAGTCGCCTTGCTACACATCAGGAGTGCATTAAACTAGAACAATGTGGGAAGGGAAACAAAAGGCCAGAAAAAATCATACACCTGACAAATACTATTGAGAACTCTGCTATTAGAACTTGAAAGGAAGAACAAAGACACAAAAATCTAATAAAAATATTGGAGAAAGAGAAACCAATCACAAACTAAGATGTTTCTATACAAATGCACAAATCATGGGCAACAAACAAGGAAAACTGGAACTGCTAACACAGGAAAAGAAATTTGATGTCATTGGAATCACTGAAACTTGGTGAGACAATACACATGATTGGAATACAAGGCTAGAAGGATACAACTTATTTGCGAGAAACAGATTGATAAACGAGAAGAACGTGTCGCATTGTATGTTAGAAAAGCGTATATCTGCACAGAGATCCAAACTTCAGAGACTGGGAGTTCTGTGGAACCTGTTTGGGTAAGAATACAAGGAGAGAACAACGGAAAAGACAACATTGTAGGTATTTATTACAGACCGCCTGTGCAAGCTGAAGATACGGATGAACTCTTTAAGCATAAAATGGCCAAGTTCTCCAAAAAATATGACATAATTGTCATGGGAGATTTCAACTATCCAGACATTTGTTGGGATTCTCTCTCAGGCAAAACTAACAGGTCAAGGAAATTCTTATCCTCTCTTGCTGACCACTTTATCTTCCAAAAGGTAGGGAAGAAAACAAGGGGAACTGCTACCTTGGATTTAATCCTTATAAACAGGGAGGAAATGGTTGAGAAGGTAAGAGTGACTGAGACCCGAGGAGGTAAGAGTAGGTGGGACCCCAGGAGGTAGCGACAATGCTATTTTAGAATTTTGGATAATTAAAAGAGGAAGACCTGTGAAGACTCAAACTTCAAGGCAGATTTTAAGGGACTCTGAAAGAGAATTGGATGGATCCAATGGCTGAATATCCTTAAGGACAAAAATGGCCAGGAAGGTTGGGAAATTTTGAAAAACTAGATTCTCAAAGCACAATCGTTAACAGTTCCAAAAAGAGGGAAGAATAGGAAGCATTTAAGGAAACCCGGATGGATGAAGACAGAACTTATCCCCTTTGCAACATGCACCATACTAGTACTTCGCTTGTCGCATCTCCCTCTTTGAAGTGGACTCCGGCGGTGAATCCACCTCAAAGCCGGATCATGTCAGCTGTTTTGTACAGCTGACATGTGTCCGCAATTGCCGTGGGCGGAATCGTGATCTAGCTAAATGTCGCTGTCAAACTCTTGACAGCGGCATTTAACAAGGGCTATCGGGCAGGAAATACGCTCACCGGTGACCCGCGACACGTGATCACAGGTCACTGGTGTGTCGGCATGACAACCAGAGGTCATATGGGGTATGGGCGTATTCAGGACAATTTGCACAACAACTTTGGGGGTCTAATTTATACTGTTACCCTTGTAAAAATAAAAATTTGGGGACGAAAAGATTATTTTTGTGGAAAAAAATGATTTTTTATTTTCACGGCTCTACGATATAAACTTCTGTGAAGCACTTGGCAGTTCAAAGTGCTCACCACACATCTAGATAAGTTCCTTAAGGGGTCACTTTTCCAAAATGGGGTCACTTGTTGGGGGTTTCCACTGTTTAGGCACATCAGGGGCTCTCCGAACGCAACATGGCATCCAATTTCAATTCCAGCCAATTCTGCATTGAAAAAGTCAAACTGCGCTCCTTCCCTTGCGAGCTCTGCCATGCGCCCAAAAAGTGGTTTACCCCCACATATGAGGTATAGGCGTATTTAGGAGAAATTGCGCAACAAATTTTGTGGTTCATTTTCTCTTTTAACACTTGTGAAAGTAAAAAAAATTGGTTCTGAAATAAATTTTTTGCAAAAAAAAAAGTTAAATGTTAATTTTTTCCTCCCATATTGCTTCAGTTCCTGTGAAGGTCGTAAAGGGTTAATAAACATCTTGAATGTGGTTTTGAGCACCTTGAGGGGTCTAGTTTTTAGAATGGGTATTTTCTGTCATGTACACCCCTCAAAATGACTTTAAATATGATGTGGTCCTTAAAAAAAAAAAAAAAAAAAAAAAAAAAAAAAAAAGGGTTTTGTAAATTTGGTTGTAAAAATGAGAAATCGCTGGTCAACTTTTAACCCTTATAACTTCCTAACAAAAAAAAATTTGTTTCCAAAATTGTGCTGATGTAAAGTAGACATGTGGGAAATGTTATTTATTAAGAAATGTGTGTGACATATCTCTCTGATTAAAGGGCATAAAAATTTAAAGTTTGAAAATTGCAAAATTGTAAAAATTTTTGCCATATTTCTGTTTTTTTTCATAAACACAAGTCATATCAAAGAAATTTTACCACTAACATATGAAGTACAATATGTCACGAGAAAACAATCTCAGAATCAACGCAAAAATTGATGGAATTGAGATCGGACGCCATGTCGCGTTTGGAGAGCCCCTGATGTGTCTAAACAGTGGAAACACCCCACAAATGACTCCATTTTGGAAACTAGACCCCCCAAGGAGCCTATCTAGATGTGTGGTGAGCACTTTGAACCCCCAAATGCTTCACAGAAATTTATAACGTAGAGCCACGAAAATAAAAAAATCATATTTTTTTCCACAAAAATGATCTTTTTGCCACCAAATTTTTATTTTCACAAGGGTAACAGGAGAAATAGGACCCCCAAAGTTGTTGTGCAATTTGTCCTGAGTACGCTGATACCCCATATATAATAATAATCTTTATTTTTATATAGCGCTAACATATTCCGCAGCGCTTTACAGTTTGCACACATTATCACCACTGTCCCCGATGGGGCTCACAAGCTAAATTCCCTAACTGTATGTCTTTTGGAATGTGGGAGGAAACCCACGCAAACACGGGGAGAACATACAAACTCCTTGCAGATGTTGTCATGGGTTTGATTTGCTATCCACTGAGCCACTGTGCATGGGGGTAAACCACTGTGATGGCCTTACTGCAATCTTTGGGAGGCAGAATGAACAAATCCACAAAAGGTGAAGAATTGGTTTTATTTTTTACACTGTTCCTCGTGCGGTATTAGTGATTAGGCGACTTTATTCTTCGGGTCGGTGCGAATACAACGATACCAGATTTATATCCTTTTTTCATGTTTAGCTTCTGTCACACACTAAAAGACACTTCTTTTTGGAAGAATTTTTTGTAAGAAATTTTTGCATCGCCGTATTTTGAGAGCTATAATTTTTCCATATTTCAGCCGACAGTCATGTGTGGGCTTGTTTTTTGCAGGACGAGCTGACGTTTTTATTGTTATGATTTTCGGGCACATGTTTTATGATCGCTTTCTATTACGATTTTTGTGGAGGCAGAATGAACAAAAAACAGCAATTCAGGAATTCTTTTTTTTTTTTTTTTCTCCATTCGGTATTGTGGCAAAATTGGTAAGGCTGCTTTATTCTTCGGGTCACTACGATTACAGCAATACCTCATTTATATCTTTTTTTTTTTTTTTTTTTTTTATGTTTTGGTGTTTTTTCCTCAGTAAAAACTTTTATAGAAAAACAATTATTTTTGCATCACTTTATTCTGAGAGCTATAACTTTTATTTTTTCGCTGATGGAGCTGTATGGCGGCTTGTTTTTTGCGGGACAAGATGACTTTTTCAGCGGTTTATTCATACCCGGCTATTTGATCGCGTGTTATTGCACTTTTTTCAAGAGGTATGATGATACCAAACGTGTATTTTTTTTGTTTTTTATTTTTTTACATAAAAATGTATTTTTTAGGGATTTTTTAAATATTTTTTTTTAACATATTTTTTTTTAAGTTTTTTTTTTTTTTTTCTTTTACCTAGTCCCTTTATGGGACTTTCACTTTCACTTTAGTTGCAGGTATAATACATTGCTCCAGCATTGCAATGTATTATACCTATGGAGAAAGCTGCTGAGACCATGCTGTGAGCATGGTCTCAGCGACTTTCTGTAGCTGGATGACAACCAGGTTATGGGTGTCAGGACCGAGCATTCCTACAAGGAGTCTGACCCCCTTACACTAGCATTTCTTCTGCGGTGTTGCTATCAGTGTGTCAAGAGTGAGAGAAGAGGGTTGCATTGACAATCCAACACAATGGGCAGCACTTTGAACACATTTTATTAGTGGTCATAAACTTGTAAATAACAACTGAAAGAATAAAGTTACATTAAAACCAAGCACACCACTGTTTTTCTTGGGAAATTCTCAATAAGTTTGATGTGTCACATGACCCTCTTCCCATTGAAAAAAATAAAGTTGGATCAAAAATGGCCAACTTCAAAATGGTCACCACCCATCTTAAAAAGTCCCCCCATATACTAATGTGCCACAAACAGGAAGTTGATATCACCAACCATTCACATTTTATTTTGTTGTATCCATATAAATGGCCCACTCTGTATATAAAGTGCAGCACAGATTCATCTCAATTAAAAGCCGAGATCCTTAGATCAGGAATACATTTATAGGACATTTCATAACATTCTCAAATTCTTATGAAAAAATATTCAGTATAATTTGCATTTAAATACTGTACCCAATTTATTATATATTTTAGGAGTCGGTCCATTTTAATCCAACGCCACAATTTTATCTGCACGGCTGTGGCTTTAAGGCAGTTTTTGTAATGTTCCTTTTGCCCCTCTGACACAGTTCTCTGTGCAGCCGATGTTTAGGCAATCATCTAACTGGCATCCTAACCACATGTCCAGCCCACTTGTCTTGGACTTTGAGCAGAAGAGTGTTCCCGCTGGAGAGCGCAGATTGTTCCAGGATTGTCATATCAGGGACATTCTCTTGCCTCCTGATGTGGAAAAGTCTGCGGAGATAGCTCAGGTAAAAGTGATTGAGTTCTTTGGCATGCCGGCAGTAGACAGTCCAGGTCTCTCTGGCATAGAGAAGTGTGGTCAAGACCACCGCGCGGTAAACTTTCAGCATACTGGGAAGGCTGAGTCCCCTTTATTCACAAACATTAATACGCAGTCTCCCGTTGGCATTGCTGGCTTTGGCAGTACAGTTGTTGATCTCAGCGTCTGTGGTCAAAACGTGTGATGCCCAGGTAGGTGACGTCAACTACTTTGAGGTTGTGCTACCATAGTGCATGGTTGCTGGTATGGTTTTCCTGCAGCTGGTTGGTACATAACTTACGGTAGCTCTTTTTAGAAGTGATAAAGAGACTGAATTTACCGCAAGCTCATGAAAAATGATCCATTTCATACTGCATCTGCTGTTCTGTGCTGACATTGAGTGTGCAATCATCCACAAACAAGAAGTCACAGATGGTCTCATGCTCCTTTGTAACAGCCTTCAGGCATCTGGGGTTGAATAGCTTGCAGTCAGCCCTGAGCCTGACATGGATTCAGTTTTTTCTGTTGCTAAAGGCATTTCTCAATATGGCAGAAAATAGCATATTGAACAGGGTCGGTGCAAGTACATAGTCTTGTTTTGCGCTGATTGTAACTGGAAAGGCCTCCTATTCACCTCCATCATACCATCATGGAGCTGCCAGATGATTTTGATGAACTTGTTTGGCCAGCCAAATTTTGCCATGATTTTCCACAGGCCATTTCTGCTATGTTGAAAGCCTTGGTCAAGTCGACAAAGGTTATGAAAGGTCGCTATATTGCTCCTGCCACTTTTCGTAGAGTTGATACACCTGCAAAGACAATATCTGACTTCCCACTTTCAGCGCGGAAACCACATTGGCTTTCATGTAGTAGACCTTGTTCCAGGTGATGGAGCAAGCAGATGAGCAACAGGCGAGAGAGAATCATCCTAGCAGTCGACAGAAGGGAGATGCCTCGATGGTTGTCAAAAGATTGGCGGTTGCCTTTTTTCTTGTAGATGACTAATTATGCTGGCATCTTTCAGCTGTTGCTGAACATGTTTTTTTCACACATGGACTGTGTAATGAATGGAAGCGGAGGCAGAGATGGTGAAGTTCACATTCGTTTTTATTTTTTAAGTGGAACCTTGGCACCACGGTCGGGGGGCTCCGAAGGGGGCGTGACTAGTGAGCCCCTGGTACCCGTAGTAAAGCCCCTCAGGCAGGGCCAGAATGGAATACCCGGAGGACACAGGTGCTACCTCCAGTTAGACCCCAAACACGTGGCAGCTGGCCCAGCGGGACCAAAAGGGATAATAAAGGTTACAGCAGAGTCCGTAATGAGCTTGGTCCTGGATCCGGGTAGTTGTTAAGGAGTCGGTTCCAGTGACTTTCACACAGACCTTGGACTCGGATGGCTGTAGGCAGAACGGAATGGCTTAGGCCCAGATGGTTGTAGATATAACCAGGTAACATCGGATACTGATATGCTGTGGAGACAGAGAGCATTAGACAATGCACAGAGACTGCAGATGCAGCACAGACAGGTTAGCATGAGAACCGGACGTAGCAATGATAGATACTCGTTGCTCCGGCGCTCTCCCTATGGAGGAGAGGCCAGAAATAGCAGCCAGTGTGCTGCCATTGGTTAATTGCATTTTTTGAATAATGCACGCCACCCCTTTAAGAAGGCAAGAGAGCTGGTGGGTGTGCCCTATTGGCCTTAGCTACAGATCTCCTCACAGGACGCCAGGAGGAGGAGGCAGGAGGGAGGACAGAACGCTGAGCAGCAGCATGAGAGGCTAGAGGTGAGTGCCCAGAACGGAGAGCAGCGGCAGGCCTGGACGCAGCGCCAGGTGTAACAGCGGCAGACCTGGGCGCAGCACCAGGACGGGGACTGGGTGTAACAGACTGGAATAGTTTAGTCATCATTTGTATCAGGACAGGGCCTCCTTTGTATAACACAGCAGGTATAGCATCTTTTCCTAGCACTTTGTCACATGAGAATTGTTTTACTGCCTTCCTTACTTCCTCTTCCCTGAGAAGAACATCAAGGTACTTTTTGATTTCTACCTGGGGCAGGCAAGCAAAGGCCAAATTGATAATGGCAGAGCGGTTAAAGACACTGTTAAAGTGCTCAACCCACCAATCCAGAATCTGTTTCTTTTCTGTCAGCAGCTTAGTTCTGTCTGCGTTGATGAGAGATGAGGAGTTGAGTGATTGGGCTCCCCCCTGTACAGCAATGGTCTAAAACACGTGACCCTTGGGACGCATGTGACCCATGAGGCTGCTTCATGCAGCCCGCAGGCAGGAGCAAAGTTAGGGGCAGGCAGACCAGGTAGCTGTCTAGGACCCCCACTCTCCAGGGGCATGCACTAATACCGGCACAATACGTGGCCGCTCTGGGGCCCGGCATCACGCTGCCTCCCGCCCCCGCATTTAACTTATCGACATCATAGACGCCAATACAGTTGAATGCATTGATGGAAGAGAGAGCGTCAGATGATGCTCCCTTTCCCATCATTCCTCCTCTGCTTCTGAATTGACCAGGCATGCAATGGCGTCACGTCATCATGAGCCACACTTTGCCAGCAGTGGAGCCGATGAGTGGGGAAATGGGGAGAGCCAAGTTTTGTGTGTGTCTGCATTATAGTCTGTGTAATACTGCTGGACTGTGGGGCTGCATTATCGTGTGTGTAGGGGGGTTGCATTATATTATGTAGTTGTGTGGGGGGGCATTTTACTGTGTAGGTGTGTGTGTAGGGGAGCTGCATTATAATGTGTGTAGAGGGGGCTGCCTTATACTGTGTGTGGGAGCTGTATTATACTGTGTGTGTAGGGGGCTGCATTATACTTTATCTGTGGGGGGTTGCATTATACTATTTGTGGGGGGGTGAAATTACCGTATACTCTATCATCGTAATATGAGGGGGCCACATTGTGCTCTGAGGTAGCTGCTTTGTACTCTATGGGGGGGCTGCATTATAGAGTGTGGTGGGGGGCTGCATTATATTGTGTGTAGGGGCTGCATTATAATGTGTGTAGAGGGGGCTACCTTAAACTGTGTGAGGGAGCTGTATTATACTGTGTGTGTAGGGGGCTGCATTATACTCTTTTTGGGGGTATGAAATTATACACTCAATATGAGGGGGGGCCGCATTGTACTCTATGGGAAGGCTACATTATACTGTGTGTAGGGTGACTGCATGATAATTTGTGTGTAGGGGGCTGCATTATACTGTATATGGGAGCTGCATTATACTGTGTGGGAGCTGCATTATACTGTGTGTGGTGGGGCTGCATTATACTGTATGTGAGGGGGCTGCATTATATTGTGTGTGTAGGGGGTTGCATTATATTTCATCTGTGGAGGGCTGCATTATACTATTTGTAGGGACACCTGCTGTACAGCCTCTAGCGCATCGTAAAAACACTTGAGTTCATGACTGCATAGCTCTGGATTTCTTCAGCCTTCTTGCTGAACTAGCTGTCCTGCATGTCACGTAGCTTTATCTGTACCTTTGTTTTGTGCTTGTAAAGTCATCCTTCTTGGCTAGGGACGAGGTGCTTTGCACTGCTGATGTTTCTCTTTTAGGAGTGCCTTTATTTCTTCGTTGTTTTCGTTTGCACCTTTATGGCTAGGCCAAATTTTACAATTCTGACCAGTGTCAGTGTATGTGGTAATAACTCTGGAACACTTCAAGGGATCCTACTGATTCCGAGAATCTATTTTCGTGACACATTGTATTTTCATGATAGTGGTAATATTTCTTCGATATGACTTGCGTTTATTTGTGGGAAAAAAAGGAAATTTGCCAAAAATTTTGCAATTTTCCAACTTTGAATTTTCATGCCCTTAAATCACAAAGATATGTCACAATAAAATACTTAGTAACATTTCCCACATGTTTACTTTACATCGGCACAATTTTGGAGCCAACATTTTTTTTTGTTTGGAAATTATAAAGGTTAAAATTTAAGCAGGAATTTCTCATTTTTACTACACCTTTTTTTTAGGGACCACATCACATTTGAGGTCACTTTGAGGGGTCTATATGATAGAAAATACCCAAAAGTGACACCATTCTGAAAACTGCCCCCCTAAGAACTGCACCCCTGTGCTCAAAGCCACATTCCAGAAGTTTATTAACCCTTCAGGTGCTTCAAAGGAATTTTTGGAGTGTTTTTTTGAAAAAAAAATGAACATTAACCTTTTTTTTCACAAAAAATTTACTTCAGATCCAATTTTTTTATTTTCCCAAGGGTAACAGGAAAAATTGGACCCCAAAAGTTGTGCAATTTCTCCTGAGTACACTGATACCCCATATGTGCAGTCAAACCACTGTTTGGGCGCATAGCAGAGCTCGGAAGGGAAGGTGCGCCATTTGATTTTTCAATGCAAAATTGGCTGGAATTGAGATCGGGCGCCATGTCGCGTTTGGAGAGCCTCTGATTTGCCTAAACAGTGGAAACCTCCCACAAGTGATACCATTTTGGAAACTAGACCCCCCCCCAAGGAACTTATCTAGATGTGTGGTGAGCATTTTGATCCCCCAAGTGCTTCACAGAAGTTTATAACGTAGAGCCGTAAAAATAAAAAAATAATTTTTTTCACAAAAATGATCTTTTTGCCCCTAATTCTTTATTTTCCCATGGGTAACAGAAGAAATTGGACACGAAAAGTTATTGTGCAAATTGTCCTGAGTATGCTGGTAACCCCATATGTGGGGGTAAACCACTGTTTGGGCACATGGCAGAGGTCAGAGGGGAAGAAGCGCCAGATTTTACTGTTAGGCTGTGTGCACACGCTGCGGAAAAGGTGCGGATTCATCCGCGCGGATTTTGTACAATCCGCAGGTGAAACCGCAGGTCAAAAGACCTGCGGTTTTACCTGCGGATTGCTCTGCGGTTTTGCCCTGCGGTTTTTCATCTCCTCAATGGAGGAGATGGCAAACCGCAGGAGAATCCGCAGAAAGAATTGACATGTCAATTCTTTCTGCGGATTGAAAACCGCAGATAATCCGCGCGGAAAATTCCGCACCGTCTGCACTGCGGTTTTTGATTCCCATAGGGAATCATTGTACTGTACACCGCAGCAGAAACTGCTGGGTCCGCAGCGGCCAAAACCGCTGCGGAACCGCAGCAAAATCCGCAGCGTGTGCACACAGCCTTATGGTTTGCAGGTGCCATGACCCACTGGGAGAGCTCATGAGGTGCCAAAACAGCAGAACCCCCCCCATAAGTGACCCCATTTAACGATCTACACCTTTCAATGAACTCATCTAGGGATGCAGTGATAATATTTGACACCATGGGTGTGTCACAGAATTTTATACCATTGGGCAGTGATGACAAATTACATTTTTACCTCCAAAATTTTGTTTTAGCAACATAATTTGTCCCACAATTTCTACTGAATGTGGGAATGCCCCATATGTGGCTGTACAGTGCTACTTAGCCATGCGGGGAGACTCAGGAGGAATTGAGCGTTATTTGCCTATTCAAGTGAATGGGTCTGTGCACATATCTGTGTATTTCCACGGCCCGTGTGTCCATGGGCAAAACACGCTGACATGTCCGTTTTTTTTATGTCAGCACAGGCCACAAAACATCCAGCACATGCATATGCACAACTCGCATGGATGTCATCCATGTGACACGCATCGGCTCCGTGGAAGAAGCATTACAGTAAGCACTGTTCCCCGGCGCAGGGTGCTGAACACGGCTCTCATCATTCTCCCCTGCTCTGCCGGCGATGGGCGCAAGCAGGGAAGATTGCTGAGTTACATTTAAGTAATAATAGAGACAGAAGGCGGCTGATGGGACTATTAATCCCATCAGCTTACCCCTGCTGCTAATAACAGTGAAAGCAGGAGCGGCAGATGGGAGTATTCATCTGCGGCTCCTGCACTGTAAATAAATATGGTAATTAAAAAATACCGATGTGGGTTCCCCCCTATTTTTGATAACCAGCCAGACAAAACTCACAGCTAAGGGCTGGTATTCTCAAGCTGGTAAGCTGGTGGTCACCTTGATGTCATCAGACAATACAAAGTTGACCTCAACCCCACAAATATGAACCCCACTTGCCACCACTACAGGACAAGTGGGAAGAGTAGTGCAAAGCGCCAGAAATGGCGCATCTAATAGATGTGCCTTTTTTGGGCAGATGCGGGCTATTTTTAGGCTGGGGGGGTCAATATCCACGGCCCCTCACCAGCCTGCAGAGGTAGGCTGATGGGAGTAATAGTCCCATCAGCTGCCGCCAGCTGTTTCTTTTATTACTTAAATGTAACTCTCATCATTCTCACCTGCTCGCGCCGATCGCCGGCAGAGCAGGAGAGAATGATGAGAGCCATGTTCAGCACCCAGGGCCGTTGAACAGCACTTACTGTAACGCTTCTTCCCTGACGCCCATCCTTGTGGTACACACGTGCCACACATGTGCAGCAAGTATTACACACACAGACACTGACATCTCCGGTACCGAAAATATCAGGACATGTGAAAGAGGCCTTATAGCTGGTTTCTATGTTTGGCTGCTGTAAAACTATAAAAGACTCTTTTTATTGCAAAAAATAGTTTTTGCATCACCATATTTTGAGAGCTATAATTTTTCTATATTTTGGCCCACACAATCATGCGAGGTCTTGTTTTTTGTGGGATGAGTTGACGGTTTTACTCGTACCATTTTCGGGCACATGACCTTTTTTGATCGCTTTCTATTCTGATCTTTGGGAGGCAGAATGAGCAAAAACCAGCAATTCATGAATTTCTTTTGGGTAGGGCGTTTATACCGTTTTGTGTGTGGTAAAATTGATAAGGCAGTTTTATTCTTGGGGTAAGTACGATTACAGCAATACTTCATTTATAGCATTTTTATGTTTTGGCGCTTTTATACAATAACTATTTTATATAAAAATACTGTATTTTTTGCTATATAAGATGCTCCGGATTATAAGACGAACCCCAAATTTTGAGGAGAAAAAAATATTTTAATAAAATGGTGGTGCTTATAATCCATGTGTCTTATTGCTTACCGGGGGTGGTGGCTGCGGTGAAGCGGGGTCCCAGGGTCGCTGCTGGAGGAGGCAGGAGTGGGGTGATACTGCAGGCCGCAGGAAGGGATGAGAGGGTGCTCCGATGTGCAGCGCGCTGACAGGGGGTCTTGTGCTGCTGCCGGGGGGGGTTGTGCTGCTGCCAGTGTGGCTTGTGCTGCTGCTGGGTGTCTCGGGGTGCCCGGCAATGCTCGCCGGTGCTGTGAGTGTCTCCGGTGCCCAGCCCGGAGCTCTGCCGACATTTACCTTGTGTAGGCCGCAGAGGTGTCTGGGTGTCCGGCAGTGCTGTGGGTGTCTCCGGGTGCGCAGCGCTGTCTCCGGTGCCCAGCACGGGGCTCTGCCGACATTTTGCGACAGGTCAGAGCCCCGGGGCTCTCTCTCTGTTTCCTCTGTGTGATCGGCAAAATGGCGGCCGCCGCCGGGGGCGGCGCATGCGCTGATGGTGATCTCGGGACTGAGATCTCGAGAGATGAGATTTCAGCACTGAGATCTCATCTCTCGAGATCTCAGTCCCGAGATCACCATCAGCGCATGCGCCGCCTCCGGCGGTGACCGCCATATTGCCGATCACACAGAGGAAACAGAGAGAGAACCCCGGGGCTCTGGCCTGTCGCAAAATGTCAGCAGAGCCCCGGGCTGGGCACCGGAGACACGGCTGCGCACCAGGAGATGCGGCTGGGCACCAGGAGACACCCACAGCATCGCCGGATACCCGGACACCCCTGCAGCCTACACCCGGTAAGGCATGTCCGCTTTGTAAGACGCACCCTCATTTTCCCCCAAGTTTGGGGGGAAAAAAGTGCGTCTTACAAAGCGAAAAATACGGTAATTGTTTTTGCATCGCTTTATTCTGAGAGCTATAACTTTTTTATTTTTCTGATGATGGAGCTGTATGGGGGCTTGTTTTCGGCAGGACAAGATAACATTTTCAGCGATACCATGTTTATTTATATCCATTTTTTTGATTGCGTGTTATTCTACTTTTTCTTCGGCGGTATGATGATAAAGCATTGTTTTTTGCCTTTTTTTATGGTGTTCACTAAAAGGGTTTCCTAGTGGGACACTTTATAGGTCGGATCGTTAAGGACGCGTTGATACCAAATATGTTTACTTCTATTGTTAAGATTTGTTTTTTCATTCAAATATTTATTTAGTGATAATTTTTGCCAGAGCTGTAAATTCTAAGAGACCACTGCACAGTTTTATAAAAATTAGCTTCTCTACATGTTTGACTGCCATTCCATTCCAGTGTCAGTTCAATTCCAGCCACAGTACACCTCATTCTACTCAATGTGCTTCTGATTAGGTGATCACCTGAACCAAATCTTATTTAACTAAGGAAATTATAAAAATAAAAAAAACCCTG
Source organism: Dendrobates tinctorius (assembly GCF_039654945.1). Lineage (NCBI taxonomy): Eukaryota > Metazoa > Chordata > Amphibia > Anura > Dendrobatidae > Dendrobates > Dendrobates tinctorius. The sequence goes on along the minus strand of NW_027361716.1, from coordinate 26,876,592 downwards.
CTGTAGTGTTCACAATCAATCCTCTTGCGATAGGAGAAGTTGGGTGGCAAAACAAGTGCTAGTAAAATCCCAAAAGTAATAGGAATGAAAAAATAACTTTTAACCATGCCAAAGGAGTTGAAAAGAAAAGTCTTCAGTGAGGAAAAGAAGGGCTCAATTCTGACTTTACTAGCAGAGGGATACAGTGAGCGTCATGTTGCCTCCATCCTTAAAATTTCTAAGACGGTTGTCCATTACAACGGTGTCAAGCAGCAGACATTGGTGACAACAAAGCTACAGACCGGAAGAGGGTAAAAGCGACTCTCCACTGCCCGGGATGACCATCATCTTATTCGAATGTCACTCAGCAACCACAGGATAACATCAAGTGACCTACAATTGGAATGGCAGATGGGGTGAAGTGCATGGTAAGAACAGTTCATAACAGGCTCTTCGAGGCAGGGCTCAAATAATGTAAAGGTAAAAAAAAGCCTTTCACTAATGAGAAACAAAGGAGAGCCAGGCTGAAGCTTGCCAAAGATCATAATGATTGGACCATAGAGGACTGAAGTAAGGTAATCTTCTCTTATGAGTCTAATTTTCAGCTTTGCCCACCACCTGGTCGTCTATTGGTTAGACAGAGACCTGGAGAGGCGTACAAGCCACAGTGTCTTGCACCCACTGTGAAATTTGGTGCAGGATCGGTGATGATCTGGGAATGCTTCAGCATGGCTGGAATTGGGAAGGTTATTCTTTGCGAAGGACATATGAATCAAGCCGAATACAAGGTTATCCTGGAAAAACAGTTGATTCCTTCTGCTCAGGCAATGTTCCCCAACTCTGATGACTGGATTTTCCAGCAGGACAATGCACCATGCCACACAGCTAGGTCAATCAATGTGTGGATGAAGGACCACCACATCAAATCCCTGTCATGGCCAGCCCAATCTTCAGACATGAACCCCATTGAAAACCTCTGGAATGTAATCAAGAGGAAGATGGATAGTCACAAGCCATCAAACAAAGAACTGCTTAAATTTTTGTACCAGGAGTGGAACAAGGTCACCTAAAACCAGTGTGAAAGACTGGTGGAAAGCATGCCAAGACACATGAAAGCTGTGATTAAAAATCATGGTTATTCCACAAAATATTGATTTCTGAACTCTTCCTGAGTTAAAACATTAGTATTGTTGTTTCTAAATGATTATAAATTTGTTTTCTTAGCATTATTTGAGGTCTGCAAGCACTGCATTTTTTTTGTAATTCTGGCCATTTCTCATTTTCTGAAAATAAATATAAAATATAGTGCTTTGAATTTCGGAGATATGTCAGTAGTTTATAGAATAAAAGAGCAATTTACAGTTTACACAAAAATATACCTATAAAGAGAAAAATTAGACAAACTAAAAATTTTGCAGTGGTCTCTTAATTTTTTCTTTTTACTTTTTTTTCTGACTTTTTTTTACTTTGTCCCACTGTGGGACAATCATTTTTTGCAGGCTGATTGCTTCTATAGCATGCTGATTAAGCAGCATCTGCTTGCTATAGAAACTGTCAGCGCTGCACTTGCATTGACACTGAGAGACTTACTGATCATGCACTGCGCATGACAGGAATTTTCTTGGCTCTGGTAACCCATATGTCATCATGACGACATTGGGTTACCATGGAAGCGATAGGGACCCCACGTCACGCCGCAGGGTCTCCTATCCAAAGGCAGAGGGGCTGTCAGCCTTCTGCCTGCTCCCAGAATGCTGCGTTCGTGTTCGATCGCAGCATTATGTGGGTTAAAATGCCAGGAGTGGTCTGTGACTGCTCCTGACACCTAGTGCTGGGTGTCAGCTGTGAGAATCAGCTGATACCCGGCGGTGATCGTCCACGTACCCCCCGTGAGCGCGGCCGATCGCTATGACATACTATGCTGTCCGTGGTCAGACAGGCCCAGGCCACTTGGGTGGTATAGTTTGTCAGGTGGCAGAGAGAGTTTAACCCCTTCACTCCCGGAGCATTTTTCGTTTTTCGCTCCCCTTCTTTCCAGAGCCATAACTTTTTTTATTTTTCCGTCAATATGGCCATGTGAGGGCTTATTTTTTGCGGGACGAGTTGTACTTTTAAACGATACCATTGGTTTTACTATGTCGTGTTCTCGAAAACAGTAAAAAAAAATTCCAAGTGCGGTGAAATTGGAAAAAAGTGCAATCCCACACTTGTTTTTTGCTTGGCTTTTTTGCTAGGTTCACTAAATGCTAAATCTAACCTGCCATTGATTCTCCAGGTCATTACGAGTTCATAGACACCAAACATGTCTATGTTCTCTTTTATCTAAATGGTGTAAAAAAAATTCCAAAGTTTGCTAAAAAAAAAAAAAAAAATTGCGCAATTTTCTGAGACCCGTAGCGTCTCCATTTTTCGTGATCTGGGGTCGGGTGAGGGCTTATTTTTTGCATGCCGGGCTGACGTTTTTAATGATAATACTTTTGTGCAGATGCGGTTTTTTTATCGCATTTTAATGCAATGTCGCGGCGACCAAAAAAACCGCAATTCTGGCATTTTGAAATTGTTTCCCGCTACGCCATTTAGCGATGGGGTTAATGCTTTTTTTTATTGATAGATCGGGCGATTCTGAACGCGGCGATACCTAATATGTGTATATGTGATTTTTGTTTTTGGGATTTTATTTGGATTGGGACGAAAGGGGGGTGATTTGAACTTTAAGGTTTTTTTTTATTTTTAAACTTTTTTTTTTTTTTTTACTTTTAGCATGCTTCAATAGCCTACACAGGAGGCTAGAAGCATGCACAACCGATCGGCTCTGCTACATATGGGCGATGAGCAGATCGCCCATATGTAGCAGATTTGAGCTTTGAGCATAGACCACCGGGTGGCACTCAAAGCCATCTGCCTGGAACAACCATAGAGGTCTCATAGAGACCTGTGGTTGTCCTGGCAACATGACGCCAACCCCCAATCACGTGACGGAGGTCGGTGATGAGCTCATTTTCTGCCCTGCGGCCGGAAATGTTATGTAAATGCCCGCTGTCAGCTGGATTTAACTAGTTAATAGGCGTGGGTTGACGGCGATTCCGCTCGCGCCTATTGCGGGCACACGTCAGCTGTTCATAAGAGGTGACATGTTGCGGCTTTGAGGTGGGCTCACCGCCGGAGCCCACCTCAAAGCGGGGAACCTTACCGATGACTTACTATTCCATCATCGGTAAGGAAGGGGTTAATGTCATTTTTTGTTTTGCCGCTTATACACTAAAAACCACTTTATAGAAAATATAGTTATTCAACATCGCTTTATTCTGTGAGCTATAACTTATTTTTCTGCTAATGTAACTTTATGGTGGCTTGGTTTTTGCGGGACAAGATAATGTTTTCAGAGGTTCCATTTTTATTTACATTTTTTATCGCCTTTTAATACATTTTTTTGTTTGACAGTATGTTGATAGAGAATAGTTTTTTGCCTCATTTTTTTTTTTTTTTTTTTTTTTTTTACGGCGTTCACTGAAGGGGTTAACTAAAGGGACAGTTTTATAGTTACATAGTATTTAAGGTTGAATTTAGACTTTAAGTCCATCTCTTTCAAACCATAGCCTAACATGTTGATCCAGAGGAAAGCAGAAAAACCCCATGCGGCAAGCACTAAGTGCGGCAATACCAATATGTGTACTTTCTTCATTTTGTGACCTTTATTTTTTTATATTTTTTTTTTATATTTTTACAATTTTTAAACTCTTTTTTTTCACATTTTCCCAGAAAGGGATATCAACTTCAAACTTGGAGGAGGCGTGTCGGATCCTGCTCTTAGCGAGAGCTCACAGGCCACCTTCTTTGAAGGACTCTGCAGCCATCTTGTGACCCTGGGTCACCATGGAGACCGTCATCACAACTCACTCGCATCACGTTGTGCCGATGGAAGCAGAGAAGGGAGCTCACTCCCTCTGTGATGCTCCTCGATTTTGCTGTCACTAAGGTTTAAATGCCCGCTTTCAGTGCTAGCACTAATTGTAGGCTTTTCTGCAGAGTGTCAGCTCTCACATAGAACTGACACCCGCACCTGATTGCGGCGGATCTCAGCATGAGCCTGCACAATGGTAGCACTGTGTAAAAAAAAAAAATGTGTGAAAAAAGTAGTGCAACCCAGGGCGACAACTCTCCCCTTGGCAATGTAATGCATGGAGTATTGCAGACCTAGTTCACGCATTTTTATTTTAATCTCAAGGAACATGGACCTCTTGCGCTGTAATTCCACTGAAAAAATCTGAAAAAAATTAACCTTTTGGCCTCTAAGAGTCATATCTGGCAGATCATGTTCCGATCCCTGAAGTGAAGAATTTTAATCAGGATAGATCTTTGAGGCTTTCCCACTAAACCCGGTCTTGTAGGGACTCTGTGAGCCCTATCCACTACAAACAACGGGGAGAGAGACATGTGGAGACACAGGGTCAGTGGGTGCTCTTGTCCGCTGGCAAGGCTGTCTTTAGAAAAAGTGCATGAACCAGGGCTCATACCACTGAATGCCCACGCTCTCTCCCCGTGGGCAGAACACTACTCTGACAACACAGGGTGAGGGTAAAACAGTGTGGCAATAATTTATTGAACCACCAACACACAATAGCAATACAGGGCAGTCCCAGCAAATACCCAAGATGGTGCAAATTAAAGAGGCTCACCCTTCCGCTGACTTGCCTCACAGACAAGTACCGTGAGGGAAAGTTGAAAAGAACTTTGAAGTTGCTCCCCGCCATTTTCAGACCCCTACAGTGAGGAGGTAATGACAAGTGTTGTGAATTGGCTTTCTGGCCTACATCTGGTTACTGCTGAAGGTGGTGGAGCTGGTCAGGTTGACGGAGGGGTTGCGAGTTCTCTTTCTGGGCTCCCTCTGGTGGTTACTGGAGGTAATGGAGCTGATCTGATTAACAGAGGCTTGCCACCTGATAATGAGAATGACGATTGGAGATCTGGGGTTTCAGGCTGCATTTAAGACAGCCGACTCCCACTATCCCTGCTGGTGATTTTTTCCTGCCTGCTGAGGTCTTAGTTTCCAGCTCAGTCCCTGCATGCTCAGCTAAGTGTTCTTTTGCTGTTCTGTTCACATTTGATCTGGTTTTGTCTATTTCAGTTTTGTGTGGGTCAGCCAGCTCCAGCTGGGACTGTGCCGAATCACCATCCATATGTTACTGCTTGTGCCAGTTTGTTTTTGTCCCTTATTAGATTGGCCTCTTTTTGCTCTGCTTTCAGAATATACCAGAGTGCTGATATAGTGGGCGAAGTCGTGCGACTTCAGTATTTTTGCATCAGACATGTTGGACCTTTTTGCAGGGTTTTTTGCGTGATTGCAGACAGTGTCTTTCCTTTCCTGTCCTGTCTAGTCAGTGTTGGCCCCATCGTTTGCTCAGTCTATTTTCCTACCTGCGTTTGTGTTTTCATCTTGTCTCACCGACAATATATGTTTGGGGGCTATCTATTCCTTTGGGGTCTGCTCTTGTGCAGTTTAGATTTTCCCTTTCTTGCTTTAGGCTTAGTTAGCTCTCCGGCTGTGCCGAGGCGTCTAGGATCATCATAGGCACGCTCCATGGCTACTGCTAGTTGTGTGGATAGGATCAAGGGTCTGCAATCCGCTTAGTTACCAACTTCTCTGTTTTTCTGTGGCTTAGCTTGGGCTTGCTCTCCTCCTCGGTGACCCAATAACAGACAAGCTTACAAAGCTAACCGAGAGCTGTGAGGTATGTGGCCAGGTGACCCGATTGTCCCGACCTGGATTCTTTAAGACATCTCTGGGGTTTCAGTGATGGTCAGTGAAGCAGTCCTGTGTCCTTCCAGCCTGGTCTGTAGTACCCTAAGCTGAGATCCTGAAGAAGTCACCCCAACCAGAAGAAAAAGTCTCTTTATATAGTTCTCAACTAGCCTTAAACCATCATCCAGAGGTCAGAGAGAGATGTGAATGAGGCGAACCTGCATGCCTTAAGGGCCCGTTACACATAGCGATATCGCTAGCAATATCGCTATAACGTCACTGGTATTGTGACGTTATAGCGATATTGCTAGCGATATCGCTACATGTGATACTTACCTCCGACCGGCTCCCCCGCTGTCTGTCGCTGATCGCGCGAGAATGTCCGGGGCCGTGGACACGGGCGGGAGGATGTCAGGATCGCCGCGTCTGACAGGTAAGTAGCGACCCCCGGCCCCTGCTATGTCGCTGGTGAGATCTGCCTGTGTGGCAGCTCACTAGTGCCTACTTAGCGACGCACCAGCGATCCATATCGTTGTCGGGATCGCTGGTGCATCGCTAAGTGTAACGGTACCCTTACTGTTTTGCAAAGATAACTGAAGATAAACTGTAGGAGATAATATATTAGAGGTAAATATTTGTGCTACAAGAAGAGTCAATACTTCAGAAAACAGTTTGATTCTGGGCCTAAACAATTTATATCAGGCATAATTAAGAAGAAATGCTGTGACGTCACAAGACTCTCTTCTGAAAATTTCCAGCAGTCACTTTTCAATAAACCCGTCAGGATAATGGAATAGTTCCTTCAATGTAACCTACCATGTTATGTTTGGTTATGGCATTAAATGCGTTCAGAAGGAAAGGGGATTTCCCCAGGGATTTTTCAACAGGATTAGAATCCTTTCCTTGGGAAATTTCCCCATATTTGAAGATGTTGAAATAGATCTGGTCAGCATCATGGTATCATCATCCTCTTCTTACACCACAAGGGCTGAATAGCAGGATCCTGTTGGCGTTGTATTATGTGCCCCCTGTAAATGCGACACTGATAGCAGTGGACCAGCAAGACCCTTCATGTGCAAATTTCCCTGATCTTGCTGCACTGTCTCCCTACACATCTCTTTGCATCTTTCCACTAGACACACGAGCAACATCTTGCAAGCCGCTACACTGTCCCCCATCTTCCTGACCCATCTTTTTACTACGGGTCATAGCAGGCTTATAATCACTGAGTCTCTTTTCTGCACCAGGAACGCTTTCTTTATGACTTCCTCACAGAGTCTCCCACAGGTTGCAGCATTAGAACACTGACAGCTTTAGGACTTGGGGGCGCACATTCTGCAGCTTGCCTGTTGGCTGCTTTTTTTTTTTTTTTTTTTTACTTTCACTGCACGCCAGCAGCCACACTTTGCCCCTCATCGGGACCCACAGTATCTTTTCTGCTGCCTTGAGTATGGTGATATACTTCCCCCTCTACGCTGGTCCCAGGCTTCCAAGATGGACGCTGCTTCTCCTCAGCACTCCAGACACCGAGGCCTCTCTGCAGTTTCCAGCTCTCTTAGCCTCCATCACTCATCCCGCTTCTCACAATCGTCAACCTGTAGCAGGCAGAGAGTGATTTAGTGTGTGAAGGGGATAGTTATCTCAGTATTTTATAGCAGGATACTAGGAGCTCTTCACACAAATGTCTTCTCAGTACTAGTGCATGGCCACGCCATCTCTGCCTTTGATGTGGCCTCACAAGCATAGTCCACATATTTCCCGGCAGATAATTGCTGATTCAAACAGCCTGTTACCCTGCCAAATTCCATTGTCAATGTGTGACTGCGGCATTTAACGAGCGCCAGCAGTGCGGTCACTGATTTAACTGCTCGTCGGTGTGCTTGTCAGTCAATCTTGGGACGCCAGAAGACCCTTGTGTCACTCATCATGGTACATCTGTGAAAATCAGCTTGCAGCTGGCATTCATGTATGAGACTTGGTCTTCTCTCGCTTTGTGCAGTGGATGATTTTGCAAACTCCCCTCTCCCGCTCTCTGACCACAATCTTCTTTCATACTCTATCAAGAACTGCCAGGCTGCTCAGGTCACCCCCACTGTCCATACTTATAGAAATATACAGGCCATTAACACCCAGAAACTTATAAAGAACTTGCAGTCTTCATTGGCCCCTATCTCCTCCCTCTCATGTCCTGATTCTGTATTGAAGCATTACAATGAAACACTTCAAAGTGCCCTGGATGAATTTGCACCCCCTATAAATAGAACACCACAACGCAGATGGCGACAACTCTGGCACACGGTGCAAACACGTTTCCTGCAGCGGTGCTCCAGGTGCGCCGAACGTCTGTGGAGAAAATCCAATCTACACGAAGATTTCATCCATTTTAAGTTTATGCTTAGAACATACAACACTGCCCTTCACCTCTCCAAACAAGCATATTTCAACACCCTCATCACCTCACTGTCCAATAACCCGAAACGTCTCTTTGACACTTTTCATTCTCTACTCAACCCAAGCGTACAGGCCCCAATCACGGAACTCCGAGCTGACGATCTGGCAAATTACTTCAAAGAAAAAATTGACCAGATTCGACAGGAAATTATCTCCCTATCACCTCATACCATGCACTGTCCTCCCTCCCCCACTGCATCTAGCTCACTCTCTAATTTTGAACCAGTCACAGAAGAAGAAGTAAGCAGGCTCCTTGCATCTTCTCGCCCAACCGCTTGCACCAGTGACCCATTTCCGTCACATCTCCAGTCCCTTTCCCCTGCTGTCACCCCTCACCTAACTAAAATATTTAACCTCTCTCTCTCTTCTGGTATCTTTCCCTCCTCATTTAAGCATGCCATCATACATCCACTACTTAAAAGCAAAAAAGGCAAATGCAATTCTAGGATGTATTAACAGAAGCATACAGTCTAGATCACGTGAAGTCATTATTTCCCTCTACTCCTCTTTGGTCAGACCTCATCTGGAATATTGTGTCCAGTTTTGGGCACCACATTTTAAAAAAGACATCAACAAACTGGAGCAAGTTCAGAAAAGAGCGACCAGAATGGTGACCGGTCTGCAAACCCTGTCTTATGAGGAAAGGTTGCAGGATTTGGGAATGTTTAGTTTGCAAAAGAGAAGACTGAGAGGAGACTTAATAGCTGTCTACAAATATCTAAAGGGCTGTCACATTGTAGAAGGATCAACTTTATTCTCATTTGCACAAGGAAAGACTAGAAGCAATGGGATGAAACTGAATGGGAAGAGACACAGATTAGATATTAGAAAAAACTTTTTGACAGTTAGAGTGATCAATGAGTGGAACAGGCTGCCACGAGAAGTGGTGAGTTCTCCTTCAATGGAAGTCTTCAAACAGAGGCTGGACAGACATCTGACTGGGATGATTTAGCGAATCCTGCTTTGAGCAGGGGGTTGGACCAGATGGCCCAGGAGGTCCCTTCCAACTCTACGATTCTATGATTCTAAAAAACCATCCCTCGACCAAAACTGTGCCGCTAACTATAGACCTGTCTCTAATCTTCCCTTCATCTCTAAACTCCTGGAACGCCTGGTCCACTCCCGTCTTATCCGCTATCTCTTTGATAACTCTCTTCTCGACCCTCTCCAATCCGATTTCCGCTCTTTACACTCTACTGAAACTGCCCTCTCTAAAGTCTCTAATGATCTACTAACAGCTAAATCAAATGGTCATTACTCCATACTAATTGTCTTTGATCTCTCTGCAGCATTCGACACTGTGGATCATCAGCTCCTCACTATGCTCCGTTCCATTGGCCTCAAGGACACCGTTCTCTCCTGGTTCTCCTATCTCTCTTGGCGCTCCTTTATTGTATCTTTTGCCGGTTCCTCCTCCTCTCACCTTCCCCTTACTGTTGGGGTTCCTCAAGGATCGGTTCTAGGCCCCCTCCTCTTCTCCTTGTACACTGCCCCTATTGGTCAAACAATCAGTAGATTTGGTTTCCAGTACCATCTCTATGCTGATGGCACCCAATTATACGCTTTTTCTGACATCATGCCAGCCTTTCTAGAAAACACCGGCGATTGTCTAAACGCTGTGTCTAACATCATGTCCTCACTATATCTGAAACTGAACCTGTCAAAGACTGAACTCCTTGTGTTTTCTCCCTCTACTAATGTACCTATACCCGACATTGCCATTTCTGTGTGCGGTTCCACTATTACTCCCCAGCAACAGTCTTGGGGTCCTAATTGATTCCGAGCTTTCCTTTGCCCCCCACATTCGATCACTGGCTCGCTCTTGTCATCTGCATCTCAAAAACATTTCTAGAATTTGACTTTTCTTACTTTTGACTCTGCAAAAACTCTTACTGTTTCTCTTATTCATTCTCGTCTCGACTATTGAAACTCTCTTCTAATCGGTCTCCCTCTTACCAAACTCTTCCCTCTCCAATCTGTCTTGAATGCTGCAGCCAGGATCATATTCCTCACCAGTCGTTACACCGATGCCTTTACCTTGTGCCAGTCATTACACTGGCTACCCATCCACTCCAGAATTCAGTATAAACTTATTACCCTCACCCACAAAGCCCTCCATGGCTCAGCACCACCCTACATCTCCTCCCTTGTTTCAGTATACCACCCTACCCGCGCCCTCCGTTCTGCTGATGACCTGAGGTTAGCATCCTCAATAGTCAGAACTCCCACTCCCGTCTCCAAGACTTTACACTTGCTGCGCCAATTCTTTGGAATGCACTTCCCAGGTCAATACGATTAGTCCCCAATCCCCACAATTTTAAGCGTGCCCTGAAAACGCATTTATTCAGACTGTCCTATCGCCTCAACACATTAACCTAATCTATCCCTGTGTGGCACAGCCAAAAGTTTTACCATAACCAGATTCCCCTCATCATGTTCCCACATGCTTTATGCATCCATTAGCCCTCTGTGTTTGTACTGTTACACAATTAACATTATGGCTGGTCCAAACAATCAGGCCAATTGTTACAACCCACCTTTCGTGTCTACCTCTTTGCTCATAGACTGTAAGCTTGCGAGCAGGGCCCTCTTTCCTCTTGGTATTTGTTATATTCTATGTGATTATTGTTATGCTGTAATGTCTATTGTCTGTACAAATCCCCTCTGAAATGTAAAGTGCTGCGGAATATGTCGGCGCTATAGAAATAAAATTTATTATTATTATGAGACCATGATTTAACTATACATTGCAGTACTGCTGTGTATAGCACAAGTGAGCAGATGATCGCAGCTTCAAGTCCCCTAAGGACTAACAGAGTGAAAAGTAAATAAGGGAAAAATGTGAGCATTTTACCATATTAAAAAGAAATTTAAAAAAAAAAAAAATACCGTACATATTTTGTTTGGTTGCATTAGTAAAAGTTTGAGCGATCGAAATATAAAATAAATTAATCTGATCAGTAAACGACGTAACGAGGAGAAAAAAAATCGAAACTCCATGACTGATTTTTCTGCCAATGCAACCATAGAAAAAAAAATGCACGAGGCAGCAATCAAAACATTGCATATACCCCCAATAATATCAATGAAAATATTGGCGCGGGGCACAAAAAACAAGACTGTCACGACACAAGCAACATTTTTTTTTTTCCTTACATATTTCTGACTTTTTTTTCACCATTGAAATAAAATAAAAATTCTGCATGTTTAGTATCTGCATTATCATACTGACTTGGAGAATCATATTGTCAGGTCATTTTTACAGTAACATGAATGCTGTAAATGGAAAAATAATTGCAGTATTGCACTCTATTTGCTATTTTGCCATACTTAAAATTTGTTTCCCACTTTCCATTAGTTCATATTATAAAATGAATGGTGTTACTCAAAAGCACAAGTTGTTCTTCAAAAAACAAAACTTCACACAACTATGCTGAAGGAAAAATTAAAAAGTTTAAAAAGTTATGGCTCTTGGAATAAGGGGAGGAAAAGATGAAAGCGCACAAAACCAAAAAATCGCCCGTTAAACTCTATTGTACTTCTAACACACATGCCTGGCTTGAGGTAGACATCTGTCCAGTGTTAAAATGCATAGCACTTAGTCTTAAGCTCCCGTCACACTCAGCAACGCTACAGCGATCCCGACAACGATACGACCTGGTAAGGATAGTTGCTGCGTCGCTATGTGGTGGCTGGTGAGATGCCAAACAGTCAGATCTTCCCAACGACGCAGCATCGATACGGCGACCCGTAGCGACCTTTGTAACGATGTTGGCGGTCGTTGGGACCCTGTCACATAGCAGCTACTCTGACTGCAACGCAAATCCACACCTATGTGTCTCGCTTCTGAGTCGCTAACGAGGTCGTTGGTAAGGTATCAAACATACCAATGCATGCTACCCAGCGGGACCTCAACACTCAAAAAAAGTCCAGGTCATTCCGACACGACCAGCGATCTCACAGCAGGGGCCGGTCGCTGCTACCTGTCAAACGTAGCGAGGTCGCTGTTGCGTCATAAAACTTGTGACTCAGCAGCGATCTCGCTTAGTGTGACGGGGGCTTAATGAAGATATTAACTGCCTGTCTGTCACGCACAACGGCGCTTTTATCATCCCTTTTTTTTATTTAAATGGAAAATGTTTCCACTTCTGATATATGTTAATTGTTTTGTTGTGAATAAAATATGGCTATAATACATTTCCAGATCATTGCATTCTTGTTTTCTTTACATTTTACAGAGCGTTCCAACTTTCTTGGAATTGGGATTGTAGATACTTAATTTCCAAACGCATGATAAAGTAGCCTGAAATATTCATTAGTAAAGCAAGCATAAATCCTTGCATTCTCTCATTGCCCAAAGTTATTTTTTTTACTTTTTAGTATTTTGTGTACTGTACCACATGGTGATATAATTAATTTATACATATTTTATTTTACCAGGCTTTAACAGCTTCAGACCTAAATTTAATCCTGTATGTCTGTGAGACCGTGGATTTGCAACAAGTTTTTGGACAACATCCCTGCCCACTTACTCAACCTGTTCTGCTTTCTCTCATCCAGCAACTATCTTTTGACCTTTGCACCCGTACTGAACTCAAACTTAAGTAAGTCTTCTAATAAATGTTATTTGAAAAGATCTGTATATATATTTGTGTTGAGCATTTTAATTTACAGATTCATATTGTCGTACAAATTTTGTTAAACATGTTACCCATACTGTATTGATAGATCCATTTGTATACATGAGTATAGGATTAAGTCCGCTTTCCTATTTTGGCTAAACTACGCAAAAACATTTTGTGCCATTTGGCCTATAATAACTATCAAAGAACAAAATATGTGGACCGACTTGACTGCTTAACCCCCTTAGTGACAGAGACAATTTGGTACTTAATGGTCAAGCCAGTTTTTACAGTTCTGACCACTGTCACTTTGAGGTTATAACGCTGGAAAGCTTCAACGTATCCCACTAATTCTGAGATTGTTTTTTCATGACATATTTTACTTCATGTTAGTGGTAAAATTTCTTCGACATAACTTACGTTTATTTATGAAAAAAAGGAAATTTGGCAAAAATTTAGAACATTTTTCAATTTTCAAACTTTTTATTTTTGTACCCTTAAATCAGAGTGGTGTCACACAAAATGGTTAATAAATAACATTTTCCACATGTCAGCTTTACATCGGCACAATTTTGGAAACATAATTTTTTTTGTAAGAACGTTATAAGGGTTAAAAGTCGACCAGCAATTTCTCATTTTTCCAACAAAATTTCGAAAACCATTTTTTTTAGAGACTAGCTCACATTTGAAGTGATTTTGATGGGTCAATATAGCAGAAAAATGACACCATTCTAAAAACTCAGGGTGTGCAAAACCACATTCAAGAAGTTTATCTAGCCTTTCAGGTGCTTCACTAGAACTAAAGCAATGTGAAAGAAAAAAATTAATACTTTATTTTTTTCACAAAAAATTTATATTGGAACCAATTTTTTTTTATTTTCACAAGGGTATCAGGAAGAAGTGGACCACAAAATTTGTTGTGCAATATCGTCTGAGTACACCAATACCCCGTTTGTGTGGGAAAGCCACTGTTTGGGCACATGACAGGATTCAGAAGGGAGGGAGCACCGTTTGACTTTTTGAATGCAAAATTGGCTGGAATCGATGGTGGGCGCCATCTCATGTTTGAAGACCCCCTGAGGTACCTAAACAGTGGACCCCCAAATTTTGACTCCAGCCCTAACCCCAACACACCCCCAATTTCAACCTTAACCATAACTCTAAAAACAGTCCTAACCCTAACACACCCCTAACCCTAATCCCAACCATAACCACCACCCTAGCCCCTACCCTAACCCTAGCTCTAACCCGACCCCTAACCCTAGCCCAGTCCTAACTGTAATGGAAAAATGGAAATAAATACTTTTTTTATTTTATTATTTTTACGTAAGGGGGTGATAAAGGGAGGATTAATTTAATATTTTTTTATTTTTTTTCACTGTGATAGACCCTATCATAGTGATCAAAATGAACCAGTAGGAAAAATTTCCTATTGTTGGCGGGTGCCGGCCAGCACATCTCGGTGAGCGCACTGCGCATGTGCCCACCATTTTCTTCCCAGAAGAAGACGCCGACAGCCGGAAGACAAGACTGGGGAATGCAGGAGGGTCCTGAGACACCTGAGGTAATGGGAGGGGGTTCAGGGGGAACCCATTTCTCTCTCCTCATAACTTCACATCTGCAGTTTCCATCTCTTCTTTTGGCCAGCACACAATGCCAGCAGGGTAGCTGATAACTGGCAGGGCATATGTATTAATGGCGCAGATTTTATTCTTCCCATTGATTTGGCTCTTCAGGACCTGTTACCCTTTGATGGTATTTGGATGTTGCTGCTTTTCTTGCCTCCTCATTGTGGTTACCGTATCCCTGTGGGATGCTGAGGAACTTGTAGCATGTCTGTACATCTATGTGTTCTGGTGGTAATTCCACTCCATCCGTCTTGACTACCTTGCCTCTCTTTTTTACCAACCGGCCGCACTTCTCCAGTCCAAAGGACATCCCGATGTCTTTGCTGTAGATCCTTGTAAGGTGGTTCAGTGGATTGATGTCTCGTTCATTTTTCGCATACAGCTTGATGTCATCCATGTAGAGGAGGTGGCTGATGGTGCTTCCACTCTTGAACTTGTATCCATAGCCAGACTCTGTAATTATCTGACTTAAGGGGGGCTCAAGCCTATGCAGAACAGCAATGGGGACAGTGCATCACCTTGATATATGCCACATTTGTTGGTCATTTGTGCTAGTTGTCTTGAGTTCACTTCCAATGTTGTTCTCCAAAGTCCCATTGATTTTCAAAGGAAGGTTCTTAATTTCTTGTTGACTTTGTATAGAGCCAAGCATTCATAGATCCATGTGTGTGGCATTGAGTAATAGGCTTTCCTGTAGTCAATCCAGGCTGTGCTGAGATTGGTCTGTCTGGATCTTGAATCTTGAACAACTGCTCTATCTACTAGGAGCTGATGCTTAGAGCCTCTGGTGTTTGTCCCTTTCTGAGCTGGATTCATGTAGTGGTTCATATGGTTCTGTAGCTTGGTGGCTATGATGACAGGAGTTTCCATGTTATTGTAGGGCAAGTTATTGGACGGTAGTTGGATGGAACTGTTCCTTTGTGAAGATCCTTCATGATAAGCATTGTCTTTCCTTGTGTTAGCCAAGTTGGGTGGTGGCCTGCTTCTAGCAGTTGGTTCATCTGCTTTGCCATGCGTTCATGTACCACTGTTAATTTCTTTAGCCAGTAGGTGTGGATCATGTCTGGGCCAGGTGCTGTCCAGCTCTTCATATTCTTGACCTGCTGTGGGATGTCTGCTTCTGTAGTGGTGACTGGTTCTTGCTCTAGGTGGTTGCTGTGTTTCATTCTCACATCTTGCAGCCACATTGCACTGGTGTTGTACATTTTTCCCTTCTCCCATATTTTCCTCAGTATTGTTCAGTCTCTGCTTTTGGTGGAGTTTCTGCATTTGTGCTGTTAGTAGTTGGGGGTACACCTTGAATGGTTCTTTGGAGGTACTGGGCATTTATCTTTTTGGCCTCAGCTTCCCTAGTGTATCTAGTCTTGCAGTGAGTGCTGTGAGCCTTTGTTTAGCAGTCTCTACGGCTTCAGTTGAGGTCAGGCCTTTACACTTGTCTAGCTTGGTCCTATTCTTGATCTTTACACCTTTCTGTATTTCTGTTTCTTAGCTGACTTCCCTTCGTGTCACCTTGATCTTTGTCTCCAGTCTTCTTTTCCAAGGGGGGAACATACTTCTGTTGTTGCTGGTTGTATAGCCAAGCATATCCATGATTGCTGAGGCAGTAACATAGATCAATTTATTAGTTTGAGTTATGTTGGTGGTAGGTATTGATGCAACTGCTCTACTGGCATCTTCTAGCATACTGTCTGGTGGTGTTTCTTTGCTGATCCTTGGCAGTCGACCTCTGGTATTGATGGTACTTAGTTTATCTAAGATCTTCTGCTTCAGATCAGCTGCAGTACCTCTAACTGCAGGATTGGATCAGGATCTTCATGGAGTTGCAATTGTTGTTCTTCCAGGTCTTCATGTGGAGAGGCTCTGCAGTGCAGTTCATCCAAGTTGTGATAATAGCTTTTTCTATATGACATTGAAACATTGGATGCCTATATTTTTCTCAGTCAGTAGACATGAAGGTCTTGCATCCATCCAGAGTTTCCTTAGACGCTTCATATATACTCTCTCGTTTGGTATGCTGTTATAGTAGTCTTTCATCAGATCCAGTTTCATTGCCTTGTCCATGTATGGTTTGTTCCAGTAGCCCATTTATCATCAGATTGTCCTGGTTCCTCGACGTCTGACACAGACCTTGTTAATCCGAGCGACGTCCGAGCCGGCATGACTCTTTGTTCGTGACACTCTCATGTTTATTGCGTTAGTCACTATAGTGTTAGTAGTCTTGCCCAAGGACCATTACTGGTATATTATTTCCAACAGGGCAGAGCTGGGATTTGAACCCTAGATTCCCATGCACTTTTAACAGCTAGAACAGCCACCTAATGTAGGTGTTATAGTGTTAGGAGCTTAGTGTATAATTTATTAATTTTTTTTAAATTTATTTTCCACAGACAGAGCCCTATCGTAGGCTGTGCACTTAAACCATTACACTATACCAGCCACTATAACTATATTGCCACAACATAGTAGCAGGAATTGTATCCAGAAACATATGCACGGCATATGGGCTAAGTCCCCCCTAAGTCCAGGTGGGAGACCTCAGAATAAGTGATGGCGAATGAAAGGGCTAAAATCCTGTGGGACTTCAAGATTCAGACGGATAAGCAGGTGTTGGCTAACCAACCAGACATTGTGATAACAGACAAGGATCAGAAGACAGCAATATCAGAAAGAAGGAATATGAAAAGCTGGAGAAATACCAGGGCCTTAAAGGAGAACTGGAGAAGATGTGGAAGGTGAAGGCAACAGTGATTCTGGTGGTGATAGGAGCACTTGGAGCAGGGACCCCTAAGCTGGGCTGGGCTGGGAAAATGGCTACAACAGATCCTAGGAGCAACATCTGAACTAAGTGGACTGGGTGTCGGGGAGCCTGGATCCAGGAATTGGTGAGTGGGCTGTGGGGCCTGGTCTTCAGGGTCTAGGCTGGTCAGAAGAGACAAGGAGGCGAAGCAGGGCTGGAGAAATGCTGCTGGGCCTGATAGCCACAAGGTACTGACAGTTGGCATTCCGGGGTGTGTGGATGTTCCGTAAGACTGGCACTGGAGAAAGCGGTCCATCTAACAGTTTGGGACCAGTCATCATATTTCATTCATCCATCGGGCTGTAGGGACGGAACAATTGCCTTGAAGGCTTCAAGAGCTGACCGATGGACTAGGGTCACGTTCCTCAAAATGGAGGGTCAACATCACTGGTATGTAAACCCAGAAAGAAGGGAGCAGGATGAACCCTTCTTGAGAAATGAATGGGCCTGGGAGAGGCTCCTCGATGTGGCTAGAGATGGGGGTACTACAACCCCCAAGAGATTGTTCTGTCCTTGGAGTTCCCCACCTCCTATGCTGGAGCAGGCAACGGTGCAAGTGACACGGGGCTGTCGTCTATTTCCATATGTCGAGGGCTCCAACACTACCAAATGCTGGGTTGTTCACAGCCCAGGCACCTGGGAATCAGGCTCCAGGAAGCAGGTGGAGGCAGTCCCCTCAGTTTCCCTAGGAAGGAGAATAAGAAGCTGACACCTGAAGATTACTGTACTTCCCTCATTATAATTTTTTCCTGGCTATGTACTTTGTGCAAAGTCTGAATGTAGGAGTACATCAACTGCAGGTTAAAAATATTTGAATGAGGCCTGCCAGTTGTTTCCTTTCAGGGGTTTATCAATGACCGTCCTTAAAATTTTTTCCTTGTTTTGTGCGTTGTGAAAAGAATTTGAGTGTAGGTGTAGAGAAACTACACTTTAAAAATATTTGAATGAGGGGTCTGCTAGTTCTTGCCTTTCATCGGTCTATGGATGACCCTCCTTATATTTTTTTTCCTAGCTTTGCACTTTCTACAAAGCCTTTGAGTATGCAAGTACATCAACAACACTTTCAAAATATTTGCATTAAATACATTTTTCTGGATTCAGTTAGTCATCCACACAGTTGAATGTGGTTATTGTTACATTACAGTGGTATGTAAAGCTACTATAAAGTGTTGAAAAATATTTGTGGATTTAATTAGTCATCCATAGAGTATTACGTGCTCTTGGGTAATTTTCTGTGCTATATAACATGCCAAAAAAGCATTTAAAAATTTGTCAAGATTCAATTAGTTATCCATATAGTATTAAATCATAGAAAGGGACCTCCTAGGTCATCTGGTCCAATCCACGGCTCAATGCAGGATTCCCTAAATCATCTCCTCTTAAGTCTCCTCTCAGTCTTCTTTTTTGCATGCTAAACATTCCCAAAACCTCTTTCTGTGACATTTTGGTGGTATTTAACACTCCAAAAATGCGTTGAAAAATTTGTCTGGATTCTATTAGTCATCCATATAGTATTAGGTGCTTTCTGTTAAATTTCGGTTGTATGTAAGACTCCAAAAAAGTTAAATTTTTTTTATGGATTTAGTTAGTCATCCATACAGTTTAACATGGTTCTTGTTACAATACCATGGTATGTAAAACTCCAAAAGAAGTTAATACATTTTTTGTGGAGTCAGTGATTCATCCATACACTGTAATGCAGTTCTTGTTACGTTAAGGTGCTATAAAAAAAAACTTGAAAAAACCCTTGCAAAACATTTTATAGATTTAATATTTCATCCATACACTGTAACACGGTTCTTGTTACATTATGTTGCTATATAACCCTCTCAAAAAGTATTGACAAATTTATGTGGATTCAGTCATCCATAGAGTATTACGTCCTTTGTAGTACATTTTGATATGGTAACTAACCAAAAAAAAAAAAAACTTCAAAAATGTATTGGTGTTATATTGCTCATCCATAAAATATTACATGTTCTGGGGTACATTTCAGTGGTACATAATCCTCAAAAAAAAGGTGTTAAAAAAGAGTTCTGTATTTACTTACTCATCCATAGAGTATTCCGTCCTCTGGGATACATTTCTGTGGCATATAAGACTCCAAAACAGCATTGAAAATCTTTTCAGTGTTCAATTAATCATCCATAGAGTATTATGTTCTCTATGGTATATTTCTGTGGTGTAACACTCCAAAAAAGTGTTCAAAAAAGTTTCTTGATTGAATTAGTACTCTATACGGTTTAAGGTTTCTCAATAGTGGAGGGCTGAAGAAGGCATATGTCATGAGGTGATGTGTTGCTATAGCTTGATTCGGCTCTCCCACGCCTGTATGGCTGTCAGGCAGTGACCACTATTGAGAAACATTTCTTCCACTCTTGCTTCAACAACTTAGTGAAAAAGACCCTGGTGGGGTTGAAACATCTTGTCTCTCAGCCATATTCTGTCATTAACTGCTCCCACGAATGAATTAAATTATTTTTTGCACCACTGAAATAAAGCATGTACAGTGAATTTCTCTTGTCAAGGCTACAAAGATTTCAGAATCCTGCAAGACTCCTTAGAGTGCAACCGGAGGAGTATCGGAGCTAGACCAATCTGGAACGACCAGAGAAGTGGCTGTAGCATGTGTTCCAGAACCGGCCAGTTTCCGAAAACCACCGAGGCGATAGCCTTCACCGATGGAGTTCTTGTGGACTGCAGACAGGAGAGCCAGGAACTAGCAACTAGTGAGTGGACTGTTGGGACTAGGCTGGTCGGAAGAGAAGAGGAGGCAAGTCGGGACCAGGACTGGAAAATGCTAGCAGGCCCACTAGCCACAAGGTACTGACAGTTGGCATTCCGGGGGAGGTTTTATGTACGAGCCACAGCAGAGACTGGGGTCCATCATAGAGTGTGGGACCCATCATCACATCTCGGTCAACCAGTGGTCAGTAGAGACATAACACTTGCCTCGAAGGCTGCAAGAGCTGACTGCTGGAACCAGAGTCACGTTCCTCATAATGGAGGGTCAACATCGCTGGTATGCGGTGTGTGTGATCCTAAAAGGAAGAGAGCAGGATGAACCTTTCTTGAGAAATTAGTGAGCTTGGGATAGACTCCTCGGAGCGGAGACTACTACCACCTCGAGAGATTGTACTGTCCTTGAGGATCCCCACCTTCTATGCAGGAGAAGGCAATGCTGCAGGTGACTCTGGGAGCTGTCGCCCATTTCTACTTGTCGGGTGCCCGGCACTACCCAAAGCCGGGCCACTTAGAGCCCAGGCACTAGGGAATTGAGCTCCAGGAAGCAGTTGGAGGCAGTCCCAGCAGCCTCCCAGGGAAGTATAAGAAGTGGACACCGGAAGAGGATTACTGTATTGCCCTATTTTATCATTTTTACTTGGCCTTGCACTTTCTGCCAAGCGTTTGAGTGTAACAGTACAGAAGTGCACTTTCAAAATAATTACGTTTAGAATTTTTTTCTGTATTCAATTAGTCATCCATATAGTTTAGCGTTGTTACATTACGATGGTATTTAAAACTAAAAGATGGTAAAACATTACCCATAAAAATTAACATGCTTTGTGTAAAGTTAGTGCGTTAATTTTATTTTTTTTTTTAATGCTTGTCTGCTTATTTTTGTTGCAAAAATTGATTTATTGTTAACCTGCTTTGTGTGAAATTTTGATAGTTTGAAATAAAAGCAAAAAATGGCCTGCTACATGTCACTTGTGTAGAAATTTGGTTGTTCAAAAACTGACTATTGTCACATACTCTAGAACTTGTTTTTGTTGGTTTCAAATAAAAAAAAAAATTGGCCTGCTACCGGTGTACAGATTTGGTCCCTTGGTACTCTGTCCTCAGCCGCAACTATTTCTTTGTGGCATTCCCGCCTTATACCAGATCATGTCCAGGAATATCTCCCTTGTCCTTACCAATGCGGTTACTGGGATTGTCCCCTTAAAGGAAAGGTGCCACAATTTTATATTATTTACAAAAAAAAAGTTAAAAAAATGTTGTTTTAGCAAATGTACTAGGTAGCATTTGTTTTTTTTATGTAGCCACTGGGGGCTGCCATTATACTTTGCAGGTCTGACTGTCGCTGCATGACTCTTCAAATAGAGACAGCGGTCGGACGCCGACCCTCTTTAACATTGCAGCCGCATCAGCTGTGAACTGGGCACACCTCTGTAGGCTGCACAAATCACAGCTGTAGGTGTGGCTGGGCGCCATTTTATTAGTCCAGTGCTATCTGCTGAGCTCCATCAAAGGACCCGTTATGCCAGAAGCTGTACTGTTCACTTCTGGCATAAACAGGTCCTGTGTTGTGATGAGGACAAGGTGGTTAGCAGAGGAGGGAAGTTCACTGCAGCTGGAGGACAAAGAGCAGTGAGTGCGGGTGCCTTAGCTCTGTGCTCTTCTATCCTGTTACTCCAGGCGCTGCACTGTGCATCCTGAGCAGACATCCTCACACACCATCCCAATGATCTCCGGTAAGCTGCATTCACAGCCAGCAGAGAGAGAGGGAGTTGACACCTGGAATGCAGGAGAATGAGCAGGACAGTGATTAGAAAGGAAGGGGGGAATATCAAGAATGTTATTCACCTCACTTCCAAAAGTCTCTACATATCTTTTTTTTTTTTTTTTTTTTTACTGTGTGTGAGCATGCATTTGTTTTTTCCTGTGTGTGTGATGTGTATGTTCCTATTTTTGTGATACGTGCATGTGTATTTTCCTATGCGTTTGAGCGTGCATGTGTATTTTCCTATGCGTTTGAGCGTGCATGTGTATTCTCCTATTTGTGTGAGCGTGCATGTCTTTTCCTTTGCGTGTGAGTGTGCATGTGTGTTTTCCTATGCGCGTAAGCATGCATGAGTATTTTCCTATGAGTGTGAGCATGCATGTGTTTTTTCCTATGCGTTTGAGCATACATGTGTATTTTCCTATGCGTTTGAGCGTGCATGAGTATTTTCCTATGCGTGTGAGTGTGCATGTGTATTCCCCAGTTTATGATACAGCGAGCTGCACCAACTATCAGGATCGGTGCTGCCTGCCATCCTCGGTGACTATCATCTTGTCAGTGTAACTTTGCATTCACCAACAAAATGCTTCCACACTGTGTTCCTAAATCTCATCCTCTCGTATCCCTTAGCAAAGACCCAGAAGGGGAGGAGAGGAGTGACATCACACTCGTAAGCAGATTCACCGCATATTTACTGCAGTCGTTATGTGAGCTAGTTGTACAATGTTCAGTTTCAGTAGCTGCTCCCCCCAGTGTTTAAAAGTGGAAATACCATACCTTTTAAAATTATTTTTCATATTTTACTAAATAATAAACAAATTATATTTTTTAAGAAAATGTAAACATTAATTTTTTACATTTTTGTCAGTTGCAGAAAAATAATGTTTTTTGATGGCACCTTCCCTTTAATGACCGACACGTAAACAAGCGCTTGTGGTCAGGAACACATTTACCTGACTGCACACTGGGTGAATATTGTGGAAGCTAGTGCTGAGTCCTACCCTGGCACAGCACAAGTGCTACTTCTAGAGCGTATGATAAATCCTCCTAAAAATTAGTGCAATAAAGACTAAAATAATATTAAATAATTTTTTTTATTTATTAGCGAAATATCATATAGTTAATAAATAATATATATATATATATATATATATATATATATATAAAATATATATATATATTATTTTAATAATAATAATAAAATATATATATATATTATTTTAATAATAATAATAATAATAATATATATATATATTATTTTCTAGAATATTGTGTCCAATTTTGGGCACCACATTTTAAAAAAGACATCAACAAACTGGAGCAAGTTCAGAAAAGAGCGACCAGAGTGGTGACCGGTCTGCAAACCCTGTCTTATGAGGAAAGGTTGCAGGATTTGGGAATGTTTAGTTTGCAAAAGAGAAGACTGAGAGGAGACTTAATAGCTGTCTACAAATATCTAAAGGGCTGTCACATTGTAGAAGGATCAACTTTATTCTCATTTGCACAAGGAAAGACTAGAAGCAATGGGATGAAGCTGAATGGGAGGAGACACAGATTAGATATTAGAAAAAACTTTTTGACAGTTAGAGTGATCAATGAGTGGAACAGGCTGCCACGAGAAGTGGTGAGTTCTCCTTCAATGGAAGTCTTCAAACAGAGGCTGGACAGACATCTAACTGGGATGATTTAGCGAATCCTGCTTTGAGCAGGGGGTTGGACCAGATGGCCCAGGAGGTCCCTTCCAACTCTACGATTCTATGATTCTATGATTCTATTTATTTAATACATAGCGGAAATATGAGCACATTTAGTTAAGAAACCCAATAGATAATATAGTAAAAGAAATAGATATATTAAACTACCATGCTAACACATAAAACCAATCCGATAAATACCACATAAATAATAAATGTTAAAAATATATCAAATGCCAATCATCTGTTCAAACAGGACAACGCAGTAAAGACAGCACAATACATAAATTCATACAATGTGAAATTAAATCTATTTATATAACGCTGTAAGCGTCACTCTGTCTGAAGCCTTTATAGACTGCGCGACGCGCCTGCGCAGTCTGGCTCCAGGCAGAATGAGGCAGCCAGCGGTGAAGAGTATGTGTGGCGGTAACGTACACACTGCATACCGCCATCTCCGACACCATACTTACCTGACCAGGAGAAGCGTTGCCACAGCGCTTCTCTTCGGCCGGAGACCGGGGCGGGAGTGCAGCCGGAATCGCGCATGCGCATAGCGTGATCCGGCGCCATTTTACTGAAGACACACTTGCAGTGTGTCTTCAGCAATATGGCGCCGGACAGCGCTATGGGCGTGCGCGTACTTCGGCGCCAGACTCCTCCCCCGGCCTCCAGCAGAACGTGGTGACAGCGCTGGAGCACAGGAAAGAAGGGTGAGTATAAATGGGTTTTTTTTTGTTTTTTTTTGTATGTGTGTAGTTTTAATAAGAGTGAGAGGACCATGCATACCAGGATAGGGGGAGGTGAAAGGACCATGCTTACCAGGATTGGGGGATGAGGGGTACCTTGCATACCAGGATTGGGGGATGAGGGGTACCATGCATACCAGGATTGGGGGATGAAGGGTACCATGCATACCAGGATAGGGGGGTGAGGGGTACCATGCATATCAGGATTGGGGGATGAGGGGTATCATGCATACCAGGATTGGGGGATGAGGGGTACCCTGCATACCAGGATTGGGGGATGAAGGGTACCATGCATACCAGGATTGGGGGATGAGGGGTACCATGCATACCAGGATTGGGGGATTAGGGGTACCATGCATACCAGGATTGGGGGATGAGGAAGTAACATGCATACCAGGATTGGGGGATGAGGGGTACCCTGCATACCAGGATTGGGGGATGAAGGGTACCATGCATACCAGGATTGGGGGATGAGGGGTACCATGCATACCAGGATTGGGGGATTAGGGGTACCATGCATACCAGGATTGGGGGATGAGGAAGTAACATGCATACCAGGATTGGGGGATGAGGGGTACCATGCATACCAGGATAGGGGGTCATACATACCAGGATTGGGGGATGAGGGGTACCATGCTTACCAGGATTGTGGATGAGGGGTACCATGCATACCAGGATTGGGGGATGAGGGGTACCATGCATACCAGGATTGGGGGATGAGGGGTACCCTGCATACCAGGATTGGGGGATGAGGGAGTACCATGCATACCAGGATTCGGGGATGAGGGGTACCATGCATACCAGGATTGGGGGATGAAGGGTACCATGCATACCAGGATAGGGGGTGAGGGGACCATGCATACCAGGATAGGGGGTGAGGGGACCATGCATACCAGGATAGGGGGGTGAGAGGACCATGCATACCAGGATTGGGGGATGAGGGGTACCATGCATAAGAGGATTGGGGGATGAGGGGTACCATGCATACCAGGATAGGGGGTGAGGGGACCATACATACCAGGATAGGGATGAGGGAGTACCATGCATACCAGGATTGGGGGATAAGGGGTACCATGCATACCAGGATAGGGGGTGAGGGACCATGCATACCAGGATAGGGATGAGGGAGTACCATGCATACCAGGATTGGGGGGTGAGAGGACCATGTATACCCGAATAGGGGTTGAGGGGACCATGCATACCAGAATAGGGGGGTGAGAGGACCATGCATACCAGGATAGGAGGGGTGAGAGGACAGAGGACCATGCATACCAGGATTGGTGGGTGAGAGGACAGAGGACCATGCATACCAGGATTGGGGGGTGAGGGGGCCATGCATACCAGGATAAGGGGGGGTGAGGGGACCATGCATACCACGAACGAGGGGTTGAGGGGACCATGTATACCACGAAAGGGGGGTTGAGGGGACCATGCATACCACGAAAAGGGGGGTGAGGGGACCATGCATACCAGGATGAAGAATGGGGTGCCATGCATACCAGGATTGGGGGGTGAGGGGACCATGCATACCAGGATGAAGAATGGGGTGCCATGCATACCAGGATTGGGGGGGGTGAGAGGACCATGCATACCAGACAAGGGTTTCACATACCAAGGAATAAATGTGCTCAGTACGCGCATTTCGGTGGTAGCCTTCTTCCGGGGGGCACACCGGGGTTATATATAGTGTTAGGGTTGGGGCTAGGGTTAGAGTTGTGGTTATGGTTGGGATTAGGGTTAGGGGTGGGATAGGGTTGGGATTAGAGTTAGGGGTATGTTGGAGTTGGGATTAGAGTTAGGGGTATGTTGGGGTTAGGGGTGTGTTGGGGTTAGGGTTGGAGATAGAATTGGGGCGTTCCAATGTTTAGGTACATCAGGAGGTCGCCAAACATGACATGGCGCCGCCATTGATTCCAGCCAATTTTGCGTTCAAAAAGTCAAACCGTGCTCCCTCCCTTCTGAGCCCTGCTATGCACCCAAACAGTGACTTTCCCCCACATACAGGGTATTTTCGTACTTATGAGAAATTGCAAAACAAATTTTGTTGTCCATTTTCTCCTGGTACCCTTGTGAAAAAAAAAATTTGGTTCCAAAGTAAATTTTTTTGTGAAAAAAGTAAAATGTTCATTTTTTTCCTTTCACATTGTTTTAGTTCTCATGAAGCACCTGAAGGTTTAATAAACTTCTTGAATGTGACTTTGTGCACCTTGAGGGGTGCAGTTTTTTGACCCCCAAACTCACTTCAAATGTGAGGTGGTCCCTAAAAAAAATGGTTTTGTTAATTTTATTGGAAAAATGAGAAATCGCTGTCAACTTTTAACCCTTATAACGTCCTAGCAAAAAAAAAAATTGTTTCCAAAATTTTGCTGATGTAAAGTTGACATGTGGGAATGTTATTTGACTATTTTGTGTGACACCAGTCTCTGATTTAAGGGTACAAAAATGAAAAGTTTGAAAATAGCAAAATGTTCACAATTTTTGCCAAATTACCGTATATACTCGTGTATAAGCAGAGTTTTTCAGCCCCTTTTTTGGGCTGAAAAAGACCCTCTCGGCTTATACACGAGTCATACGGAGCAGGAGACTTGATACCCTCCTGGCGTCTTCATATCCGGCTCTGCTACATCTCAGTCCCGGCTTCTGTATCTCCCTTTCCTGTCTTCTTCCTGTGCGGTCACATGTTACCGCTCATTAAAGTCATGAATATGGACGTGTCTCTACTCTCATAGGGGTGGATCCGCTTATTAATGACTTTAATGAGCAGTACCATGTGACCGCACAGAAAGAAGACAGGAAGGGAGCTACAGACGCCGGGACTGAGATGTAGCGGAGCCGGATATGCAGACGCCGGGAAGGTGAGCCAGCCATGCCATAAGGAGAGGTGAGTATGTCATTTTTTTTTTTTTTTTTAAATCGCAGCAGCAGCATTATTATATGGGGCCTATATGGAGCATGTTATGGGCCACCAATAACCTTTGTGCAGCATTATATGGGGCATATATTAATATGGGGCATATATTACCGTATATACTCGAATATAAGTCGAGATTTTCAGCCCAAAAAATTGGGCTGAAAGTCCCCCTCTCGACTTATATTCGAGTCATATACAAAGGGGTCGGAGGGGGCGGATGTGTCAGGTCATACTTACCCGTCCTGACGCTGTCTTGAGCCCCCAGCTTCTCCCCGTGCTCTCTCTTCCTGCCTTCAGCGGTCACGTGGTGCTGCTCATTAAAACTCATCAATATGCGCATATTGATGAGTTTTAATGAGCGGCACCACGTGACCGCTGAAGGCAGGAAGAGAGAGCAAGGAGAAGCTGGGGGCTCAAGCGACAGCGTCAGGACGGGTAAGTATAGCGATACTCACCTGTCCTGCGTCCATGGCTGCTTGCTGCTGTCTGTCATCGGTCAGTGACTTCAGACAGCAGAGGGCGCGGTGACGTGGTTAGTGCGCGCCGCGCCCCCTGCAGTCTGAACGTCACTGACTGATGACGTGCAGATAGCGGTGAGCAGCCATGGACGCAGGACAGGTGAGAATCTGACACCCAGCGACGGAGAGGTGAGTATGTCATTTTTTTTATTTTTACATGCAGCAGCAGCAGCGGCAGCACATGGGGGAATAATCTAAGGAGCTTCTTATGGGGGCAGCACATGGGGGAATAATCTGAGCTTCTTATGGGGGCAGCATATGGGGGAACAATATGGAGCTTCTTGTGGGGGCAGCATATGAGGGAACAATATGGAGCTTCTTATGGGGGCAGTATATGGGGGAATAATCTGGAGCTTCTTGTGGGGGCAGCATATGGGGGAATAATCTGGAGCTTCTTGTGGGGGCAGCATATGAGGGAACAATCTATGGAGCTTCTTATGGGAGCAGCATATGGCGGAATAATCTATGGAGTTTCTTCTGAGGACACCATATGGGGGAATAATCTATGGAGCATTTCCCACCCTAGACTTATACTCAAGTCAATAAGTTCTCCCAGTTTTTTGTGGCAAAATTAGGGGGGTCGACTTATACTCGGATCGACTTATACTCGAGTATATACGGTAATATGGAGCATGTTATGGGCCACCATTAACCTTTGTGCAGCATTATATGGGTTATATATTAATAAGGAGCATGTTGCATTTCCCACCCTTTGCTTATACTCGAGTCAATAAGTTTTCCCAGTTTTTTGTGGCAAAATTAGGGGGGTCAGCTTATACTCGGGTCGGCTTATAAACGAATATATACGGTACGTTTTTCTCATAAATAAACGCAAGTTATATCAAATAAATTTTTACCACTAACATGAAGTACAATATGTTACGAAAAATTCTAATTTTCAGAATTAGTGGGATACGTTGAAGCGTTCCAGAGCTATGATTTCATAAAATGACAGTGATCAGAATTGTTAAAATTGGCTTGGTCATTAAGTACCAAGTTGGCTCTGTCACTAAGCGGTTAATAAGGAAGGAAAAGTTTTTAAAGATGCCTATGCGGGCTTCAGCTATTAGGTCTCAAAGCTGGACACCTGGCGTGAGCTGTCGCTTTGTCCCATCGGGGGTCATAACACAAGCGCTTTCCCCGGTCAACAGACAGTGCTGACAGTCTCACTCTAATAACAATGAACAAAGCCTCGATTAGTCCTGACTTTTTCATACCACCAGATAGTGTTTTTAATGTTCAATATTTAAATTAGGCCCTTCGGTTACTTTGTAGGGTCTGTGGATGACCCTACTTACAAAGGTTTTGCACAAACTGCAAAGCCATGAAAAAATGAGTGTAGACCTAGCACAAGTACGCTTTCTTAATTTTTTTATGAGGCAATACAGTTGGTGCCTTTGAGATTGTATGGATTACCCTGCTTGTAATTATTGGTAGGCTTTGTACTGTACTGTGTGCAGAGCTATTATGAGTGTATGAGTACCACGACTACACTTTTAACAATATTTGAGTGAGGCACTACAGTTGATGATCCTGCTTGGAATTTTGGGCAGTATTTGCACTTAGAGCATAGCTTTTATGAGTCTAGGAATACCATTATATGACAATTTAAACAGATTGTGTATGAGGCCCTCCTTTATGTCTAATACAGGGTGTATCTGAGGTCCTAACTTTTGGCACTTCTTGCTTCCTTACTTGCTTACTAAAAGTTTCAATTTTGGTTTACTTAAATAATAATTTTTTTAAATCACTTTTTAAATTTAGCCTTTTACAAGTCATATAGAAAAAAATGTTAACTTTTTTTTGTACGTTCCAATTTCTTGTTGATTTTGAATGTTTGTCAGTTTTTAAATTGGAGTACAAGTGGGACACCTTTTTTTCTCAGCAGTGATCTGGGAGTCTGAGATGCTTCCAATGCTGTTCTCCTTCCATTCAGCACTTTTTCCATCAATTTTAACATTTTCACTGCTCCCCAGACCTCCTTGTAGTGTCTGCCGGAAAAATGCTCGGATATCCCTTTGACTCCCATTATACTCGTTACTCAAATCAAGAACCAGAGCATTAGAAATGACTATGTTTAAGCAACGAGCATCCAAACATTTTAGTGCTTGCTCATCTCTAGTTATGTCCTGAAGGAGAAGTTGGATAACTTCTAAACACGTTGACGACGTAACTGTTTAACGCTGTTAACCTGCAGATATGGGGATAATCTGTAGGTTAACAGCGTTATTATGCTGTCCAATGCGGTCATGCAGCCAAATTCAGCGAGGAGATAATTATCTTTATTCTCCCCGCCAGCATTTGGTGTTCATGGGGGGTGGAGAGGCGCTGATTCAGTCACTCTGAGTATACAGAGCTCCCACTGTAACTGCACCCCGGCCCTGACTCACACTGGCTCTACATTGCATTCGGCAGTCAATCAGGGCCAGGAGCACGGTTTCAGTGGCCGCTCTGTAAACTTAAAGCAGGACTGAACCACCACCGCCCCTATGACTAAATACCGAATGAGGGTGGGGAGAATAAAGATAATTTACTCCCTGCTGCATTCAGCTGCATTACCTGCTGTTACCTATAGATTAACCCCATATGCCAGGTGTCCTTCTAGTATTTTGCCGTGCTCGGAGATTTAGTTGGTGTCGAAGCAGCTACATGATTTGCGGCCGCTAGACTGCCTGCCTACATGTGGGGATTCCCTAACAAACAGGCATTTCACACATGTATTCAGCCTGTCCAGCAGTCGTAAATCATGCAGCTGTGTCGACACAAACTAAATCTCCGACCATGCCAAAATGCTCGGGAAAACCCATGCAACGAGTATACTCGCTCATCACTAGTTGGGACGTCTAATGATAAGTGCTGATATTTTATTTATACCGCATTGATGTAGAATCAGCTAGGGGCAGTTTATACCTTTGACTAGCTGAAGAGTCCGGCGTTGCCCGGCCATAGTAACTACGGTTAGTTATAACAAATTATGATTATATATATATATATATATATATATATATATATATATATATATATATATATATATACACTAGCTGAAGAGCCCGGCGTTGCCCGGCCATAGTAACTACGGTTAGTTATAACAAATTATAATGATTATATATATATACTAGCTGAAGAGCCCGGCGCTGCCTGGGCATAGTAACTAACTGTGGTTAGTTATAGAAAATTATAATTATCCTCCATCCCATAGTCCCATGCCCATATACCCATCATACATATCCACGATCCCATAGGCCCGTGCCCATATACCCATCATACATATCCTCTATCCCATAGTCGAGTGCCCATATACCCATCACACATCCTCCATCCCATAGTCCCATGCCCATATACCCATCATACTTATTCTCCATCCCATAGTCCCATGCCCATATACCCATCATACATATCCTACATCCCATAGTCCCGTGCCCATATGCCCATCATACATATCCGCCATCTCAGTCCCGTGCCCATATACCCATCATACATATCCTCCATCCCATAGTCCCGTGCCCATATACCCATCACACATCCTCCATCCCATAGTCCCGTGCCCATATACATATCCGCCATCCCATAGTCCATCATACATATCCTCCATCCCATAGTCCAGTGCCCATATACCCATCACACATCCTCCATCCCATAGTCCCGTGCCCATATGCATATCCGCCATCCCATAGTCCCGTGCCCATATACCCATCATACATATCCTCCATCCCATAGTCCCGTGCCCATATACATATCCTCCATCCCATAGTCCCGTGCCCATATACCTGTCATACATATCCTCCATCCCATAGTCCGGTGCCCATATACTCATCACACATCCTCCAATCCATAGTCAACCATTATGACATCATAATGAGCGGCGGCGGGGCTTGCAACCTTTGATGACATCAGCGTCGCCATGGCAACCATTGTGACATCATAATGAGGGGCGGGGCTTGACACGCACACACTGCTTCCCCAGTATGCAAATAGGGGCATTGTGCCATCATAATGAGGGGCGGGGCTTGACGCGCACACACTTTTCCCCCCAGTGTGTAGATAGGGGCAAAATTGTTTGGTGAATAGGAACGTGCGGGGTTAAAATTTTGCCTCACAACATACAGTCATGGCCAAAAGTATTGACACCCCTGCAATTCTGTCAGATAATACTCAGTTTCTTCCTGAACATGATTGCAAACACAAATTCTTTGTTATTATGATCTTCGTTTAATTTGTCTTAACCCCTTCATGACCCAGTCTATTTTGACCTTAATGACCTGGCCATTTTTTGCAATTCTGACCAATGTCCCTTTATGAGGTAAAAACTCAGGAACGCTTCAACGCATCCTAGCGATTCCGAGATTGTTTTTTCGTGACATATTGGGCTTCATGATAGTGGTATATTTAGGTCAATAATTTTTGCGTTTATTTGTGAAAAAAATGGAAATTTGGCAAAAATTTTGAAAATTTTGCAATTTTCAAATTTTGAATTTTTATTCTGTTAAACCAGAGAGTTATGTGACACAAAATAGTTAATAAATAACATTTCCCACATGTCTACTTTACATCAGCACAATTTTGGAAACAACATTTTTTTTCGTTAGGAAGTTATAAGGGTTAAAAGTTGACCAGCAATTTCTCATTTTTACAACAAAATTTACAAAACCATTTTTTTTAGGGACCACCTCACATTTGAAGTCACTTTGAGGGGTCTATATGGCAGAAAATACCCAAAAGTGTCACCATTCTAAAAACTGCACCCCTCAAGCTACTCAAAACTATATTCAAGAAGATTATTAACCCTTCAGGTGCTTCACAGGAACTAAAGCAACATGGAATGAAAAAATGGACATTTTAATTTTTCCAACCAAAATTTTATTTTAGCATCAGTTTTTTCATTTTCACATGGGTAACAGGATAAAATGTATCCTAAAATTTGTTGGGCAATTTCTCCTGAGTACACTGATACCTCATATGTGGTCATAAACCACTGTTTGGGCGCACGGCAGGGCTCAGAAGGCAAGGAGCGCCATTTTACTTTTTGAATGTAAAATATGCTTGAATGTTTAGCGGTTGCCATGTCTTGTTTTAAGAGTACCTGTGTGCCTAAACATTGGAGCTCCCCCACAAGTGAGCCCATTTTGGAAACTAGACCCTCCAAAGAACTTATCTAGATGCATAGTATGCACTTTGAACCCCCAGGTGCTTCACAAATTGATCAGTAAAAAAAAAAAAGTACTTTTTTTTTCACAAAAATTTTATTTGGCCTCAGTTTTTTCATTTTCACATGGGCAACAGGATAAAATGGATCCTAAAATTTGTTGGGCAATTTCTCCTGAGTACATCAATATCTCATATGTGGTCATAAACCACTGTTTGGACGCACCGCAAGGCCCGGAAGGGAAGGAGCGCCATGTGACTTTTTGATTGGAAAATTAGCTCCAATCGTTAGCGGACACCATGTCGCATTTGGAGAGCCCCTGTGTGCCTAAACATTGGAGCTCCCCCATAAGTGACCCCATTTTGGAAACTAGACCCCCGAAGGAACTTATCTAGATGTGTGGTGAGCACTTTGAACCCCCAAGTGCTTCACAGAAGTTTATAACGCAGAGCTGTGAAAATAAAAAAATAATTTTTTTTCCTCAAAAATTATTTTTTAGCCCGCTATTTTTTATTTTCCCAAGGGTAACAGGATAAATTGGACCCCAAAAGTTGTTGTCCAGTTTGTCCTGAGTACACTGGTACCCCATATGTGGGGGAAAACCACTGTTTGAGCGCACGGCATGACTCAGAAGGGAAGGAGCGTCATTTGACTTTTTGGAAAATTAGCTCCAATCGTTAGCGGACACCATGTTGTGTTTGCAGAGCCCCTGTGTGCGTAAACTTTGGAGCTCCCCCACAAATGACCCCATTTTGGAAACTAGACCCCCTAAGGAACTTATCTAGATGCATAGTGAGCACTTTGAACCCCCAGGTGCTACACAGAAGTTTATAACGCAGAGCCGTTAAAATAAAAATATTTTTTTTCCCTCAAAAAATAAATTTTTAGCCTGTTATTTTTTATTTTCACAAAGGTAACAGGATAAATTGGACCCCAAAAGTTGTTGTCCAGCTTGTCCTGAGTACGCTGGTACCACATATGTGGGGGGGACCACTGTTTGGGCACACGTTGGGGCTCAGAAGGGAAGTAGTGACGTTTTGAAATGCCGACTTGATGGAATGGTCTGTGGGCGTCATGTTATGTTTGCAGAGCCCCTGATGTACCTAAACAGTGGAAACCCCCCACAAATGACCCCATTTTGGAAACTAGATCACCCAAGAAACTAATATAGATGTGTGGTGAGCACGTTGAACCCCCAAGTGCTTCACAGAAGTTTATAACGCAGAGCCGTGAAAATAAAAAAAATTTTTTTTCCTCAAAAAATTATTTTTAGTCCACTATTTTTTATTTTCACAAGGGTAACAGGATAAATTGGACCCCAAAAGTTGTTGTCCAGTGTGTCCTGAGTACGCTGGTACCCCATAAGTGGGGGGGACCACTGTTTGGGCACACGTTGGGGCTCGGAAGGGAAGTAGTGACGCTTTGAAATGAAGACTTGATGGAATGGTCTGTGGGCGTCATGCTACATTTGCAGAGCCCCTGATGTACCTAAACAGTGGAAACCCCCCACAAGTGACCCCATTTTGGAAACTATATCACCTAAGGAACTAATCTAGATGTGAGGTCAGCACTTTGAACCCCCAAGTGCTTCACAGAAGTTTATAACGCAGAGCTGTGAAAATAAAAAAATATTTTTTTTTTCCTCAAAAAGTGATTTTTAGCCCACTATTTCTTATTTTCACAAGGGTAACAGAATAAATTGGACCCCAAAAGTTGTTGTCCAGGTTGTCCTGAGTACGCTGGTACCCCATATATGGGGGGGGACCACTGTTTGGGCACACGTTGGGGCTCGGAAGGGAAGTAGTGACGCTTTGAAATGCCGACTTGATGGAATGGTCTGTGGGCGTCATGTTACGTTTGCAGAGCCCCTGATGTACCTAAACAGTGGAAACCCCCCACAAGTGACCCCATTTTGGAAACTAGACCCCCCAAGGAACTTATCTAGATGTGTGGTGAGCACGTTGAACCCCCAAGTGCTTCACAGAAGTTTATAACGCAGAACCGTGAAAATAAAAAATCTTTTTTTTCCACAAAAATAATTATTTTAGCCCCCATTTTTTTATTTTCCCAAGGGTAACAGGAGAAATTAGACCCCTAAAGTTATTGTGCAATTTTTCCTGAGTACCCTGATACCCCATAAGTGGGGGTACACCACTGTTTGGGCACACGTCGGGGCTCGAAATGGAGGGAGCACCGTTTGACTTTTTGAACGCAAAATTGGCTGGAATAAATGGTGGCTCCATGTCGCGTTTGGAGAGCCCCTGATGTGCCTAAACAGTGGAAACCCCTCAATTCTATCTCCAACCCTAACGCCAACACACCCCTAACCCTAATCCCAACCCTAATCATAACCCTAATCCCAACACACCCCTAACGAAATCCCAACTCTAACCCTAACCACAAGCCTAACCGTAATCCCAACCCCAACCCTAATCCCAATTCCAACCCTAACCCTAAATTCAACCCTAACCCTAAATTCAACCCTAACCCTTAGTCCAACCCTAACCCTTAGTCCAACCCTAACCCCTAGTCCAACCCTAACCCCTAGTCCAACCCTAACCCCTAGTCCAACCCTAACCCCTAGTCCAACCCTAACCCCTAGTCCAACCCTAACCCCTAGTCCAACCCTAACCCCTAGTCCAACCCTAACCCCTAGTCCAACCCTAACCCCTAGTCCAACCCTAACCCCTAGTCCAACCCTAACCCCTAGTCCAACCCTAACCCCTAGTCCAACCCTAACCCCTAGTCCAACCCTAACCCCTAGTCCAACCCTAACCCTTAGTCCAACCCTAGCCCTAACCCTAGCCCTGGACCTAACCCTAATGGAAAAAAAAAAAAATATATATTTTATTATTTGTCCCTACCTATGGGGGTGATAAAGGGGGCGGTGATTTACTTTTTATTTATTTTGATCACTATGAAAGTTTATCATAGTGATCAAAATAAATGAATGAATCTGCAGCGTTGCAGATTCGATTCGGCGCACTGCGCATGCGCCCGCCAACTTGCAAGATGGCGGCGCCCATGACGCTGGACGGCAGGACACCGGGACGGATAGCGGGAGATCGGAGGCACAAAGGAGGGTGAGGGGGTGATCGGAGGGTGAGAGGGGATGATCGGAGGGCTGGGGGGGCGGAGAGAAGGCGGGGGGGGCAGATCATGACGGCGGCTGCCGATCGGTGCCGTCAGAAGGTGGCGGCAGCCGATCGGTGCCGTCAGTCGGTGTGGGGGGGGTCGGGTCTCGGTGTCCAGCCATGGCCGATGCTATTTCAGCATCGGCCATGGCTGGATTGTAATATTTCACCAATTTTCATTGGTGAAATATTACAATCGCTCTGATTGGCAGTTTCACTTTTAACAGCCAATCAGAGCGATCGTAGGCACGTGGGGGCTAAGCCACACCCCCAGGTGTTAACTCTGAAGGGTCCTTTGTGTGCGGGTCGGGTGACCTTTCAGTGACCCCGGTCACCCGACCCGCAGGGGGGCTATTTATAGCATGACGCCTACGTAGGCGTCATAGGTCGTTTGGGCACTGCTTTTCATGACGCCTACGTAGGCGTCATAGGTCGTGAAGGGGTTAAATGAAAAAACACAAAAAGAATTGTCCTAAAGCCAAATTGGATATAATTCCACACCAAACATAAAAAAGAGGGTGGACAAAAGTATTGGCACTGTTCGAAAAATCATGTGATGCTTCTCTAATTTGTGTAATTAACAGCACCTGTAACTTACCTGTGGCACCTAACAGGTGTTGGCAATAACTAAATCACACTTGCAGCCAGTTGACATGGATGAAAGTTGACTCAACCTCTGTCCTGTGTCCTTGTGTGTACCACATTGAGCATGGAGAAAAGAAAGAAGACCAAAGAACTGTCTGAGGACTTGAGAAACCAAATTGTGAGGAAGCATGAGCAATCTCAAGGCTACAAGTCCATCTCCAAAGACCTGAATGTTCCTGTGTCTACCGTGCGCAGTGTCAAGAAGTTTAAAGCCCGTGGCACAGTGGCTAACCTCCCTAGATGTGGACGGAAAAGAAAAATTGACAAGAGATTTCAACACAAGATTGTGCGGATGTTGGATAAAGAACCTCAACTAACATCCAAACAAGTTCAAGCTGCCCTGCAGTCCGAGGGTACAACAGTGTCAACCCGTACTATCCGTCGGCGTCTGAATGAAAAGGGACTATATGGTAGGAGACCCAGGAAGACCCCACTTCTTACCCCGAGACATAAAAAAACAAGGCTGGAGTTTGCCAAAACTTATCTGAAAAAGCCTAAAACGTTTTGAAAGAATGTTCTCTGGTCAGATGAGACAAAAGTAGAGCTTTTTGGGCAAAGGCATCAACATAGAGTTTACAGGAGAAAAAAAGAGGCATTCAAAGAAAAGAACACGGTCCCTACAGTCAAACATGGCGGAGGTTCCTTGATGTCTTGGGGTTGCTTTGCTGCCTCTGGCACTGGACTGCTTGACCGTGTGCATGGCATTATGAAGTCAGAAGACTACCAAAAAATTTTGCAGCATAATGTAGGGCCCAGTGTGAGAAAGCTGGGTCTCCCTCAGAGGTCATGGGTCTTCTAGCAGGACAATGACCCAAAACACACTTCAAAAAGCACTAGAAAATGGTTTGAGAGAAAGCACTGGAGACTTCTAAGGTGGCCAGCATTGAGTCCAGACCTGAATCCCATAGAACACCTGTGGAGAGAACTAAAAATGGCAGTTTGGAGAAGGCACCCTTGAAATATCAGGGACCTGGAGCAGTTTGCCAAAGAAGGATGGTCTAAAATTCCAGCAGAGCATTGTAAGAAACTCATGGATGGTTACCGGAAGCGGTTGGTAGCAGTTATTTTGGCTAAAGGTTGTGCAACCAAGTATTAGGCTGAGGGAGCCAATACTTTTGTCTGGCCCATTTTTGGAGTTTTGTGTGAAATGATCAATGTTTTGCTTTTTGCTTCATTCTCTTTTGTGTTTTTTCATTTAAGACAAATTAAATGAAGATAATAATACCAAAGAATTTGTGCTTGCAATCATTTTCAGGAAGAAACTGAGTATTATCTGACAGAATTGCAGGGGTGTCAATACTTTTGGCCATAAACGAGTATGGAAATTCCAGGCTCTACCACCCGTTAATGGAGGTGCTCAGGGGGTAAAAAGACATATGTACGTAATGAAGTAAACCCCGGCACTCAAAATGAGGACAAAGGAATGAATGCAAAAGTGAATTTATTGACACACTGCAAAGGGAACCTAACCAGAGCAACAGCACCAACGTTTCGGCATAAAGCCTTTCTCAAGGTAGTTGCATTACTGGTTACAACGGAGAAACACGGGTCACATAGGACGACCGGAAATTTTCACAAAAGGAGGTGAGGTTCCATATATTTCGCAGAGTGTGCTTCGTAAGTGGAGGAGTGACAGGGTCACTATATGAGGAGAGTGGAAGGTGGGTGGACGCCTGCAGTAGATGACCGGGACAGGCACATGTGGCGGTGGAAGCGGCGGTCACGTCGCCGCAGCCGCTTCCACCGCCACATGTGCCTGTCCCGGTCATCTACTGCAGGCGTCCACCCACCTTCCACTCTCCTCATATAGTGACCCTGTCACTCCTCCACTTACGAAGCACACTCTGCGAAATATATGGAACCTCACCTTTTGTGAAAATTTCCGGTCGTCCTATGTGACCCGTGTCTCTCCGTTGTAACCAGTAATGCAACTACCTTGAGAAAGGCTTTATGCCGAAACGTTGGTGCTGTTGCTCTGGTTAGGTTCCCTTTGCAGTGTGTCAAATTCACTTTTGCATTCAATACTTTTGGCCATGACTGTAGCTTAGGACGCTCTCGGGGTCCAGACGTGTGACTGTGCCAAATTTTGTGGCTGTAGCTGCGACGGTGCGGATGCCTATCCCGGACATACACACATACACACACACACATACATACATACATACATACACACATACATACACACTTTGAGCTTTATATATTAGATATAGCTGAGTGTATAGCCCTGCCCACTCCACATAGCCACATTCACTATAATATCCCAGATCATCCCGTCAGCCGGAGCTTCCGGACTACTACACCTAATATCCCTCATCGTCCCATCAGCCAGAGCCACAGGACTACTGCCCCTAATATCCCACATCATCCCGTCAAAGCCACCGGACTACTACTCCTAATATCCCACATCATCCCATCAACCATAGCCACCGGACTACTACCCCTAATATCCAACATCATCCCATCAGCCTAGGGATAGAACCAGAATGCTGAGAGGAATGGTCCTAACTTCCATACCGGGGTTCCCTATAAGAGAGGCCTGGCATCAGAACCAGAGCGCTGAGTGGATTTCCCATGACTTCCATACCAATGATCCCTTTAATAGAAGCCTGGGGTGAGAATCAGAGCGCTGAGGGATTTACCCTAACTTCCCTACCAGAGATCCCTTTAAGAGAGGCCTGGGGTCAGTACCAAAGCGCAGAGTGGATTTGCCCTCACTTCCATACCGGGGGTCCCTTTAGGAAAGGCCTGGGGTCAGTACCAAAGCGCAGAGTGGATTTGCCCTCACTTCCATACCGGGGGTCCCTTTAGGAAAGGCCTGGGGTCAAACCAAAGCGCTGGATGGATTTGCCCTGACTTCCATACCAATGATCCCTTTAATAGAAGACTGGGGTCAGAATCAGAGCGCTGAGGGATTTGCCCTGACTCCCATACCGGAAATACCCTTAAGAGGGAAGATGTGCCTATGGGATGAAGGATGTGTGATGGGTATATGGGAATGGAAGGGGGGATTAATTTCTGTCATGTGCTCTCTGCTCCTTTCTGGGGGGCAGACAATGGCTGGAGCTTATGTTCCCGGGGATGCTAGATTTCTCCCACCCAGTCACTGTCTGCTGAGGTGTTGTCTGGAGTGAGAAAACTGTTGCTCATAGCAACCAATCACAGCTCAGCTTCTTTTAAACAGGTCTAGTGAAATGAAAGATGCTTCGTGATTGGTTGGTGACACACACACATTCAATTTTATATAGAGAGATTATGATAAGAGATGTCTACTGAAACAGTGCCTTGCAAAAGTATTCGGCTCCCTGGAACTTTTCAACCTTTTCCCACATATCATGCTTCAAACATAAAGATACCAAATGTAAATTTTTGGTGAAGAATCAACAACAAGTGGATCACAATTGTGAAGTTGAACAAAATTTATTTATTTTAAATTTTTGTGGAAATTCAAAAACTGAAAAATGGGGCGTGCAATATTATTTTGCTCCTTTAACTTAATACTTTGTTGCGCCACATTTTGCTGCGATTACAGCTGCAAGTCGCTTGGGGTATGTCTCTATCAGTTTTGTACATCGAGAGACTGAAATTCTTGCCCATTCTTCCCTGGCAAACAGCTCGAGCTCAGTGAGGTTTGATGGAGATCATTTGTGAACAGCAGTTTTCAGCTCTTTCCACAGATTCTCGATTGGATTCAGGTCTGGACTTTGACTTGGCCATTCTAACACCTGGATTCGTTTATTTGTGAACCATTCCCATTGTATATTTTGCTTTATGTTTGGGATCATTGTCTTGTTGGAAGGCAAATCTCCGTCCCAGTCTCAGGTTTTTTGCAGACTCCAACAGGTTTTCAACAAGAATGGTCCTGTATTTGGCTCCATCCATCTTCCCATCAATTTTAACCATCTTCCCTGTCTGCTGAAGAAAAGCAGCTCCAAACCATGATGCTGCCACCACCATGTTTGACAGTGGGGATGGTGTGTTCAGTGTGATGAGCTGTGTTGTCTTTACGCCAAACATATCATTTGGCATTGTTGCCAAAAAGTTTGATTTTGGTTTCATCTGACCAGAGCACCTTCCACATGTTTGGGGAGTCTCCCATATGGCTTGTTGCAAATTTTAAATGACACTTTTTATGGATATCTTTGAGAAATGGCTTTCTTCTTGCTACTCTTCCATAGAGGCCAGATTTGTGCAGTGTACGACTGATTGTTGTCCTATGGACAGACTGTCCCACCTCAGCTGTAGATCTCTGCAGTTCATCCAGAGAGATCATGGGCCTCTTGGCTGCATCTCTGATCAGTCTTCTCCTTGTTTGAGATGAAAGTTTAGAGGGACGGCCGGGTCTTGGTAGATTTACAGTGGTATGATACTCCTTCCATTTCAATATGATCACTTGCACAGTGCTCCTTGGGATGTTTAAAGTTTTGGAAATCATTTTGTATCCAAATCCAGCTTTAAACTTCTCCACAACAGTATCATGGATCTGCCTGTTGGGTTCCTTGGTCTTCATGACACGCTCTCTGTGCATCAAACAGAACCCTGAGACTATCACAGAGCAGGTGCATTTATACGGAGACTTGATTACACACAGGTCGATATTTATCATCCTTAGTCATTTAGGACAACATTGGATCATTCAGAGATCCACAATGAACTTCTGGAGTGAGTTTGCTGCACTGAAAGTAAAGGGGCCGAATAATATTGCACGCCCCACCTTTCAGTTTTTGTATTTCCAAAAAAGTTTAAAATAACCAATAAATTTTGTTCAACTTCACAATTGTGTTCCACTTGTTGATTCTTCACCAAAAATTTACATTTGGTATCTTTGTTTGAAGCATGATATGTGGGAAAAGGTTGAAAGGTTACTGGGAGCCGAATACGTTCTCAACGCACTGTAAATGTTGATTTTCTTTTTGTATTGGTGGTTAATCAGCAAGGGGCAGATTTCAGCTCTGATGCTGATATACAGAGTATCTGAAATAAAGGTATATTATTTGGAATCTAGATTTTGAAGAATAGTTTGCAGAATCCCTAAGGTGCCAGAACAGAAGATACAAATTAAAATTGACCCCATTGTAGGGTCATATACAGACAGCAGTACAAGAATAGTTCTTATTTTTTATTTTTGCATGGTTCTCCTTGTGGTATAAGTGATGAGATAAATTTATTCTTCTGGTTGGTGTGATTACAGCAATACCAGATTTAAATATATGTTTTCCCATATTCAGAGAGTTATAATATTTTTATTTTTTGGCTAACAGCTGTAATACGGCCTATTTTTTGTGCGATGAGTTGCAGATTCTTTTGATATCCTTTTGAGGTACATAATGTTTTTTGATCTTTTTTTATTCAGATTTTTCAGACTTTGAACAAAAACAAGAAATTGTGTTAATGTTTTTATTTACTTTGTTTTTGCACCGTTCCCTGTGCAGTAAGTGATAAGTGAGATTTGTTTCTCGAGTTAGAATGATTACAGTGATACCAGATTTTTATACGTTTTTATGCTGTGCTACTTATACACATTAACTGGTTTCCCGCCTTGGATGTATCCATACCTCCCTATGACCTGTACCTTATTGACTTGGGATATAAGAATACGTCCCGGCAATTTTGCGCGCATATGGGCTGTGCGCATGCAATCGCCATTTTGTCAGCTGATTCTGACAGCTGACATCCTGCACCACTCCCGGCACTTTAACCCCATAAATGCTGCAATCGAACTCGATCGAAGAATTTTAGGAGCAGGCAGAAGGAAGACAGCCCCTCTGACCTTGGATCAGAGACCCAGCTGCATCCCGATCGTTGCCATGGTGACCCAATGTCCTCATGACGACATCCAGGTCACTAGAGCTAGCAAAGTTGCTCAATCATGCTCAGAGCATGATGAGCAACTTTGTCAGTGCAGTGCTGACAGTTGACATAGCACAGGGATGCTGCTGTATCCCCATGCTATACAAGCGATCAGCCTGCAAAAAATGAAAGTCCCATAGTGGGGCAAAGTAAAATATTTTTTGAAAATTGTAAAAATCTATTTTAAAATATTACGAAAAAATATATAAAAACAATAAATCACACATATTTGCTATCGCCGCATCCGGAACAACCTGACCTATGAAACTGTCCCACTAATTTAGCCCTTTAGTGAATGCCATAAAAAAATGAATGCAAGGCAAAAAGCAATGTTTTATTATCATACCGCTGAACAAAAATTGGAATAAAACACGATCAAAAAGACGGATATAAATAAATGTGGTCCCACTGAATACGTCATCTTGTCCAGCAAAAAACAAGCCCCCATATAGCTCAATCAGCAGAAAAATAAAAAAGCTATAACTTACAAAATAAAGCAATGCAAAAATATTTTTTTTTATAAAATAGTTTTTATTGTCTAAAAGCACCAGAACATAAAAAAATGTAACTGTGATATCACTGTAATAATACTGACCTGAAGTACAAAACTTCCTTATCAATTTTACCACATGCAGAATGTCTAAATAAAAAATTATGAATTGCTTGTTTTTGTTCGTTCTGCCTCCTAAAATTCAGAATAAAAAGCAATAAAAAAGCCATGTGCCTGAAAATGGTACCGATAAAAACGTCCACTCGTCCGGCAAAAAACAAGCTTTCTCATGACTCTGTGGGCCGAAATATGGAAAAATGATAGGTCTCAAAATATGGTGATGCCTAGTTTTCGCAATAAACTGCATTTTTGTTAGTGTGTGACCGCAGCCAGACATAACCTGATATAAATCTGGTATCGCTGTAATCACACCAACACACAGAATTAAGTCATTAATCACTTATACCACACGAGGAACGGCATAAAAAATAAAACCAATTCTTCAACTGCTGTTTTGTTCTTTTTGCATCCTAAAGATTGCAGTAAGGTTTACACTGGGGTTTCCGTGTAAATCTCTAAAATACGTGATTCAGACTGAACCCCTGACGGGAGATTCCCTATAATGAGGCAGATGGAGGCACTGTGGACGCCATAGGACCTGTGATCCAACACGGTCTGTCTTTTTAGGCCACAGTTTTGTGCACTCCTGAAAAGAATGACAACGCTGAGCAGAGAGTAACTCTGCTGCTTCATTATAGTGGATGGATCCCTTGGGGTTTTCATCTGAATCACGTCACTCGGAGATTTAGGTGGAAACCCCAAAGTAAGTGCTCAGCATATAGCGCCGGAAAAATGTGATCCAAAATATGTAAATTGTTCCTAATAAAAACTTCAACTCAGTCCATAAAAAAAGCAAGCCCCCACTCAGGTCTGTCATCTGTTAAAAGGAAATATAGAGGGCTTCCACGTTCCTGATAGTACAAAGGCTCTGGAAAAATTAAATGGCTCTTCGCCCCTCAAAAGAAGTTCAGCAAATTCTGTGCTTCCAAAATGCTCCCCTCCCTTCTAAGCCCAAACTAATCTAGGAAAATCTGCATTCCAGGAGACAAATAGCGCTCTGTCCCAAGTCTCCGTATGGGTAACCAGTACTATACAGCCACATATGGGGTATTTCCATATTCAGTAGAAATTGTGGGATAAATTCTGATGCCATTTTTACCCACTTCTTGTGTGAAAATTTAAAATCTGGGGCTAAAACAAAATTTAGTTATTTTCTCA
This sequence comes from Dendrobates tinctorius, assembly GCF_039654945.1. NCBI lineage: Eukaryota > Metazoa > Chordata > Amphibia > Anura > Dendrobatidae > Dendrobates > Dendrobates tinctorius. The sequence goes on along the minus strand of NW_027361716.1, from coordinate 26,832,462 downwards.
TTATTGCCCAATGGTATAAAATTGTTACACACCCATGGTGATTCCTGCACCCCTAGATTAATTCATTGAGAGGTGTAGTTTGTAAAATGGGTTCACTTATGGGGGTTTGTCTCTTCTACCAACTCGGGGGCTCTCCCAGTGTATCATGGCACCTGCAAACCATAACCGTAAAATCTGCACTATAGTATGGCACTCTTTCCCTTTCTGGGCTTTGCGCTGTGCCTGAAAAATATTTTCTAATTACATGTAGGGTAATGGAGCACTAAGGAAAAATGTACCTCAGTTTGATGTGGGGAAAAAATACCATTAACCCTAAGGCCTGTTTCACACTTCCGTTTTTTCAAATCCGTCAAAATCCGTTGTTTTCCGTAAAAAAACGGATCCGCCATTTTTTGCAGGATCCGTTTTTTTTTTTTGTCCCATAGACTTCCATTACGGTTACCGCGGATCCGTCAAAAAAACGGATCTGTTTTTTTAAAAACGGATCCGTTGGCATCCGTTTCCGTCAAAAAAACGGAAACGGATCCGTTTGGCGGACACAAAAACGGAAGTGTGAAACAGGCCTAAGAAAAATTAAAAACTTCGGGCTAAAACAACTTTTTAGTTGTAAAAATATAATTTATTCTTTCTTCACCGCTCAATGGTAAAAAAAAAATTCTGAGGTACAAGGGGTGTAAATATGACCACGGCACCCCTGGATGAATTAATTGGGCAGTGTAGTTTGTAAAATGAGTTCACATATTGGGGTTTCTGTTGTTCTGGCACCTCTGCCAATATGTGACATGGCGCTCTCAAACCATTCCAGCACAATCTGATCTCCAGTATGGCGACTCCTCCCTTCTCAGCTTTTGCCCTGTGCCTCAAAAGTAGCACCCCCCCCCATATGGGGTATCGGAGTACTCAGAAGAAATTACCCAACAAATTGTATGGTGCAATTTCTTCTGTTACCCTTGTGAGAATAAAAATTGGGGCTAAAGCAACATTTGGGGGGATTTGATTTTTTTTTTTATTTTCACGGCTCAACGTTCTAAACTTCTGTGAAGCATCGGGGGTTTCAAGGTTCTCACCATACATATAAATACATTCTTTGAGGGGTCTGTTTTCCAAAATAGGGTCACTTGTGGGGGTTTCCATTGTTTAGGAACATTAGAGGCTCTCCAAACAGAATATGGCGTCTGCCAATGATTCCAGCAAATCTTTCATTAAAAAAGTCAAATGACTCTCCTTCCCTTCAAAGCCCTGCTGTGCATCCAAACAGTAGTTTTCTCCCACATATGAGGAATCGGTGTACTCTGGAAAAATTGAACAACACATTGTATGGTGAAATATCTCCTGTTGCCCTTATTAAAATGCTAAATTTGAAGCTAAAATAAAACATTTTTGTAGGGAAAATGTATTTTTTTTTATTTACACATCTCAATGTTACAGTTCCCTGATGGATCTAAATGCTGTCACTTGTGGGGGATTTTCACTGTTTAGGCACATCAGGGGCTCTCCAAACGTGACATGACATGCACTAACCTGAATTTTTAGTGAAATAAATTTATTATTTAGAATATAATAATTTTTTGTGAAAAAAAGTTAAATGTTCATTTTTTTTTCCAACATTTCAAAAATTCCTGTGAAGCACCTGAAGGGTTAATAAACTTCTTGAGTGTGATTTTGACCACCTTGAGGGGTGCAGTTTTTAGAATGGTGTCACTTTTGACTATTTTCTATCATATAGACCTCTCAAAGTCACTTCAAATATGATGTGGTCCCTAAAAAATATGGTTTTGTAAATGTTATTGGAAAATTGCTGGTCAACTTTTAACCCTTATAGTATATGCGCACGTTGTGAATTTTCTTTTGTAAAAATCTGTGCAGGTTCTCCCTCTCTTGGCAGAAAGCGCAGATGATAATCCGCATGGATTTGATGTGATTTTCATGCGGATTTGTAACCAAAATAAAGATATAATATTTAACAAAAAAAATTGTGACGTCATTTCCTCGTCCAACCTTTTCTTTTACATACTCCATTGAAGACCATAATATCATTACAGACCATGTTCAAATATAATGTTTCCACACACAAAACAAATATAAGTGAATATAATATAATATATATATATATATATATATATATATATCTAGCTCTGACAATTAAGAGACCACTACAAAATTTTCAGTTTGTCTGATTTTTTTCTTTATAGGTATATTTTTGAGTAAAATGTAAATTTCCCTTTTATTCTATAAACTACTGACAACATGTCTTCGAATTTCCAAGCACTAGATTTTGTATTTATTTTCAGAAAATGAGAAATGGTCAAAATAACAAAAAAAAATATGCAGTGCTTGCAGACCTCAAATAATGCTAAGAAAACAAGTTCATAATCATTTAGAAACAAGAATACTAATGTTTTTTAACTCAGGAAGATCTTTTGTAGAATAACCATGATTTTTAATCACAGCTTTCATGCATCTTGGCATGCTTTCCACCAGTTTTTCACACTGCTTTTGGGTGACGTTATGCCACTCCTGGTCCAAAAATGTAAGCAGTTCTTTGTTTGATGGCTTGTGACTATTCATCTTCTTCTTGATTACATTCACACATTGATTGACCTAGCTGTGTGGCATGGCGCATTGTCCTGCTAGAAAAAAACAGTCCTCAGATTTGGGGAACATTGCCTGAAGGAATCAACTGTTTTTCCAGGATAATCTTGTATTCGTCTTGATTCATATGTCCTTCGCAAAGATTTACTTGCCCATTTCCAGACTTGCTGAAGCATTCTCAGATCATCACCGATCCTCCACCAAATTTCACAGTGGGTGCAAGACACTGTGCCTAGTACACCTCTCCAGGTCTCCATCTAACCATTAGTCGACCAGTTGTTGGGCAAAACTGAAACTTTTTCTCATCAGAGAAGATTCTTACTCCATTCCTCTATGGTCCAATCCTTACGATGTTTGGGAAACTTCAACCTGGCTCTCCTTTGCTTCTCATTGATGAAAGGCTTTTTTCTAGCTTTACATGACCTGAGCCATGCCTCTAGGAGCCTGTTACGAAATGTTCTTGCCATGCACTTCACCCCAGCTGCCATTTGCCATTCCTTTTATAGGTCACTTGAGATGTCATCCTGTGGTTGCTGAGTGACATTCGAATAAGATGGTGGACATCTCAGTCAGTGGAGAGTCGTTTTCGCCCTCTGCCGATCTGTAGCTTTCTTGTCCTCAATGTCTGCTGCTTAACCTTGTAATGGACAGCCATCTTAAAAACTTTAAAGATGGAGACAACATGACGCTCACTGTATCCCTCTGCTAGTAAAGCCAGAATTGAGCCCTTCTTTTTCTCACTCAAGACTTTTGTTTTCAAGTCTCTTGACATGGTTACAAGTTATTTCTTCATTCCTATGACTTTTGGGATGTTACTAGCACTTATTTTGCCATCCAGCTTGTCCTATTGCAAGAGGATTGTGAACACAGCAGGGTTTTTTATATTTTTCTTCATTAAATAAGTTTTGGTTCAGGTGATCACCTAATCAGAAGCACATTAAGTAGAATGAGGTGTCCTCTGGTTGCAATTCAACTGGCAGTGGAATGTAATGGCTGTCAGATATGTAGAGAAGCTGATTTTCATAAAGCTGTGCAGTGGTCTCTTAATTTTTGCCAGAACTGTATATGTATGTATATGTAAATATACACTGCTCAAAAAAATAAAGGGAACACTTAAACAACAGAATATAACTCCAAGTAAATCAAACTTCTGTGAAATAAAACTGTCCACTTAGAAAGCAACACTGTTTGACAATCAATTTCACATGCTGTTGTGCAAATGGAATAGACAACAGATGGAAATTATTGGCAATTATCAAGACACCCTCAATAAAGGAGTGGTTCTGCAGGTGGGGACCACAGACCACATCTCCGTACCAATGCTTTCTGGCTGATGCTTTGGTCACTTTTGAATGTTGGTTGTGCTTTCACACTCGTTCATGAGAGGACTCTACAACCCACACAAGTGGCTCAGGTAGCGCAGCTCATCCAGGATGGCACATCAATGCGAGCTGTGGCAAGAAGGTTTGATGTGTCTGTCAGCGTAGTGTCCGGAGGCTGGAGGCGCTACCAGGAGACGTGGAGGGGGCCGAAGGAGGGCAACAACCCAGCAGCAGGACCGCTACCTCCGCCTTTGTGCAAGGAGGACAGGAGGAGCACTGCCAGAGCCCTGCAAAATGATCTCCAGCAGGCCACAAATGTGCACGTGTCTGCACAAATGGATAGAAACAGACTCCATGAGGATGGTCTGAGTGCCTGACGTCCACAGATGGGGGATGTACTCACAGCAGTGTGTGTGTTTATATGTATGTGTGTGTATGTATGTATGTGTGTGTGTGTGTGTGTATATATATATATATATATATATATATATATATATATATATATATATATATATATATATATATATATAGTAAGGTAGCGCTCACTGAGTGCATTGGGGAACGCCCGCTTGGCAGCGCTATAGCATACAAGAAGACTCAATTTCCTTAAAAGTTCTCCTGGGTTTATTGCTCCATATCCCCAGCAACACAAACAGAGCAGTCAGCCTTTAGGTTCGGCAACATAAAATAATAATGTCCGTAAACAGGGCTTTGCTCCTCTCAGACCCTGTTCACACACAGGACCAGGGCAATGTCCATTAAGCATTCAGTTCCATAGGACAGTACAGTGTTGTTAACTCATTTTCTGGTTTACCTCTGGCTTCTGGTGAGGGTGGTGGAGCTGGCTATGTTGACAGAGGAGTCGTGAGTTCTCCATCCGGGCTCCCTCTAGTGGTGACAGTAGGTAATGAAGCTGAATTAAATGGCAGAGACCTGCCACCTGAGGAGGAGGACTGTGAGTGGACATCAGGAGTCTCTGACTGGATTTAAGACAGCTGACTCCCTAATTTTGTGCTGGTGATTTTTTCCTGCCCTGAGGTTCTGGTTTCCATTTCTGTTCCTGCCTTCTCAAGCTAAGTGTGCTCTGCTATTTTTTCACATGAGATTTGGTCTGGTTTACTCAGTTTTTGTGTCAGCCAGCCCCTGCTGGGGCTGTGCTGAATTTCCATTCTTATGTCTCTGTTTATGCCAGTTTGCTTTTTGTCCCTGATCAGATTTGTCTCTTTTTGCTCTGTCTTCAGAGTATACCAGAGTGCTCATATAGGGAATTGAAGTCTAGCGACTTCAGGGTTTTTGTTATCAGAAAGTGTTGGACATTTTTTGGCAGGGTTTTGTGCATGATTGCAGACAGCATCTTTCCTTTCCTGTCCTTTCTAGTTAGTGTGGGCCCCATCGTTTGCTCAGCCTATTTTTCTATCTGTGTTTGTGTTTTCATCTTGTCTCACCAACAATACATGTTTGGGGGATGTCTATTGCTTTGGGGTCTGCTCCGGGGCAGTTTAGATTTCCCCTTTTCTTGCTTTAGGCTTATTTAGTTCTCCGGCTGTGACGAGGCGTCTAGGATCATCGTAGGTACGCTCCACGGCTACTGCTAGTTGTGTGGATAGGATCAGGGTTCTGCAATCTGCTTAGTTACCAACCTCTCTGGTTTTCTGTGGCTTAGCTTGTTTTTGTTTTTCCTCCTCGGTGACTCATTCATAACAGTACAGTCTCTTACTGACCGGGGTCAGTGCAACTCACGGTTGTCCGACCGTCCACTCTGGAGGTATCTACTCTGCTTCAGGAAAGCTAGCACTGCTTCCCCAGGCTGTGCGATATCCGGCAAGCAGGGTTGGCCTGGAGCCACACACACTCAAATCTGTGCACAATCCAGTGCAACACTCTCTAATGTGCTAAACACACCTTCATTACGTAGGCTGTAACCCCACCTTCAGGTGAGGTATGGATCACATGGCTGGTCATGACCTCACGGCAGGTCCCAAATATACCTGCAGCTCCTGAAGGAAAATAGGGGTACAGCCAGCACCCTCACCCAAAGGTGAGGTCATATGGGTAGCCTGACCCTCCCATCTCTCATAGCATTCATCCCATTGTAGGTGCATCTCCTTCATGACAGCCACCCTCTTTTCTGTGTCTTCAGTTTCTGCCTGTATCACCAACTGGTTCTTCTCTAGTGCCCAGTTCACACTATAGGCCATTGTTGCCTTTTTAAAGGCCTCATGCGCACCCTCACTGACACACGCTTCTTGCATGTCTTCGGGTATCTCCATCACGTACTTGAAGAGCGAAGCCTCACTCTCTTCATGGACATATGGCTCCTGGTTTACCACGGACACTTCCCTCAAGACATCTGCCATGACCGGGTGACTGTTTTGTTCAGCTCTTGGCTCACAATCTTCCTGAGTAGAGTTGAGCGACTTTGGTCGGATCGGGTTTCATGAAGCAAAATTTGAGTCGGATGAAACTGGTCCGACTAGGGCAAAAAAAAGTTGGAGTTTGGTCCGAAACCCGACCCCAATGCAAGTCAATGGGGAATAAAAGTCGGCATTGAATGGATGAATGTCATCGGCTCAACTCTATTCCTGAGATTTACACTCTTCAGGACCCTTTTCCAAGATGGGCATTTGCAGCTCCGCCTTGTTATCACTCGGGCACGGCTGCTGTACGTCTTTGACCAGGAAACCTTACTGCTCCTCTGAGCTCTTCCACCTCTTCCCTTAGGGTCTTATTCACACCTTGCCATGTTGTCAGGTGACCTCTGAGCTCAGAGACTTCCTTCTCCAGCTCCTCCACTCTGTGCTCGGCCATTTGTCTCAGGGCCTTAACCGCTGAGAGCTCGGACTCTAGGTGGCGCGGAGTTTGCGACTTCCATACTCGCCACCTTTAGAGATTCCTTCACCAGCTGTTGACACATCTCTTCGTGCCCTTGCTCCAAGACTCGTATGTGTGCCTTTACCCAGCTAAAACTGTCAACTCGCTCTTCCCAAGTGTCTAATCTCCTTGGTCAGTTTGTTAACTTGACTCTCTAGTCGTCGGGTGATGGCGGTCAAATTGGAGATCTTCTCTTCTTGCTCCAACTTCTCCTAGAATGCTGTTGGTTCTGCCCCTTTCCGGCTTTTACCCCTCTGGCGACGAGACAAAGACTTGCCACTTAGTCCTGAGTTGGTCTTACTGTTCTCTTTTCCACTGTCGTCACCGTCTGAATGGGAGTCGCCACCACCCGACCGGTCATCCTGTACGCCTTGTGGAGCACTGTCATCACACTGGGTCAGAGCTTCTGTCTGCACAACATTGTCCTCAGCCCTAGTGGTTGCTAACGGTAATAACATGTCACCCCTGGTGTCTGTGTCACACCCCTCTGTATATATGAACATACAACCCAAAACCATTTCCCTATACATGGGAAAGGTAACACTCCACATAATCAATGAACATACTGATCCTACAGCCGCTATACCATAGATGTGATCAAGAAGTGTTTAACACAGATAGTTGGATAGTTTGATAGTTGGAATAAATAGACTGCATTCACCACATCTTAAGGTGCAGGCTTTATTTTCAAGTGTAGGGGTGTGCAGTATAAGGTTCTGCAGCAGCTGATGTGTGCAGTATGAGATTCTGCGGAACAGTATGAGGTTCTGCCCCTCCCTAGTTTTGATCCTGGCTATTACAGTTTCTTATAGATATGGCGAACCCTCAGGTAACCCTAAATGAAGGTCAATGGACACAGGTGGCTGAATTGAAGGAATTGCTTAATCACCTATTTACCGTGACTAAAAAATTACAAGCTGAGGATTTAACTCCTGGCATTTTCATAAGGGAATGGAAGAACTTGCTATTTTGCCTGTCCCAAAGAGGAGATTTAATCGCAGATGGCATTTCTGCTTCAATGAAACGGAGAGAGACACAGCTATTGGAAAATAAAATTTTTCTGGCAGCTGTTTATGTGGACCCAAGTCATCGTATATTGCTTGATGATCAACAGCTTACTAAAGGAAAAGAAGCTCTGACTGAGGTAGCAGTTAGGATGAGTGGCCTACAGGAGGACTGCCAGGCGCAAGAGGACTTGGGTCCTGACAGTGCTACTGCTGCCATATCTTCATCCTCATCGGATGAGGAGTTTGACTTTGACAAGTATTTGGATGATATGGAGCAGGCATAGCGTTGCCGCAAGGAAAGAGATTTCACTCCGTCTCCTATAGCAAGCAGATTGACCATATTTCAGCAAAATGTTTCACTTGCTCTCAACTAAAAAGAAAAATTCAACCGTTCATCAAAACTGACTGTGCATGAGGCAATTCCTTTATACTTGGAAATTGTTAGAGATGTTGCCCATGTGGTTACGGCTTTGCCTTCAACCCAAGTTAGTGTAGAGAGGTTGATCTCTGGATTTAAAATTATTAGGTCAGATTTTAGGTCATCTATGAAGGAGGATCTGATGGAGGCAATTCTTAGAACAAATTCATAGACTGCACAAATGTTATTTAGTATGTTTTTGTTGAAAACTGTTTTTTGCCACTTACATAGTTTTACATAGTGTTATATATATACTGTATATATATGTAATCGATATTACATAGTGTATTACATATTTACAATTTATTAGATTTTTGTGTTCTAAAGTTGTATTCCAATAAATATATATTATGTTCTATCTAAATGTCTTGATTATTGTATCATAAAAATGATTAAATGTCTGATGTTCACACTGAACTACAATAAATTTTTCACTTAAATATAAGCAATATATGTCGGAGTCGTGGAGTCTGTGGACAGGAAATTGAGGAGTCGGAGTCGCAGGTTTGGCTTACCGACTCCACAGCCCTGCTTTTACTACTGCTTCACCCAGTGAAACATCATTGAAATCAAGATCTGTCTCTAAATGATGCTGCTTTAAGATTACATAGCAAAAAAACCTTTTTGACAGATTCCCATCTGAGTACTCCAAGTTCCTCTAATGCTTCAAAGACATATACTTATCCAGGAATTTGTGAGCCCCAATGTGTCCCAGTGATTCTAACGACTTTAAAGCACTGCTGTTTGTGATGGCACTAGAGCTGTAGAGGAATGATGATTTGGGGTTTTTTTTTTTTTGCAGCCACGGGACTTGTGCATTTTGCAGTCATTTACTCGACCATGTACTCCTCTACCAGTAACATACCAGAGTATTCTAGAGTGAACTAAGATTCTGTCTATCCATTTGCTGAAACATCGCTTTGATTGGCTAATAAGAACTGAACAGCCAATCACAGCAATCAAGGTTGCTGGAAGAAGTGAAAACACCTGTGGTGATGAGTCTCGGTGCCCTGCAATCAGAAACAGCACACACCTACATGTGATCACTGTGCCTTCAGATATGGTGGCTGCATGATCACCATGACGTAACTGCACGTCCTAGGTTGGGAACCCTTTACCCTCCATGACTTGTAGGTATGTCAAAGATTGAGAAGGGGTTAACATTTCCATATTGCATGAAACGAACAGTTGCCCTATTTGTTAGTGTTTTGGATTAGAGTTTCATGAGTGTTTGCTCACTCTTTGGTCAGTGTTTCAGTTATTGCCATCAGTGTTTCATTATTAATTTTCATATATATATAAAAAATAATTTGTAATTGTTTTACTTAATCTTTTGTTATGTTTAGTTTAAAGCAAACTGGATAGCAGGATTTTGCTAAGTAAACTACAGACACTGTTGGGTTGCCAGTGTTAAACTAATTAAAATGATATCTCAGGTCAAGAAATCTGTCTTGTGGTTCTTGTGTAATAAGTGTTAGAAGTTTTCAGCTAATGAAATACCCGTGCTCTGGGGCGGGACTGTAGGCAGAGGCTTATCTTCCTGCTTTAGGCTAGAGAAACCAAGGAAAGCCACAGTCTCACTATGAAGCACAAATAGTCTGTATGATGAGGAACAGGTGTGTGCTTCAGAGCTGCCTTTGGGAAAGTCTTTCATTGGTTTCTCTGGCTTAGAGCAGGAAGATAAGAAAGCATTGTTCCCACAGGTATGCATTGCTGAATTTCCACCCCTCTCTCCCATGCTCCTGAAAGCCCCATGTGAACTGCATTGTATTTTTATATGGTATGCATTGCTGAATTTCCACCCTTCTCTCCCATGCCCCTGAAAGCCCCATGTGAACTGCATTGTATTTTTATATGGTATGCATTGCTTACCCATCTTCTTGTATCCATAATTGTACTCCATTCTTGTTATCTTTGCCACACATCTAAGTGGTCTGTAAAACCCCTTCCCCTTTTATGACCTTTGCTAAACTCTGTGCATTTGGCCTGGGCAGTCACACCCCACTCTTACTCACAGCTGATTGTGTTTAGCTGCACATATATTCAGCTCCATGGGTCTGCTCCAGATGTAGTCTGCTCCATCTATCTCAAAATCCATATCTCAAAGTCCATATTTCTAAGTACTCTGAATTAGACTAGAATTGGACTGGAATTGACTGTAATGTACCGGACTATGACACCACAACAATGTTTTGCCTTCTTTTTACTATCACCCCCATACTACTCTATTTCTCCCTAACTCCTGCAATCCCTCAACCCAGTAAGGAACTTGTCATTTCCCCCTCCATCCTTCCCAGCCATCTCACCTCTTCGTCACAACTGTTCCTCCACATACAATCCTTTTTCTCCAGACACACAAGGCCACATCATATCCTATCCTGCTCCCACCTTCTAATGCTCTGTCTACTACCCCTCATTGCTGTCGTCGTATCCCCTAATCCTGGCCCTCCTCAACACATCCCCACACTCATTTCTAACACTCTGTCACAATCCTCTACACATTTTTGCAACCATGACAACCTCATACCTATTCATCCAGCCCCCACTCCCCCGGTCCTCTTACCTGGCGTCTTATGGAACGCACGCTCTGTCTGCAACAAGCTATCATTTATCCATGACCTCTTTATCACCAACAAACTCTCCTTCCTTGCCATCACCGAAACCTGGCTCACTCCCTCTGACACAGCCTCTCCAGCTGCGCTTTCCTATGGCGGATTCCATCTCTCTCACACCCCTCGCCCCAGCAACAAATGTGGTGGAGGAGTTGGCTTGCTCCTGTCTGATACCTGCTCCTTTACCCCAATTCCTCTGCCACCCTTCGCTACTCTTCCCTCGTTCGAGGTGCACTCCGGCGCATCTATTCCCCTTCCAATCTTGAACTGGCTGACATCTACCGCCCCCCGGAACTAGCCATCTCCACCTTTGTCGACCACTTCACCACCTGGCTACTCCATTTCCTTTCTGCTGACATCCCCACCATCATCGTGGGCGACTTCAACATCCCCATTGACACTTCCACCCCGGCTGCCTCTAAACTTCTATCGCTCACGGCTTCCCTCGGCCTCACTCAATGGTCCTCTGCGGCCACTCACAAAGATGGTCACACGTTGGACCTTATCTTCACCCGTCTCTGTTCCCTCACTAATCTCAATAACTCACCCCTCCCCCTGTCTGACCACAACCTACTGACATTCTCTTCCCTCTCCTCTCCTACTGCGCAACCCCCGCACCATAAACTCGCTCACCCTCGCAGGACTCTCAAAAACCTCAATTTACAATCACTATCTGAGTCCCTTCTCCTTCTTACAGACATAGCTTCCCTTCATGACACAGATGCTGCTGCCACTTCTTATAATACCATAATAACAGCTACACTTGATTCGGCTGCCCCCCTCATGCAGAGCAAAACTCGAACAATCAACAGGCAGCCCTGGCTGACCACCCTGACCAAAGAGCTGAGATGGGTTTCCAGGGCCGCTGAGCGGAGATGGAAGAGAACCCATTCTACTGAGCACTTCAGCGCATACAAGCAGTCCCTTGCCAGCTTTAAGTCCACACTCTCTGCCGCAAAACAAACTTACTTTGCATCCCTCATATCCTCCCTGTCTCACAACCCTAAACAGCTCTTCAACACTTTCAATTCTCTACTCCGTCCCACCGCACCGCCTCCCTCTCCTCTCATTTCAGCTGAAGACTTTGCCTCCTTCTTTAAGCAGAAGATCTACACGATCAGACAAAACTTTAGCCCGCAGCCCCCAATGCCCCTCTTAGCCGCTCAGCTCTGTTCTGCAAAAGCCAGCTTCTCCACCATGACAGAAGATCAGCTCTCCACCCTTCTGTCAAGATCACACCTCAACACTTGTGCCATCGACCCACTCCCATCTCACCTCATCCCTAACTTGGCCACAGTCTTCATCCCATCTCTAACACACCTCTTCAACCTTTCACTTACAAATGGTGTCTTTCCCTCATCCTTCAAACATGCCTCAATCACACCCATCCTCAAAAGGCCCTCCCTTGGTCCATTCTCTGTGTCTAACTATCGCCCGATATCTCTTTCTTAGGCCTGTTTCACACTTGCTTTTTTTTGCAGCACGTTTTTCCCGCAAAAAAACGCATTGAAAAAACGCATACAAATGCATACAAACGCTGCGTTTTTTTCAAGCATTTTTATGCGCATGCAGGAAAAAAACGCAGCGTTTTTGTGCGTTTGCGTTTTTTTACAGATTTTGGAAAAAAAACCCAAAAAAGAAATAAAAAAACATTCAACAACACACAAGACCAATGGGACTTCATTGTGGGTGTGGTATGTTAATATATAGACCCTGTCTACAGTATTCTTCACATTTGCTTGATTCTTCTCGTGACCATGGATCTGCGCTGGAAGAGTTTTCACTTCAACTTGGATTTGGACATCGCGATGGCTCAGGCGTATGCAGTTGCTTGCCATGAACAAAGGAAGAGAGAGAGGGAGCGAAGACGGCAGCGGCGGCGTATGTGGATACATCCGATTGTTGAACTCCGGGAGAGCCGTGGGGCATACCACACCCTCTACAGCGAGCTCCAGGCAAACCCGGAGAAATTTATAGATTATATCCGGATGTCCCAAGAAAGTTTCAGGGATTTGCTTGCTCGTGTCCAACAATCCATCCGGAGACAGGACACACAGCTCCGTCGTGCGATTCCTCCTGAGGAACGGCTACTGGTGACATTACGGTATGTAATATTAAACCAAGGGGTGCGATCTGATGGGTTTTTTTTAAATTTAGTATTCAAAACCTTGGGTAATTAGTTTTCGTGAATGTACTAATATTTTATTTTATAGTTTTTTAAAATAATATACATAAATATTAATTTTACTTCTTTGTCTGTTCACAGATTCCTGGCGACTGGAGAAACCCTATCTTCACTACACTTCCAGTACCGTATTGGAATCTCTACCTTGTCTGGAATTGTTGCTGACACCTGCCGGGCTCTCTGGAATGTTCTTTGTCCAGAATTTCTGCCCCTGCCCACCGCTGAAAAGTGGATGGAAATTGCTGACAAATTCTGGACAGTATGCAATTTTCCCAACTGTTTGGGAGCTGTTGATGGTAAACACATACGGATCATCAAACCCAAAAGAACGGGATCTGAGTACTATAATTACAAAAAGTACTTTTCAATAGTACTCATGGCCATTGCGGATGCCGTATGTATGTTTGTAGCAGTGGACATTGGAGCATTTGGCCGTGGTAATGACTCACAGGCTTTTAAAAACTCAGACATGGGCCGGAGGTTGTATGGCAACCAATTTAATTTCCCTATGCCACGGCCTCTTCCTCACACCGAAGCTCCGCCACTGCCCTTTGTAATGGTTGGCGATGAAGCTTTTCAAATGTGCGGAAACTTACTGAAACCCTACTCCAGCCGGGACTTGGACCACACCAAAAAAATATTTAATTACAGGCTGACCAGGGCCAGAAGAACTGTCGAGTGTGCTTTTGGGATTCTTGTCTCCAGATGGCGAATTCTGGGCACGGCCATTAATCTTAAACTTGAAACAGTCGATGAGGTGGTGAAGGCCTGTGTGGTTCTACATAACTTTGTGATGGCTAAAGAGCACCCGACCTTTGAACTGGACGATGATGCTCCTAACCCATTGCCTGAATTCACTCAGCACACTCTCAGGTCATCCGTTGAAGTTGGCCAAATGAGGGACCAATTTGCGGCCTACTTTATTTCTGATGTAGGACGGGTGCACTGGCAAGATGAAATGGTGTAATGTTTTTGTTTGTTTATGGTAATAAAAAACCTTATTTGATACCATTACTGAGTGCACTATATTTTTTAAAATCCAATTAAATAAAAAACTTCCCATGTATAACTGAATTTTTTGATGTTCACACACCTGGGCAGGTAAATACACATATGAGTTAAAATGCAGCATTGCTAGTCTGCGTGAAATATATTGGAACGAGCAAAGCTGCAGGCCATGAATCAGGAAACCAATTTTTTTCAAGAGAAAATTGTCAAACTAGTTGAAAAAAAAGTATGTGATTTTTTCAAAACCCAACCCTCAAAACCCAACCCCACCCAATGAAAGTCAATGGGGAATACAAGTCAGCATTGAGTGGATGAATGTAATCAGCTCAATTCCAACTTTTATTTAAAATTGTGGTAGTATATAAATAGACAAGTTTCTAGAGTTATTACACTAGGCCTTGGAATGACTATACTAGGCCGTGGTATTTAAAATATGAGTATAGTAGGCCTTGGGCCTACTAGTATAGTCATATGTGAAATACCACGGCCTAGTATAGTCATACCAAGGCCTACTGTAATAACTCGATTTTTACCAACTAGGATCTTGTTTCACGAAAAACAAACTGGTGAAACTTGACAAGTTTCAACAGTTTGTTTTTCATGAAACCAGATTCTAGTTGTTAAAACTAGAGTTATTACACTAGGCCTTGGAATGACTATACTAGGCCGTGGTATTTCAAATATGAGTATAGTAGGCCTTGGGCCTACACTAGTATAGTCATGTGAAATACCACGGCCTAGTATAGTCATACCAAGGCCTACTGTAATAACTCGATTTTTACCAACTAGCATCTTGTTTCACAAAAAACAAACTGGTGAAACTTTTTAAGAAAGAAACTTATTTTTTAGACAAGTTTCAACTTTTTGTTTTTCATGAAACCAGATCCAAGTTGGTAAAACTCGAGTTATTACACTAGGCCTTGGTATGACTATACTAGTCCGTGTTATTTCACATATGACTATACTAGGCCTTGGGTTGGTTTTTAACATATATTTACCCATCAGTGTGTGTGAGCGGCGCAAACAACATTAATGAAACTTTGTAATGGTGAACCACAAATGTAAATTTATTTTTAATCACAAAAATAAACCAAAAAATTATTTTTTCCGGCGTTTGGGGGTGTGCAGGGAATATGCAACACTTGCAGTTGAAGACGGTGTTTGAGGGGAAGGGGCAACAAAACTTGTGGGGGAAGGTAGTCCAGTTAAGGGAATTAAACTAGGAACACTTGGAGGAGAGGAAATCTGTTCAGGTACATTTGTTGTAATGGCATGTCGCCGTAGGCTTGTGTGCCTGGACCGACTTTGGCCCAATGCCCGCCTTGATGGATTTCGCCTTGAACTTGGGGCAAATATTGAGTGTAGGTCCCCCGTCTGCTGGGGTGGCTGCTGCTGCTGCTGAGGTGGCTGATTTCGCCTTGAACTTGGGGCAAATATTGAGTGTAGGTCCCCCGTCTGCTGGGGTGGCTGCTGCTGAGGTGGCTGCTGCTGCTGAGGTGGCTGCTGCTGCTGCTGAGGTGGCTGCTGCTGCTGCTGAGGTGGCTGCTGCTGCTGCTGAGGTGGCTGCTGCTGCTGCTGAGGTGGCTGCTGCTGAGGTGGCTGCTGCTGCTGCTGAGGTGGCTGCTGCTGCTGCTCTTGGTTGGCAGTGCTCGTCCTTGCAGGAGGACTGGTGGTGGCAGTGATGGTCCAGGTTTGCGGAGTGGTGGTGGCAGGGCTACTACATGTTGTTGTAGCGGCAGGGCTGTTCCATGTTTGCCTAGTGGTGGCTGAGCTCCCCGCATGCATGGGAGTGGCGGTGGTGCTCCAGACAGGAGCAGCGCTTGCCATGGTGGTGTAGGTGAAGTGACCAGCTGCACTCAGACTTGTGGTGGTGTAACGGTGGGTGTCCTGGCTTTGAATAGAGGTGTCCGTGCAGTGGTATGCAGCACAAGTCGGTAGTGAGGTGAAGCGAGTCAATGGTGGCACAGGTGGAAATGACACCACTGACTGCTGACCGTACCGATTATGCTGCATAGCCTGCAAGAAAGCATTGTTGCAGGCCTGCAGCACATTCAGCTGTTGCTCAGGACTAAGGTGTTCCGCCATGCCCTTTTCAATCTTACTAAAAAAATGGTGTGCTGGTCTGTTGAGGTCGGCCTCCAGACGGTCAAGGCGCTGTTCTACAGAATTGAAGAGGTGTTCAAAGTGGTTAAAACCACGTTCCATGAGTGCAAAACCGCTTTCAACTCTGTCGGACAGCGACTTGAGGCTGGAATTAAAGGCCTCGCTCAAATGCATAAACTCGGGCAAGACATTCCTGTCCAAGGCCCTCTGCCGCTGGCGGGTAGTGCCCGCATAACCAGTGGCAGAGACCTGGGACAGGGGAACACCTGATGGCCCAGCTTCCTGGTCACCAGCTGTGTGTGTGGCTGACCTGCAAGGTGCTTCCTGGCTGTCGGATGGCTGGGACGGGTCAGAGGACGTCCGAGGAAGGACCGCTCCAGGGCCAGGTTGCAGGGTGCTGCTCCAGGTGCTGTGGAAGAAAGGAAAATCATTACTACCATGCCTTTACAAGAAGCATCAGCTGTGGATTAGAAAAACACAGATTAATAAAAATAAAAACCCAAAATTTATAATACTTACGATCTCGTGGCAAGGACCGGTCTTAGGAACTGCAACGCGTGATAGTGACGGTATCTAGTTCTGGTCCTTGACGCAGATCCACTGCGAACCTGGCCCTCAGCACGAACATCACTGTTGAAGCGGTCCTTGATCGAACGCCAACGTGTTCGGACTTTGTCCACTGTTGGGAAAAAAAAAACAGTGCCGTCAAGGACAACAGTCACTGCGGCACAATATAGCAATACAATACTCAAAGCAGTCACTGTAGAGCCCGATGACACTGTTGGGTTTCCTGCTAGAATATACCTAGCACGAAACCCAACAGTGCCGTCAAGGACAACAGTGACTGCGGCACAATATAGCAATACAATACTCAAAGCAGTCACTGTAGAGCCCGATGACACTGTTGGGTTTCCTGCTAGAATATACCTAGCACGAAACCCAACAGTGCCGTCAAGGACAACAGTCACTGCGGCACAATATAGCAATACAATAATCAAAGCAGTCACTGTAGAGCCCGATGACACTGTTGGGTTTCCTGCTAGAATATACCTAGCACGAAACCCAACAGTGCCGTCAAGGACAACAGTGACTGCGGCACAATATAGCAATACAATACTCAAAGCAGTCACTGTAGAGCCCGATGACACTGTTGGGTTTCCTGCTAGAATATACCTAGCACGAAACCCAACAGTGCCGTCAAGGACAACAGTCACTGCGGCACAATATAGCAATACAATAATCAAAGCAGTCACTGTAGAGCCCGATGACACTGTTGGGTTTCCTGCTAGAATATACCTAGCACGAAACCCAACAGTGCCGTCAAGGACAACAGTCACTGCGGCACAATACAGAGCAGGGAAATACTCACTAAACGCCTTTTTGGAGGATGCTGTGGCGCTGTCCCAGCCATCCATCAACGCTGCGGCCACCTCATTCCATAGCCGCCGGGTCACCACATTGTCCTTGTACAGCCGGTCACGGCTGTCCCACAACGGCGCACGCTCCTGGACCAGGCTGATGAGCTGCTCATTATCCAGGTAGACGTCTTCATCCCGTTGTGGAACCTAGACAAAACACATTCATTAGAATAATCAAATTTAAATTGAATAAAAAGTTACAAAAAAAAAAACATAAAAAAAGAGTAAAAATAGAAGATAAAAAATAAAGAACATTACAAATCATTTGATACATACATTCCGTATCACCACCGGGACTTGGCTTCGCTGCTCCTGCTCTTCGCCCTCAGAAGTCCTGTCCGCAGAAGATGATGAGGATGATGTCTTAAAAAAGTTGAAAAAAACGTAAGAGATTTGGAGTAGCAGCAGATATACTTACCAGATGCACGAAAATAATCACCTCACGGTCTGCTTGCGCCAATTCCTGCCGCGATGGAGAATATTCGGATTCTGAAGACATACTGCATGTAAAAATAATAAAAATCATTAGTACATACATAATTTAAAAGGACATGCATATAATGTAATATACTCACATTCTTGCGCTGATAATGTGTTCCTTGGTGACTGCTCTCCAATCTGTCAGTGTAGTAGTGGCAGAGTTTTGGCAGGCACCTCCTTTATATAGACTTTTTTTTTTTGACTTTAGAAATTTATAACTAGTACAACAAGTGGACACCACCAAAAAAACGCAGCGCTAAAAAAACGCATACATGCGCATGCCAGTGCGCACGTATGCGCATCCATAGGCTATAATGGCCATTTTTAGCGCAAAACGTGCGCATACGTGCGCATGCGTTTTTTTCCAGGACCAAAAAATGCAACATGTAGCGTCTGTGAAATACAAGCGCACACCCCAAAAAAACGCAGCGCATGAAAATCGCATACGTGCGCATGCCAGCGCGCAAGTATGCGCACCCATGTTAAATATAGGGGAAAAAACGCATGCGCACGTATGCGTTTTTTTAAGCGCAAAAAAATGCAAATGTGAAACCAGCCTTATGCCTCAAAACTACTGAAACAGCATGTATATCTTGAACTGTCCTCCCACCTCTCCTCCTTTTCCCTCTTTGACCGGTTACAATCTGGCTTCCGACCGCATCACTTAACTGAAACTGCCCTAACTAAAGTCACTAACGACTTACTAACCGCCAAGAGCAAGCGATACTACTCTGTCCTCCTTCTCCTGGACCTGTCCTCTGCCTTCGACACCGTAGACCATTCCCTCCTGCTACAGACTCTCTCATCTCCTGGCATCACAGACTTGGCCCTATCCTGGATCTCATCATACCTAAAAGACCGAACATTTAGTGTCTCCCTCTCACACACCACCTTCTCACCTTGCCCCCTGTCTGTTGGTGTTCCTCAAGGCTCTGTCCTAGGACCCCCTACTGTTCTCCATCTACACCTTTGGCTTGGGACAGCTCATAGAATCCCACGGTTTGCAGTATCACCTCTATGCCGATGACACGCAGATCTACCTATCTGGACCCAACCTCACCTCCTTACTGACTGAAATCCAAAAATGTCTGTCTGCTATCTCAGCCTTCTTCTCTGCTCGCTTTCTCAAACTGAACATGGACAAAACAGAATTCATCATCTTTCCCCTATCTCACTCTACCCCTCCACCAGACCTATCCATCAATGTCAATGGCTGCTCTCTTTCCCCAGTCCCGCACGCTTGGTGCCTTGGGGTGATCCTCGACTCTGCACTCTCTTTCAAGCCACATATCCAAGCCCTCGCCTCCTCCTGCCGCCTCAAACTCAAAAATATTTCCCGGATCCGCTCATTCCTCAACCACGAAACCACAAAAACACTAGTGCATGTTCTTATCTCCCGCCTCGACTACTGCAACCTCCTACTCTCTGGCCTCCCTGCTAACACTCTGGCTCCACTCCAGTCCATCCTACACTCTGCTGCCCGACTAATCCACCTGTCTCCCCACTATTCCCCAGCCTCCCCCCTATGCCAGGCCCTTCACTGGCTTCCTATTGCCCAGAGGCTCCAATTCAAAACCCAAACCATGACACACAAAGACACAACCTGTCTCCTCCATACATCTGTGACATGGTCTCTAGGTACCTACCCGCACGCAACCTTCGCTCATCTCAAGATCTCCTTCTCTACTCCCCCTTATCTCTTCTTCCCACGACCGCATACAAGACTTCTCCCGTGCTTCCCCCATACTCTGGAACACTCTGCCGCAACACATCAGACTCTCACCATCAACGGAAACCTTCAAGAAGAACCTGAAGACCCACCTGTTCCGACAAGCCTACAGCCTGCAATGATCCTCGATCTACTGAAGCACCGCACGACCTGCTCTACCCTCTCCTACTGTATCCTCACCTATCCCTGTAGACTGTGAGCCCTCACGGGTAGGGTCCCCTCTCCTTATGTACTTGTGTGTGTGTCCCTTGTCTTACATATGTTTATTATACTTGTTTATAGTTCCACTTTTCACATGTAAAGCACCATGGAATAAATGGCATTATATAAATGCATAATAATAAGATAAGACCTGCCTACAGTCCCGTCCCAGAGCACGAGCATATCATTAACTGACAACTTATAGCACTGATTACACAAGAACCACAAGGCGAATTTCTTCACCCCAGGTATCATTTAATCTGTTTAACACTGCCAACCTGACAGTGTCTGTAGTTTACTTAGCAAAATCCTGCTGACATGTTTGCTTTAAAAGGAATCTCTCACTATGTATTTACGATCCTATCTGAGTGCAGCCATTGATTCCAGCTATGTATTATTTTAGTGGGTACAGCAATTTTGATTAAAAACTGTTTGATCTGCTGCATATCTACCAGTGCAGTGAATGCTAATCTCTGTATAGCTCTGTCTCCACTGATTAACAGCTTCCTGTGGACGTTGTGCATAGCAGAAAGCCGCCATTCATAGGTCAGGGTTATGCAGATCTCATGACTATGCAGTACTGTTTGGCAGAAGGTTTACCAGTCCTCTAGTGATTTCTTGCTGATAAAACAGTGAATTTATCAAAACTACACCGAGCTACATAGTAAGTGACCCATCACAGGAATCAGACTGGCCCTACATCTTGCTATTTTGAATTAAGTAGGAAAAACATGGTGACAGATTCCCTTTAACAGTAACTTAACTGTTTATTACAGGATGTGGATAACTTTAAGTGCATAACCAAGTACAGTAGTGTTCAAAATAATAGCAGTCCAAAATTACTAACCAGATTAATAACGGTTTTCGGTATAAATGATATTACCACATGTCAAACAATTTACCAGTTGGTGCAGTAGATTCTTAGAAAACCAACAGACTCAGCATTCATGATCTGCATGTCTTTGAGTCTATGTATTAGAATAATTATTTGAAAGGGGGTTGTGTTCAAAATAACAGCAGTGTGGAATTCAGTTAGTGAGGTCAATCATTCTGAAGAAACAGCTGTGAGTCAGGTGACCCTTATTTAAGGCTGAAGCCAGGACATGTTGTACATGCATTTCTCCTTGAAAGCCTGAGAAATATGGGTTGTTCGAGACATTGTTCACAAGAACAGCGTACTGTGATTAAAAAGCTGATTGGAGAGGGTAAAACTTATAAAGAAGTGCAGACAATGATAGGCTGTTCAGCTAAAATTATATCAAATGCATTAAAATAGAAAGCCGAAGTAGAGAGATGTGGAAGAAAACAGGAAGCTACCATTCGAATGGATGGACGAATGGCAAAGGCTAAGCCCTAAGTCAGTGATTAGCTCCAGGATGATCAAAGACACTCTCAAGTTCCCTGTGAGTACTGTGACAGAACAGTGGGGCAAAAAAGTGTTTAGTCAGTCAGCAATAGTGCAAGTTCCACCACTTAAAAAGATGAGAGGCGTGTGTAATTTACATCATAGGTAGTCCTCAACTATGGGAGACAAACTGAGAAAAAAAAATCCAGAAAATCACATTGTCTGGTTTTTTTTTTCATTTTATTTGCATATTATGGTGGAAAATAAGTATTTGGTCAGAAACAAGCAATCAAGATTTCTGGCTCTCACAGACCTGTAACTTCTTCTTTAAGAGTCTCCTCTTTCCTCCACTCATTACCTGTAGTAATGGCACCTGTTTAAACTTGTTATCAGTATAAAAAGACACCTGTGCACACCCTCAAACAGTCTGACTCCAAACTCCAATATGGTGAAGACCAAAGAGCTGTCAAAGGACACCAGAAACAAAATTGTAGCCCTGCACCAGGCTGGGAAGACTGAATCTGCAATAGCCAACCAGCTTGGAGTGAAGAAATCAACTGTGGGAGCAATAATTAGAAAATGGAAGACATACAAGACCACTGATAATCTCCCTCGATCTGGTGCTCCACGCAAAATCCCACCCCGTGGGGTCAGAATGATCACAAGAACGGTGAGCAAAAATCCCAGAACCACGCGGGGGGACCTAGTGAATGAACTGCAGAGAGCTGGGACCAATGTAACAAGGCCTACCATAAGTAACACACTACGCCACCATGGACTCAGATCCTGCAGTGCCAGACGTGTCCCACTGCTTAAGCCTGTACATGTCCGGGCCCGACTGAAGTTTGCTAGAGAGCATTTGGATGATCCAGAGGAGTTTTGGGAGAATGTCCTATGGTCTGATGAAACCAAACTGGAACTGTTTGGTAGAAACACAACTTGTCATGTTTGGAGGAAAAAGAATACTGAGTTGCATCCATCAAACACCATACCTACTGTAAAGCATGGTGGTGGAAACATCATGCTTTGGGGCTGTTTCTCTGCAAAGGGGCCAGGACGACTGATCTGGGCACATAAAAGAATGAATGGGGCCATGTATCGTGAGATTTTGAGGGCAAACCTCCTTCCATCAGCAAGGGCATTGAAGATGAAACGTGGCTGGGTCTTTCAACATGACAATGATCCAAAGCACACCGCCAGGGCAACGAAGGAGTGGCTTCGTAAGAAGCATTTC
Source organism: Dendrobates tinctorius (assembly GCF_039654945.1). NCBI lineage: Eukaryota > Metazoa > Chordata > Amphibia > Anura > Dendrobatidae > Dendrobates > Dendrobates tinctorius. The sequence continues at coordinate 26,809,937 of NW_027361716.1, read as the reverse complement.
AAGGTCCTGGAGTGGCCTAGCCAGTCTCCAGATCTCAACCCTATAGAAAACCTTTGGAGGGAGTTGAAAGTCCGTGTTGCCAAGCGAAAAGCCAAAAACATCACTGCTCTAGAGGAGATCTGCATGGAGGAATGGGCCAACATACCAACAACAGTGTGTGGCAACCTTGTGAAGACTTACAGAAAACGTTTGACCTCTGTCATTGCCAACAAAGGATATATCACAAAGTATTGAGATGAAATTTTGTTTTTGACCAAATACTTATTTTCCATCATAATATGCAAATAAAATGAAAAAAAAAACAGACAATGTGATTTTCTGGATTTTTTTTTTCTCAGTTTGTCTCCCATAGTTGAGATCTACCTATGATGTAAATTACAGACGCCTCTCATCTTTTTAAGTGGTGGAACTTGCACTATTGCTGACTGACTAAATACTTTTTTGCCCCACTGTATATGAAGCTAATATCTTAGCAAGAATCCCACTGTTAAAAAAATAAAAAAGACGTACTGAAGTGGATACAATTTTCAAAAGAACACATCAACTGACCGAAAGAGGAATGGAGAAACTTTTTGTGGGTTGATGAAAGTAAAATGGTTCTTTTTGGGTCCAAGGGCAGCAGTTTGTGAGATGACTCCCAATTCTGCATTCAAGCCACAGTACTCTCTGAAGACAGTGAAGCATGGTGGTGCAAGCATCATGATATGGGCATGTTTCTCTTACCATGGTGATGGACCTATTTACTCGATACTAGGGAGCATGGACCCGTTTGCATATATTAAAATATATGAAATGGGTGTTTCAACAAGACAGCAACTCTAAACACACCAGTAAACAAGTAAAATCTTGGTTCTAGTGCAACAAAATTGAGGTTATGGAGTGGCCAGCCCAATCCCCTGTCCTCAATCTGGTACAACACTTGTAGGGTGATATAAAAAATGCCGTTTCTGAGGCAAAGCCAACAACAAATGCCCCAAAATTGTGGGATGTAGCCAAAGTGTCCTGGACTGGAATAACAGTTGACTGGTGCCAGAAGTTGGTTGACTCTGTGCAACATAGAAGTGAAGCAGTTATACAAAATTGTGGGTATATAACTAAATATTAGCCCTCGCGGGCAGGGTCCCCTCTCCTCATGTACTTGTGTGTCCCTTGTCTTACACATGTTTACTATACTTGTCTATATTTCCCCTTTTCACATGTAAAGCGCCATGGAATAAATGGCGCTATATAAATGCATAATATTAGGTTAGTGGTTCACAGGAATGCTTAATCGTCACAAAAAATAGTACATATTATGAGTTTGTAAAGACAAATGCAGACACTGCTATTTTTTTTGAACAGCCCAATGCATTTTTTTTGTTTTCTGTAAAGTAGTTAAAATTATATACATTTATCTATGTGTTTTGAATTAGAAAACAATGTTACAAATGCATGGAAATCATAGTAGAAAAAGACAGCAGGATGGCACTCACTGTTCTCTTGAAATGATTCACTTTATTTCATGTTAATAAAGCATAGGCAATGGGACCTGTTGAAGTGCATTGTGCACGAAACTGCTGTCGTCTGTCTTTTTGCATTTCTCCCGTGCCATTGCCTATGCTTTATTAACATGAAATAAAGTGAATAATTTCAAGAGAACGGTGAGTGCCATCCTGCTGTCTTTTTCTACTATGATAGTTCATGTTTTTTCTTCACATGGATAGAGCACCCGTTCAGCAAGGGTTACAGGTGTCACACTGATAGCGGTTATAAGTGACTTTGCGGGTATTTCTTTCTCAGGGACAGTGCCGGATGTTTCTTTTTTCTTTGACTGACTATAAATGCATGAAGATAAAACTAATATAAAGATTTTGTGATTACGTTTTTGAACATACTACTGTTATTTTGAAAACTTCTGTGTATCCTTTAGTAATTGCACATCAAGATAGTATGTGTAGAAATGAAATAAAGAGAAAAGCAGCATGATTTTCAATGAAATCTACACAAAACTGATGCAAGCATTAAGCGTGTGTGCACACGATGCGGATTTGGCTGTGGATCTGCAGAGGATTTGGCCCTCTGGATCCGCAGCAGTTTTCCATGCGGTGTACAGTACCATGTAAACCTATGGAAAACAAAATCCGCTGTGCACATGCTGCTGAAAATTCCGCACAGAAACGCAGCGGTTTATTTTCCGTAGTATTTCAAATCTTTGCGCGGAATCCGCAGCGTTTTACACCTATTCCATTATAGGAATTCGCAAGGGGTAAAAACGCAGGCGAAATCCGCACAAAGCCTGCAGAAAATCCACAGGTAAAACGCAGGTCATTTTACCTGCGGATTCTGCAGTATCCGCGCGGAAAAATATGCACTGGAATCCGCAACGTGTGCATATACCCTAATATATTTCAAAAAGACACACCTAAATCCAAGAAAAATTTTTTTAAAGCACTCCAACTTCTTTTAAGTTGTTCATTCACCGTAGATGGGATTAGAACTCGCATATGGCAGAAATTTAGTGTGAATTAAGTACTAAAAATTTGTGGTGATTTACAGTACAATTCATGTGTTAAGGGGTTTAAAAATTCTCATACACAAAGGAAAAATCAACATGGGGTTAAGGAAATGCTTTGTATTTTAATCTGCATTATGTCAGTTGCCACATATTTTTTTGTGTTTTTCTCCCTTTGCAGTGCATCAGGCAAAATCTGCTTGTGACATGTGTAATTTTAGTCGTGTGTTTCATTGGAAGTTGGCTGCAGGAAAGCTAAGCATGCCAAGCTGCCATGAAAGGCTGGTTATGCTTTCAAGATTTACAGCTCTGTTAAAACGTTGCATTTTTTTATGTTTTTTTTAATGCAAATTTTCAACTGCTTTTCACAATACCAGCAAAGTCTATGGGATTTCAGAAATCTCATGTACACACCTTGGGTTTTTTTCCTGCACTTTTACAAAATACAGCATGTCGCCTCTTTCAGCGTTTTTGCAGCGGTTTTCACCCATTGAAAGCAATGGGTGGTGCATCAGATTTTTTTACGCACTAAACTTTATCAGCATGCGCAGTAGACTAATGTACCCTGACAAAAATGCAGCAAAACCTACTTTTTGTAAGCAGCTTAAACACAGCTTAAAATTTGCATTAATAAAATGCTGCAAAAACACAACATTTTAACCCCTTAACGACCGCCGATACGCCTTTTAACGGCGGTAGTTAAGGCCACTTAAACCACATCGCCATTAATTCACTGCGCTGTGCAGAAAGTAAATGGCGCCCCCCAGTGTCAGATTTTCTCCGGGGTCTCGGCTGCCGGGGGTAGCCGAGACCCCAGAGAACACGAATCGTGTCAGTTTATACCGACCCCGCTTTTGCGATCGCCGTTATTAACCGTATAACAGCGACCGCAAAAAAAAAACTGCTATTTTGCATTTAATTTCTCTTTCCTCTGATGTGATCGCACATCAGAGAAGAGAGAAATAAGGTCCCCGATCCACCCCCCCGGTACCTCCCGATGGTCGTGGATTGCCTCCCGGTGGTCTTGCGTCCCTTCTGCCTCCTCCAGTGGGCGCCGCCATCTTACATCCGGAAGAAAATGGGCGCATGCGCAGTGCACCCGCTGTGAATCTGCAGGCTCCAGCTGGCAGATTCCATTCATTCATTTTGATCACTATGATAAACTATCATAGTGATCAAAATAAAAAAAATTGTAAATAACCCCTCTGTTTATCACACCCTTAGATAGGCAAACATAATGAAATAAAGAAAATATATATATTTTTTTTTCATTTTTCCATTAGGGTTAGGGCTAGGGTTAGAGTTTAGGATCAGGGATAGAATTAGGGTTGGAGTTAGGGTTAGGCCTGTTTCACATTTCCGTCTGTTTGTCAGTCAAAAGCCGCCAGAGCAGTTAAAAACGGATCCGTTTCCGTTGAGGGCCAAACGGATGCCACCGGATTCGTTGCAGCCGGCAAGTGACTGGGATTTAAAGGAGCCGTGGCCCGAGAGATTTTTTTGCCGCTTCCGCGACGGTATTTCAGGGTTAAAATGTTTCCCGAAGCAAATCTTCCGGGCATGCGCACTTAAAAATAGCAGACCGTCAATCCAAAAAAAGTTTGTGTCAGTCTGTTCCGCCCGGGAACCGCTAAAATTCTCCCTGATCCGTCAAAAAAACGATGCAACGGACGATTGTCAGTCAACATCCGCCACTAATGCAAGCCTATGGGGGAAAAAAGCGGATCCGCCAAAAAAGGGCGGATCCGTTTTTTTTTTTTTTTTAATAAAAGTGGCGGATTTTGACTGACGTCAAAAAACGGAAATGTGAAACAGGCCTTAGAATTAGGGTTGGGGTTAGGGTTGGAGCAAGAATTGAGGCATTTCCACTATTTACCAACTTTGGGGGTCTAATTTCTCCTGTTACCCTTGGGAAAGTAAAAAAATAGGGGGCTAAAAAATCACTTTTGTGGAGAAAAAGACTTTATTTTCACGGCTCTGCGTTTATAAACTTCTGTGAAGCACTTGGGGGTTCAAAGTGCTCACCACACATCTAGATAAGTTCCTTCGGGGGTCTAGTTTCCAAAATGGGGTCACTTGTGGGGGGTTTATACTGTTTAGGCACATCAGGGGCTCTGCAAGTGCAACATGATGCGCGCAGACCAATCCATCAAAGTCTGCAATCCAAAATGGTACTCCTTCCCTTCCAAGCTCTCCCATGCGCCCAAACAGTGGTTCCCCCCCCCCCACATATGGGGTATCAGCGTACTCAGGACAAATTGCACAACAACTTTTGTGGTCCAATTACTCCTGTTACCCTTGATAAAATAACATAGCGGGCTAAAAAATCATTTTTGAGGAAAAAAGTGATTTTTTTTTATTACTGCTCTGCGTTATAAACGTCTGTGAAGCACTTGAGGGTTCAAAGTGCTCACCACACATCTAGATAAGTTCCTTAAGGGGTCTAGTTAACAAAATAGTGTCACTTGTGGGTTTTTTCACTGTTTAGGCACATCAGGGGCTCTCCAAAAGCGACATGGCGTCCAATCTCAATTCCAGCCAATTCTGCATTGAAAAAGTCAAACGGTACTCCTTCCCTTCTCAGCTCTGCCGTGCGCCCAAACAGTGGTTTGCCCCCCACATATGGGATATCAGCGTACTCAGAACAAATCGTACAGCAACTGTGGGGGTATGATTTCTCCTGTTACCCTTGTAAAAATAAAAATTTGGGGGCGAAAAGATCATTTTTGTGGAAAAAAAAATATTTTTTATTTTCACGGCTCTACGTTATAAACTTCTGTGATGCACTTGAAGATTCAAAGTGCTCGCCACACATCTAGATAAGTTCCTTAAGGGGTCTAGTTTCCAAAATGGGGTCACTTGTTACGGGTTTCCACTGTTTAGGAGTATCGGGGGCTCTACGAACGCAACATGGCATCCGATCTCAATTCCAGCCAATTCTGCGTTGGAAAAGTCAAACGGCGCTCCATCCCTTGCGAGCTCTGCCGTGCGCTGAAAAAGTGGTTTACCCCCACATATGGGGTATCAGCATATTCAGGAGAAATTGCACAACAAATTTTGTGGTTCATTTTCTCTTTTAACACTTGTGAAAATAAAAAAATTGGTTCTGAAGTAAATTTTTTGCAAAAAAAGTTAAATGTTAATTTTTTCCTTCCACATTGCTTTAGTTCCTGTGAAGCACGTAAAGGGTAAATAAACTTCTTGAATGTGGTTTTGAGCACCTTGAAGGGTGCAGTTTTTATAATGGTGTCACTTTTGGGTATTTTCTGTCATATAGACCCCTCAAAATGACTTTAAATATGATGTGTTCCCTAAAAAAAATGGTTTTGTAAATTTTGTTGTAAAAATGAGAAATCGCTGGTCAACTTTTAACCCTTATAACTTCCTAACAAAAAAGTCCAGAATTGTGGTGATGTAAAGTAGACATGTGGGAAATGTGATTTAAGAAATTTGTGTGACACATCTCTCATTTAAGGGCATAAAAATGTAAAGTTTTAAAATTGCTACATTTTCGCTATATTTCCTTTTTCTTTCATAAATAAACACAAGACATATCGAAGAAATTTTACCACTAACATGAAGTACAATATGTCACGAAAAAACAGTTTCAGAATCAGCGGGATCCGTTAAAGGGTTCCAGAGTTATTACCTCATAAAGTGACAGTGGTCAGAATTGTAAAAGTTGTCCTAGTCATTAAGCTGCAGACTGGCTCTGTCACTAAGGGGTTAACATATCCTTAATTTTTTGTAATGCAATGCTTTGTTTACAAATTGTATGAACTTTTTATATTTTTATTTTGCAGTTACTTGGAAGAAGCAGTAATGCATCTTGATCACGGTGACTCTGTGACAAGAGATCACATGGGAAGTATCATCAGTCAAGTGCGTCAGAAACTGTTTCAGTTCTTGCAAGTGGAGTCTTATGCCGCCTTACATAAGGCTGCAAGGCGACTGATGATTATGCTTCAGGGGCTAGTCGCTTCTATTAGTTAGACTTTTTCCAATTGTATATTCTTTCAACAACTGAATTGATTGTAAACAATGTTCTTTTTTTAATAAACTGTACTTGATTGTTCATTGCACGACATACAGTGGAGGGAATTTCCTTGTGATTGTAACACAAATGAAAGACCATAAATAATTTTCAATCTTAATTCTTGAATATCTTTCTTGGCTCAATTTTAAAATTTTGTTTATTTTTTTCCTTTGTTGTAAAATTGCAATACACCTGATTTAGATACCATATGTGTTTTTAGATCATGTGAAATATACTATATATCTAATAAATTTTCATATTCGCACCTGAACATTCTTCACGAGTAAAAATAATGTTGAGTAAAAATTGATCTACATATAACTTAAATATTCTATGTTAAGAGCTTGACCGTGTAAAGTATTGATTTACCATTTAAGACATTTTTTTTTTTTTTTAAGATATTTACTGGAGGCAAGATTTGTAAAGCTACCAAGAAACACGCAAATGAAATGGAAAAGGTTTAGTAGAGGAGTTCAGACCTAAAGCTTTATTGAGAAACAGAGTTTATTTACATATGGTAGAAAGTTATTAGTTTTAAAATCTGTTAAATTCATCAGAATGAAGAAATTGCAATAATCTCTGCAGTGTGAAAGTGACCAACATATATTTTTACATCAAATAGCTATGTGAGTATTACCGTACACAAAAAGTTAGCAACTGAGACCTTAGAACAGTTAACGTACCATGGCTCCTAAATTGTCCCAAATAGTTTGATAATTAAGATTCGACTGCTTACTTATGGTGTAGCGTGAACTGCCAAGGCAAGTATTTTGCATCCGCTCACCTGTGAACCGTTAGCATTCCCAGACTTTCTTCCATTAGGCCAGTGTCTAAGGGGTACTTCACACTAAGCGAAATCGCTGATGCGTCACACATTTTGTGACGCAACAGCGATCTCGCTGTGTGTCGCGCG